>NC_041217.1:100232892-100251498 GCF_002837175.3 Physeter macrocephalus
TGGCCTCTCCCGTTGCGGAGCACAGGCTCCGGACGCGCAGGCTCAGCGGCCATGGCTCACGGGCCCAGCCGCTCCGCGGCATGCGGGATCCTCCCAGACCAGGGCGCGAACCCGGCTCCCCTGCATCGGCAGGCTGACGCGCAACCACTGCGCCACCAGGGAAGCCCCTAGGGAAGCCCCTAGGGAAGCCCCTGAGCAACTCTTTTTAAGATCAGCCTAGAGGCTGTGTTGAGAGTAGACTCAAGTGGACACTTGAATGGACAAGTGCAGAGAGGGGAACAGACCAGGAAGCTTTGGTCATAATCCACGTGAGAGTGATGTGGTTTGGAGCAGGGTGCTAGCAAAAGAGGTGGTAAGAAGTGATTGGATTCTGGATATACTTTAAGATAGAACTGAGGAGATTTCATTCCCAAAGAATAAGTCTTAATAAAAAAGTAAAAGGCAAGAGGAAGCTCATCATTCTAATGACTTTATTCAGTAACAAAGTTAATTTTTCAAAGAATGTATTCAGTGATGGTTTCTTTTTAAGGAAAGAAGAAAAGACTGTTAAAGCAGGTAAAATGAAGTTTTAATTGCAGTGGAAGATGTATATATTCGGATTTATCCATAATTGATCCAGCTCTGAAAACAAGTACCTACTTTGCAAACCACCACACTTTTTCAAAGTTAAAAACAAAAATGATAAAATGAGTATAAGATGTGTAAATTACTTGCCCTACATAAGAAGATGGCTGACAAGTTATAAAGTTAAAGCATGATTCTAATTCCTGTTATACTTACTCTCTGATGACTTTATTTCTATATCTAATTCCTTCTGGGATCTAGAGAGTAATCTTTCCCTTTCTACTATAGGAAAATATACACGTTTGGAGAAAACACATAATTTGTCTGATTATCCTATATGTTCACTGTATCGCTATTGAAAGCTTTCTTGCAACAGTAAGGGAGGTGAGTGGGGGGAGCTTTGTAGTGTGACCAGAGACAAGGAAGAGGTAACAAATGAGATGAACACAGAGAATGTTAAAGACATTAACCTGGCTAAGGCCAGGGGATTGTGCAGTTAAATTAAATAGGTATGATAGGGCCCATTCTTAAGGAGTTTGATTGCTTTGCTTAATTGGTATATAGTTAATGTAATAGGTAAATGTTCTTTTGCGTTTTTCCCCCCTGAAGGAAACCTCAGTGAACACAGTTGGTTTTTAAATTCATGGTTTTAAATTTAAAGTATGAAAATTTTGGAGATTGTACGATTTCAGAAATTGAAATTGAACACACAGTTTGTTGGGTGAAGCTGATAAATACTTGAGACCTCCGTTAGGTCTAAGACCTCTGTTAGGAGCTGTTGAACAAAAGTCTTCCTTAGGAAGATCTGAGCCCTGGGAGTCAGTGCTCACTGCCTCCCTGATGTTACTTCACAACACAGAAACCTTCAGCAGCTGTCTTCCCATTTTCCAGCCTACTTTCCTGACCTTACTTCACTCTCCTCTTTCTTCCCAGTGTTCCCACCATGCCTTGATCACCCATCCCAGATCTTACCTTCTCCTGTCCTAATAATCCCACCCCCACCCAGTGGCCTCCCTACTCATATCTGTCCATTAGCTGCACTTTTCAAGTCATTTCAGCCTTTACCAGGGATCTCCCCTATGCTTAGGACATTGTTTTTTCATAACCTTTTGCTTGTTCGCCCCCCCACAAACCCCATTTTAATTTTTCTTTCTGTCTTGCGTCACTCTTTGTATATCTGTGTGTCTTGTCCCTTCCCCACCAGACTTCTTGATAACAGGATCTGTGTCTTATACTTCTTTGTACCTTCCTCAGGTAGTACAGTAGCACAACCTACTGCTGGTGCTGATTTTATTTTTATACATTTATTATCCTCTTCCCCCATACAAAGGTAGTATTTATACAAGGGCATAGATTATCATTTCCAAATATTCCTTCTGTGTTTTGAGAAATACACAAAACATAGTATTAGTATAATGTAGTCAGATGGATATGTCCATTACCGGTTTCTTAATCTCAGGCCTTCCAATATTTTTTTCCAGGTGGGCATACGACTGAGATCCTGAGGCTGCTTGAGAAGTTGTCCGATGCTTACTCTCCTAGACATTATATCATTGCTGACACTGATGAAATGAGTGCCCATAAAATAAATTCTTTTGAAGTAAATCGAGCTGATAGAAACCCCAGTGCTATGGTAAGTGGTAATTTCTACGTCTAAGAAAAGTTACAAGTTATGTATTGAATTTAATTTTCTCTAGAAACAATCTCATGACCCTTCAGTGCCCTGCTCACACAATGCAGTCAACTGTTTATTGCTGATGAAATATAGTTCTTTTACTACCCAAATATAAAAACTTCTTTAAAATAAATCTTCAAATAAAAATGGTTGCTTGATTTCTTATATTCTCTTCTATTATTTAAATAGAGAAAATTGTTTCTCAGTAATGCCAACTGTGAAAATTGTTTTATTTATACTTACATAAAGCATCCAGTTCACGTGCTTATTGGTTCTTCGTTAAAGTTCTTTATCAGTTACGTGTATTGATAATTTGATTTCTCTATTACTACTTCTTATTCTTCCAATCATATCTGTATCTGCCTTTAAAATTACTTCTCTGCTCCTGGTTGCTCACTTCGTTTTAGCATTATAGCAGAATTTGGGGTAAATTGAAAAAAGTGGAACTACTTAATCAGGATGGAAACTTGAGCTGTTCCTTGTTAGATCATCTCCATCCATCCCTCTCTCTGGTGCCTGCATGGCCACAGGGCTCCAACAGGTAGTTCAGGAGTGGACAGACGACCCAGCTCAGGCCACTCAAAGTGTTCCTCCAGGCTTTTTGGACTTGGGGACCCAGAAAATGAAAGTAGTCTTTCTTCAGGGGTTCAACTCTGTAAAAGAGAAAACTTGGAAGCTGCCAGCAGTCATGTTTTCACCTGCTGGCTAAAGGCAGACTGCAGCTAGAGAAAAGAATGAAGTTCATCCACAGGAAGAACAAGATGGGAAACCAGATGGTGACTCCTGCCTTCATTGACGCCAGAGCTGCTTCCATATGGGCCCTGTCTTGGTGGTTCTTATGTTTCTTGGAAATTAGGATCCACTAATATAACTCATCCTCCACTGACCTTTTAGTTAGTTAAAGCCTGCTTTAGTTACGTTTTGTTCACTTGTAAACATGATCCCTCAATAACGCACTACTAAATTGTGTTCTTGGAAAATCCACATCAAACAATCTTGGAGTGCTGTGATGACTATTCAGCTGTAGCGAAATAAATGGTATGTTTTTTCTTTGTGGGAGATGAGCCAAAATGCTTCATTTCTGTTTCAGGACTCAATACTGTATTAGTTTCCTAGGGCTACCGTAACAAAGTACTACACACAGGGTAGCTTGAAACAAGAGAAATTTATTCTTTAATGGTTCTGGAGGCTAGAAGTCCAAAATTAAGGTGTCAGCAAGGCCGTGTTCTCTCTGGAGGCTCTGGGGTGAATCCTTCCTCACCTCTCCCTAGCTTCTGATGGTGGCCAGCAGTCCTTGGCATTTTCTGGCTTGTGTCAGCAATACTCTCGTCTCTCCCTCCATTGTCACAGGGCCATTCCTGTGTCTGTCTTCACAGGCCCTTCTTATAAGGACACCAGTCATTGGATTTAGGGCCCACCCTATTCCAGTACGACCTCATCTTAGCTTGATTACATCTACAAGACCCTATTTCCAAATAAGGTCACTTTCATAGTTTCCAGATGGACATGACTTTTTGGAGGACACTATTCATCCCTATACAAATATATACACTGGACTATTTCAGGAAAAGCCTGTTTGACATAAAGCAAAACAAACTTTTTCCTTTTAGCAAGTGTGAAAGGAGAAAATAGTAGAGACTATTGAGTATGCCAATAATTGATCCTTTCAGTAATGGGTAAAACAGATAATAGTAGCTTCATTTTACAAATGAGATAAATGAGGCTCAGAGACAAAAAAAACTCAGCCAAGGCCCTGCCAGATATGTGGGACTTACCTAAATGTGTCTTCTCCAAAGCCTGCGCTTTTGCTGCACAGCCCACTCCGCCTCTTTTGTGTATTCTTTTACAATTCAAAACACTCAATGTGAACAGAATGCCTTGAGAATTCTCATCCAAGGCATCAGAGACTTAAAATGTCATTTAATCTCTTATCTTAGAGTATATATTAGAATTGGAGTGTTTATAGAAAATGGTAATTTTCTCACAAGAATAATGTAAAAAGTCTTATAATTTAGCAGTGGCATACACTACTAGAAAAAATATAAAGATCAAAGGATTACAAATTTCTTATTGTTTTTCAGCATACAGAGTGGGTATCTTTGTTTTTACCTAATTATTAGTGTGCGTGTTCTTTTCTTCTTTCTGAAATTGTACCCAATTTGGAGGCTCCAGTTTTAATTTAGCATACATATTGAATATTTCCCTCCAGGTCCATCACTGTATGTACTGTTTATTTGCTGAATTATGTCAGGATTTAGTGAAACATTTAGAAGATTGTTATGTGCTGTGGATCATGATGCTTTAGAACCCAGTAAGTTGGGTTTGATGCACTTTAGTAAGAAAGCCAAAGACTTCAATTTTATAAGTGCCATTATTTTTTTCTCGTTATCAAATTAACACCACAGTATAGGACTAAGCATCTCTGTTCGACCTCCTTCCTTTGTCGGTTACTTTCCTGCTGGGGCAGTGCAACCCCTGTTAGAGAAAAAACACTATCTCGTTCCTGAAATGGTCTGCTCATGCGTGAATCTAAAACTGGGGAGAGTTTCTGCAGAGATGCAGAAGAGAGCCATTGAGGGCAGTAGAAGGAACATGACTGTCGTCCTTTGTGTTGACCACCCCTATGAGCCACACTAGGCAGACAGGAGGCAGGACGGAGAGACACCTTCTGACCAAGCCTTAGAAAGGGAGGAATACACTTCTCGTGTCTCTCTACACTTCAGCTAAGGGGACTTGTACCCACAGCGTCCCTGACAGCTATCTTCCGTACCTTCCATGGAGCTCACCAGATTGGGGAGAGGAAGGGTCTGACTGAAGAAATCAATAGCGATCAATACATTTGCTGCAGAGACCATGTCAGCCAAGAATACTGAACACTCTAGACCTGCAGTGTCTAGTAGAGGAGCCACCAGTACTGGCCCAGCACCATTTATTGAATAGTCCTTTGCCCACCGATCCGCGATGCTTCCACCGTTAGATCAAGTTTCCATGTATGTATAGGTCTGTATCTGAGCTTTCTACTTTAACTGGTACATTTGTCTATCCTTGAGCTAATGTCAAGCTCTTTTATTCTTCAGAAGTATCTTTTTTTTTCCCACATAGGTTTTTAAATTAGCTTTGAAAAGTTCACAAAGAACTCTGTTGGAATTTTGGTTTGAATTGAATTGAATCTGTCCATCAGTTTCAGGAGAACTTACATCTCTTTGATGATATCTTCCTATCTGGAAACATAACCTCTCTCTCCATTACAGTATTTAGATCTCCTTTAATACTTTTCAGTAACATTTCTAATTTTCTTCATAAGAGTCTGGCATATCTTTTGTTGTGTTTATTTCTAGGTACCTTGTATTCTTTTATTATTGTTGTAAGTGGTATAACTTTTAATAATATTTCCTGTGTTGCAATATATAGAAATACAATTGATTTTTATAAAGTGATCTTATAAGAACCACCTGACTACACTCTAATCCTAATTTGTACACTTTCGTGTTATTAATGAAGATAATCTTATCATCTACAAGTAGTAATAATTGTGATTCTTTCTTTGTAATCCTTACATCTTTTAGTTCTTTTTTCACATTTTGTTATTAGAACTTCCGGAACGGTAATGAATAGGAACCGTGTAGTGCTCATCTTTGCATTCTTTCTGCTTTAAAAAATGTGTTGGGTTTTATTTTAAATAATATTTAGTTGTTGATTTTTATCAAATGTCTTTTCTGCATCTGAGATGATCTTATAGTTTTTCCAACTTTTTCTGTTTATATGGACAATTACATGGTTATGAACTAGTCTTGAATTCCTGGAATAAACCCAGTTTGTTCATGGTACATTGTATTTTAATGCATTGCTGGATTTGATTTGCAAACATATCATTTAGGATTTTTTTGTTTATGTTCATGACGGAGATTGCCCTGTATTTTTCCTTTCTCATGCTGTTCTTTAGTTTTGGTATCAAGGTTACACTAGTCTCATTATGTGAGTTGTAGGGTATACACAACTTTTTGCTCTTTGGGGGAATTTGTATAAGTACGGAATTAATTTTTTTAAGTTTCTTTTTCTTACAATATTATTAACTGCAGTCACCATGCTGTATTGCATCCCTATGACTTCTTTATTTTATAACTGCAAGCTTGCAGCTTTTGACCCCTTCACCTATTTCCCTCACCCCCAACGCCCCACCTCTGGTAACCACCAAATCTGTTCTCTTTATCTGTGATCTTGGGTTTTTTGTTTTCTGGTTTTTTAGATTCCACATATAAGTAAGATCATATTGTATTTGTCTTTCTCTGTCTGACTTATTTCACTTAGCATAATGCCCTCAAGGTCCATCAAGGTAGTCACAAAGGGCAAGATTTCCTTCTTTTTTAAGGCTGAATAATATTATATTGTGTGTGTGTGTGTATGTATGTATCAATCACATTATATTCAGTATTTATCCATTCATCCATTGGTAGACACTTAGGTTGTTTTCATGTTTTGCCTATTGTAAATAATGCTTCAATGAACTTGGGGTAGTGTATATCTTTTTGAGTTAGTGTTTTCATTTTCTTTGGATAAGCATCCAGAAGTGGAATTGCTGGATTATATAGTAGTTCTATTTTTAATTTTTTGAGGAACCTCCATACTGTTTTCCATAGTGACCACACCAACAGTGTACAAGCGTTCCCTTTTCTCCACATCCTTGCCAACACTTGTTATCTCTTGTTCATTGTGTGTGTGTGTGTGTGTGTGTGTGTGTGTGTACCACATCTTCTTTATCCATTCATCTGTTGATGGACACTTAGGTTGCCTCCATATGTTGGCAATTGTAAATAATGCTGCTATGAACATTGGGGTGCATGTATCTTTTTGACTTAGTGTTTTTGTTTTTTTCAGATATATACCCAGGAGTGGAATTGCTGGGTCATATAGTAGTTCTATTTTTAGTTTTTTGGGAAACCTCCATACTGTTTTCCACAGTAGCTGCACCAATATACTTTCCCACCAACAGTGTAGGAGAGTTCTTTTTTCTCCACATCCTCACCAACAAATGTTATTTGTGTTCTTTTTGATGATAGCCATTCTGACAGGTGTGAGGGGATATCTTATTGTGATTTTGATTTGCATTTCCCTCATGATTAACAATGTTGAGCATCTTTTGATGTGCCTGTTGGCCATCTGATGTCTTCTTTGGAAAAATGTCTATTCAGGCCTTCTGCCCATTTTTTAATCAGGTTGTTGGACTTTCTTTTTGATGTTGTTATATGAGCTCTTTATATATTTTAGATATTAACCCCCCCCTTTTTTTTTTTTTTTTTTTTTGCGGTACATGGGCCTCTCACTGTTGTGGCCTCTCCCGTTGCAGAGCACAGGCTCCGGATGTGCAGGCTCAGCGGCCATGGCTCACGGGCCCAGCCACTCCGCGACATGTGGGATCTTCCCGGACCGGGGCACGAACCCGTGTCCCCTGCATCAGCAGGTGGACTCTCAACCACTGCGCCACCAGGGAAGCCCTAACCTCTTATTAATCATATCATTTGCAAATATTTTCTCCCATTCAGTAGGTTGCCTTTTCATTTTGTTGATGGTTTCTTCCGATGTGCAAAAGCTTTTAAGTTTAATTAGGTTCCATTAGTTTATTTTTGCTTTTGTTTCCATTGCTTTAGGATCCAAAAAATAGTGCTACAATTTATGTTGGAGTCTTCTGCCTATGTTTTCTTCCAGGAGTTTTATGGTTTCTGGTCTTACATTTAGGTCTTTAATCCGTTTTGAGTTTACTTTTTCTGCGTGGTGTTAGAGAATGTTCTAATTTCATTCTTTTACATGTAGCTGTCCAGTTTTCCCTGTGCCACTTATTTAAGATACTGTCTTTCCTCCATTGTGTGTTCTTGCCTCCTTTGTCCTAGATTATTTGACCATAAGTGCATGGGTTTATTTCTGGGATCTCTGTTCTGTTCCATCGATCTGTGTGTCTGTTTTTGTGCCAGTACCATACTCTTTTGATTACTCTAGCTTCGGGGTGTAGTCTGAAGTCAGGAAGCATGATTACCCCAGCTGTGTTCTTTTTTTCTCAAGATTGTTTTGGCTATTTGGAGTCTTTTGTGTTTCCATACAAATTTTAAAATTATTTGTTCTAGTTCTGTGAAAAACGCTTTTGGTATTTTGATAGATATTACATTGAACCTGTAGATTGCCTTGGGTAACATGGTCATTTTAAGATTATTAGTTCTTCTGGTCTATGAACATGGTATATCTTTCCATCTGTTTGTGTCATCTTCAATTTCTTTCATCAGTGTCTTATAATTTTCCAAGTACAGCTCTTTTACCTCCTTAGGTAGATTTATTCCTAGGTATTTTATTCTTTTTGATGCAATTGTAAATGAGATTGTTTCCTTAATTTCTCTTTCTGATAGTTCATTGTTAGTGTATAGAAATGCAGCAGATTTTTGTATATTAATTTTGTATCCTGCAATTTTAGCAGGTTCATTGATGAGCTCTAGTAGATTTTTGGTGGTGTCATTAGGATTTTTTAATGTATCATGTCATCTACAAAGTGACAGTTTTATGTCTTCATTTCCAATTTGGATTCCTTTTATTTCTTTTTCTTCTCTGGCTGTGGATATGATTTCCAATACTATGTTGAATAAAAGTGGTGAGAGTGGGCATTCTTGTCTTGTTCCTAATCTTAAAAGAAATGCTTTCAGCTTTTCACCATTGAATATGATCTTAGCTGTGGACTTGTCATATATGGCCTTTATTATGTTGAAGTATGTTCTCTCTGTGCCCACTTTCTGGAGAGTTTTTATTGTAAATGGATGTTGAAGTTTATGAAAAGGTTTTTTCTGCATCTGTTGAGATGATTGTATGGTTTTTATGCTTCAGTTTGTTAATGTGGTGTATCACATTTATTTATTTGTGGATATTGAAAAATCGTTTCATCCCTGGGATAAATTCCACTTGATTGTGGGGTATGATCCTTTTAATGTACTGTTGAAGTCGGTTTGCTAGTATTTTGTTGAGGATTTTTGCATCTATGTTCATCAGTGATATTGACCTGTAATTTTCTTTTTTGTAATATCTCTGTCTGG
Source organism: Physeter macrocephalus (assembly GCF_002837175.3). Classification (NCBI taxonomy): domain Eukaryota; kingdom Metazoa; phylum Chordata; class Mammalia; order Artiodactyla; family Physeteridae; genus Physeter; species Physeter macrocephalus. The sequence goes on from NC_041217.1 coordinate 100,242,199, forward strand.
TTTTGGTGTCAGGATGATGATGACTTCATAGAATGAGTTTGGATGTGTTCCTTTCTCTGCAGTTTTTTGGAATAGTTTGAGAAGGATAGGTGTTGACTCTTCTCTAAATGCTCAGTGGAATTCACCTGTGAAGCCTTCTGGTCCTGGACTTTTGTTTTTTGGGAGGTATTTTTATTATTGATTCAATTTCATTACTGGTAATTGGGCTGTTCATATTTGTATTTCTTCCTGATTCAGTCTTGAAAGATTATGTATTTTTAGGAATTTGTCCATTTCTTCTAGGTTGTCCATTTTACTGGTATATAGTTGTTCATAGTAGTCTCTTATGATCCTTTATATTTCTGTGGAGTCAGCGTAACTTCGTTTTTATTTCTGATTTTATTGATTTGGGCCCACTTTCTTTTTTTCTAATGAGTCTGACTAAAGGTTTATCAATTTTGTTTATCTTTTCAAAGAACCCCCTTAGTTTCATTGATCTTTTCTATTGTCTTTTAGTCTGTTTTTCATTTACTTCTGCTCTGATCTTTATGATTTCCTTTTTCTACTAGCTTTGGGTTTTGTTTTTCTAACTCCCTTAGGTATAAGGTTAGATTTTTTATTTGAGATTTTTCTTGTTTGCTGAGGTAAGCTTGTATTGCTGTAAATGTTCCTCTTAGAACTGTTTTTGCTGCATCCCATAGATTTTGGATCATTGTGTTTTCATTTTCATTTGTCTCCAGGTATTTTTTTATTTCCTCTTTGATTTCTTCAGTGATCCATTGGTTGTTTCATAGCATAATGTTTAGCCTCCATGTGTCTGTGTGTTTTGCAGTTTTTTTCTTGTAGTTGATTTTTAGTCTCATAGCATTGTGGTCAGAAAAGATGCTTGATATGGTTCCAGTTTTCTTAAATTTACCAAGGCTTGTTTTGTAGCAAACCATGTAATACATCCTGGAAAATGTTTCATGTACACTTGAAAAGAATGTGTATTCTGCTGCTCTTGGATGGAATGTTCTATATATAACTATTAAGTCCATTAGCTCTGTGTGTCATTTAATGCTAGTGTTTCCTTATTGATCTTGTCTGGATGATCTGTTCATTGATGTGAGTGAGGGGTTAAAGTCCCTTACTGTTATTGTTACTGTTGATTTCTCCCTTTGTGTCTGTTAATATTTGCTTTATGTATTTAGGTGTGCCTATGTTGGGTGCATATGTACTTACAATTATTATATCTTCTTCTTGGGTCGCTCCCTTGATCATTATGTCATGCCCTTCTTTGTCTCTTGTAACAGTCTTTATTTCAAAATCTATTTTGTCTGCTATAAGTATTGCTACTCCAGCTTTCTTTTGATTTCCATTTTCATGGAATACCTTTTTCCATTCCCTCAGTTTCAGTCTGTGTGTATCTTTAGATCTTAAGTGAGTCTCTTGTATGGGTCTTGTTTTTGTATTCATTTGGCCACTCTGTGTCTTTGATTGGCGCATTTAGTCCACTTACATTTAAAGTAATTATTGATATGTATGTTCTTATTGCCATTTTGTTCATTGTTTTGGGGTTCTTTTTGTAGGTCTTTCTTGTTCCTTTCTTCTTCTTTTGTCCTCTTGTGATTTGATGATTATCTTTAGTATTAGTTTTGGATTCTTTTTTCTTTTGTATGTGATATATATGATTATGATTGTGATACGATTGTTTTAAGTTGCTGATCTCTTAATTTCAAATGCATTTTAGCAACTCTGCATTTGTACTCTCCTCCCCTCATGATTACTGTTTTTGATATCATATTTTACAAATAATTGTTTTGTGTATCCCTTAACTGCTTATTGTGGATATAGATGGTTTTACTACTTTTGTCTTTTAACCTTCCTGCTAGCTTTGTGCATAGATAATTTCCTACCTTTACTGTATGTTTCCTTTTACTGATGAGCTTTTTCCATTCATATTTTCATGTTTCTAGTTGTGACCTTTTCTTTTTTGCCTAGAGAAGTTCCTTTAACATTTCTTGTATAGCTAGTTTGGTGGTGCATTTTAACAATATTAATTTTTCTAATCCATGAGCACAGAATATCTTTCCATTTATTAATGTCTTCTATAATTTCTTTCATCAGTGTCTTATAGTTTTCAGTGTGCAAGTCTTTCACCTCCTTGGCTAAATTTATTCCTAGGTATTTTATTCTTTTTGATGCAGTTGTAAATGGTATTGTTTTCTTAATTTCTCTTTCTGATAATTTGTTAAAAGTGTGTAGAAATGCAACAGGTTTTGCCTGTTGAATACAACAGGTTTTTGCCTGTTGATTTTGTATCCTCCAACTTTACTGAATGTGTCTGTTAGTTCTAACAGTTTTTTTGGTGTAGTGTTTAGGGTTTTCTATGTATAATATCATGTCATTTACAAATAGTGACAATTTACTTCTTCCTTTACAATATTAAGTTTTGTATAACTTGTCTATAACACCACCTGACCCTGATGTGTTCTTTTTGTTATGGTTATAGGACTTTGCAGGATTTCTGTTTCTTTTTAAATCAGTATAACTTAAGATATTTTTCTAGGAACATATTTAATTTTGGTAACCTTTCAAACGTATCAGCATTAATATTTTCATAATATTCTCTTACTTTTTTTTGTAATCTGTGCTGTAGTGTTTGTGTGGTATGTCTTTTTCCATCTCTTTTGACTTTTGTTTGTCATTATGTTTTAACTATGTCTTTTATAAATGACATAAAGCACAATTTTAAAATTCAAAACTGAGAATCATTGTCTTTTAACAAGCATGTTTGTTATCTGTACATTTATTTTGATTACTAATATATTAGATTTATTTCTACTATTTTATTTGATTCTTTCTATTTACCATACTTTTCTTCAAATTTTTTTTTCCTTTTCTGTCTTCTTTTTGGATTAATTGAGCTTTCATTGTCCTCCCTTTCCCCCTTCTCCTAGAATGGAAATTATTCTCTTATCTTAGCCATTTTCCTTAAACTGTTAACATGGATATCCACCTTAAAGTCAAAAACTTAATATCTCCAGCCTCCTTCTGAAAAAAAAAAGCTTTTAGAATGTTTTAACTGTGAGGACCTCCTCCCATAATATTATTTTATTGTTTAGTGTTTTGGTTCTACCTTGTTTTTATTCCACTTAAATTACTTATTACTATTATTGTTTTATGCAGCTAGTAATTATTTAGATTTATGTAGTATTTTCTTTCCTTACCCTTACTACTTCTTTCTTTTGGATCCAATGTCTTTTTTCCAGAAATATATATTTTACTAGTTCTTTCATGGAAGGTCTGTAAGTGATTTATTCTTTCCATGTTTTTTGTTTGCCTGAAAATATGTTTTTGTTTAGCCCTCCTTTGACTGCATTCTGCATTTAGAATTCTAGTTTGAATTTTTTCCTTCGTAATTGTGAATTTAACATTTATTCATTTTTTTAAAACAAGTATTTATTGAATTCCCACTGGTGCTAGTGATACAGTAGTGAATAGAATACAAATATCTCTGCCCTTGTGGTGACTATATTCCCATGGGGGGATAATAAGCAAGATAATTAAGTAAAATGTATAATATGTTAATGATAAATGTTGAGGAGAGGAGTAGAGTAGGGAAAGGGAATGGAGAGTATTGGGGAGTTGAAGGGAGGTTGCAGTTTTGGGTAGAGTGGCTGGGAAAGGTGACATTTGAACAAAGACTTGAAGAAGGTGAGCTGTAAAGCAAACTGAGGGAAGAGAATTCTTGAAGAGGAAGCAATAACTGCAACGAAGGGCCCTGAGGTGGGGCTGTGCCTGGCATGTTTATAGAATAGCAAGGAGATCAGTGTGGCCAAAGCAAAGTAAGCGAGAGAAAGCTGAGTAGGTTATGAGGCCATGGAGGTCAAAGTGAGGATAATGGGGTCAGATTTTTTAAGAACTTTTGGTCCATTTTTAGTCTTAGATTTTTTCCCCATGAGTGATGTGGGGAACCATTGGGAGGGTTTAGGTGGGGGAGTGATAATGATCTGACTTATATTTTAATAGGATCATTTTGGCTGCTGAATAAACTCAAAGGGAGAAGGGCAGAGCAAGGAAAGGAGTTTGGGAGCTATTGCAGTAATTCAGGTGAGAGACCAACATGGCTTGGACCAGGATGGCAACAGTGGATGCGTTGGGAAGTAGTGAGATTCTGGACATATTTTGAAGGAAGAACTAATAGGATTTCCTGTCAGATAAGGTGTGAGGTGTGGGGGGAAAAATGAGGAGTGAAGAATGACATCCAGATTTTTGGCCTAAGCTACCAGGAAAATGGAGTTGCCATTCATTTACACAAGGAAGATTATATGAGGGAGCAGGAGGGCTAATGTGGGATGTCTGTAACCATATAAACAAGGATGTTGACTGTGCAGTTGATTATATGAGTCTGAAGTTGAGGAGGGAGGCTGGTCTGGAATATGAATTTTGGAGTCATCTGTGTTTAAATGGTAGTACTTAAAAGAGGAAACTGTGAGATCACCCAGGGATTGAATGTAGTTAGGAAATAGAAGACGACTGAGAGCTGAGCCCAAAGCACTCTAGCTTTCAGGTATAGAGGAGCTGTTACTGTCATGGAGATATCGACTGCCAATTTATTGTTCCTCTGTATGCCTCTCCTCCAGAACTGGGGGGGTGGCGGGGGAGCACTCAAACTCCAGCTGTAGGTTTCTGGCATCATTGTCTTCCTCCCAAACCTCAGTGTTACAGGCTGTCTGCTGCTGTTTCATTTTCCTCTTGTTTCTGGCAAGTAGGGATTTCCCTTCTTTCCAGTTCAGTAAAATAGTATTTCAATATATATCTTACAGAATTTTAATCCATTTATAGAAGGAGGGTTTGGGCGTTGGTTTAAGTCAGAGTTTTATCGTATCCTCTGTTTAGATGCCTATTCTGCACTATTTGTGTAAATAGCACCCCCTACCCACCCAATTTTCCTCTTTTTTATTTATTTATTTTTAATTAAAAATTTTTTTAAATTCATTTTTGGCTGTGTTGGGTCTTCGTTGCTGCACGCAGACTTTCTCTAGTTGTGGTGAGCGGGCACTACTCTTCGTTGCAGTGCGCGGGCTTCTCATTGCAGTGGCTCCTCTTGTTGCAGAGCATGGGCCCTAGAGCGCATGGGCTTCAGTAGTTGCAGCACGTGGGCTCAGTAGTCGTGGCTCGCAGGCTCTAGAGCGAAGGCTCAGTAGTTGTGGCACACGGGCTTAGTTGCTCCGTGGCATGTGGGATCTTCCTGGACCAGGGATTGAACCCGTGTCCCCTGCATTAGCAGGCAGATTCTTAACCACTGCACCACCAGGGGAGTCCCGCCTCACTTTTTAAAATCTGGTGTAACTGTACCAACTGCAGTTTCCTAGCTGTAGATAATACTCCTGTGGTTAAAGACCCTGACCATCTCTTTATAGTTAGATTTTTTCAGACCTCTTAAGTAAACCCAGATACTCTATACCACTTTAAAGCATTATCAGTAATTGTACTCTGTGCCTGGGCAAGGTTTTTCATCCATATCTCTCAGAGCACTTTAGGAATAAAAGTACATCAGTTCCCACTTGGTTCTGTTAGAAAGCCAAAACCCACATTTTCAGCACAAGCCTGCTCTTCCAAAAACATAAAGAAGACTTTCCCAGAAGTCAGAAGATACAAATGACCCATTGTTAATCATTTGGAGTTGCCCAAGTAGCATAGGAATTTTCTATTGTTTGGTGAATAACTTATTCTGATATGGAATTAGTTAATTTCTAAATGTTTTTGCTAGTTTGTAGAAAAATATTTAAATGTTCATATTTGTCTATTTGTGCTAGATATAAATATACAGCAGATTTTAAAGCTAAATATTAAATTAATGTAATCTTACTAATTGAATGGTAGAGATGACCTACTTTTGTAGCAGAAACTTCATTCACATTCCTCCTAATTCCTTTGATTCGGTGTATTCTTATAATTATATTTAAAATCTTTAGGTACATAATTCATCTTATTTGTAGTTACACAAGAGTGAAGAGAAATAGTTATTCCTGGTGCACTTTCTAACTCCTCTATAGACTATGTATCTCTAAGTAGTTTAACTAGCTTTTTAAGAGAAACAGGCATCTCTGGGGAGAAACATCTCGATCCCACTCAAATAAAGCAAGTGAGATTAGAAAGGTGAGGGACAGAAAGCTAAGCGAAACAAAAAACAAGCGAATGTTTAGCTGTGAAATTACCTATATGAAAAAAATATCTTGAAATGCCGACTAAAGAAAATGTAATTTCCCCTGGGATTAGCTCTAAAGAGTAGCTAAAGTAATATCTTTCAGAAAAATTGGATAGTAACCTTTTCAAATAGAACCAATTACCAGAGCTATATTAAATGACAGTAAGTGAAAAATCTCACCAGAGCTTTCTTCCTGGAAAGCAGTAGTCCGCTTGTTGGCCTGTGTTTCAGCAGGGACGTCCACCCCTTCGACACACAGGGGGAAATGAGGCTCAGGGCATTGCACTGTAGATTCTGGTTCATCCTTTATTTGCTTCTCTGTCTGCACCTCATTTGTTAACCACCTCGCTTGACAACCCTTACTCCTGGTGACTTCTGTTAGAGCATGAGTTGGCACCTTCAGATCATATCACTAAAGAAAAGAGTTCAGTGACATTTGAATAAAACATTTTAAAAATGCACATAAAAATTAGAGTGGGCTTTTTTCATCTATAAAACAATAGAAGTTGTGAAAACTGAATTGAAGGGTTAAAAATTAGAGCCAACATTCTTTACTTTTGGGTCACTTAACTAGAGTTCTCACTCCTCTATAATTAAGCTTATAATGTTTCACCAAGAAAGATTATTTATTTGTTTATTTAGTCAAAAAATATTAAATGAGTACCAGTTCTGTACAGACACTACGTTTATGTGGATATTTCAGCAAATGTTTGTTGAATATGCCCAAGAATATCTGCCTCAGGACTGTAAGTGGTTATTTTTGTTTCATTATGCTTTTCTTTCCAAAATTTGTTTATTTGTTTCTTAATTGAAAAACTGTATACAGCAAAGAAGCATATAAAGTAAAAAATGGGAGTTTCCTATAACCACTCCAACCCACTCTGTGGAGGGAAACACTGTACCAGCTTTAGTCATACCCTGCTTGTATCACTTTTTTTCTCCTGCTGTATATACATGTAATTATAACAAAATATTATGACATTACATGTACGTATATACACATAAGTACATAAACAGCATTGAGGGAGCAGAGTATGGCTAATTTATAAATCACACCCTATATATTGCTTTCAGCTTTTTTGCATTTAACTTTATACCTTCATAGTTTTCCATGTTGGTACTTGTAGGTCTACCTTGTACTTTTTTTTTTTTTTTTTGCGGTTCGTGGGCCTCTCACTGTTGTGGCCTCTCCTGTTGTGGAGCACAGGCTCTGGACGCGCAGGCTCAGCGGCCATGGCTCACGGGCCTAGCTGCTCCGCGGCATGTGGGATCTTCCCGGACCAGGGCATGAACCCGTGTTCCCTGCATCGGCAGGTGGACTCTCAACCACTGCACCACCAGGGAAGCCCTACCTTGTACTTTTTAATGATTAGATAGTAGACTGTAGTGTTGATGTACCTTTTCCCTATTGCTGTTTTCACTTTTTCACTGAATACTGCAGTAAACATTTTTGTACTTATGTTATATACAGTCTGCAAGTATTCTTATAACTTTCCAAATTTTCTACAAATGTGGGTGTGATGTTGATTAGAAGAAAAATTAAAAACGAAAAGCCTAAATTAAGTACCTTGCTGACCTGAAAGGGCATGTCACCCCATTGGCACTATAGCATTCTGGTAGTATGTTGATTGAATTCCTGTTTTGAGGTAAATGCAATAAACATGAAAAAGTATCCCGTGGAGTAGAGCCTAGTGTAATAGATATCCCAAACTCTTGTTGTTATGGTCACTAAATAAAACCTTCCATGTGCTCTATTCATATTTTTCAGTAATTTGCTCAGGCCAGCAATACTGAATGAATGTTATATGCAAACCCTACATGTGCTGCAGTTGCTTTGGTCTCTAGTCTTCTTGTTGGCATCACATTCATATTCATGACTGCTCACATTTATCATTCTAAAACACTGCATTGTGCAAATAACCTGTTATTCTAACATTTTAAATGATTTCCTTAATATGAAAAAGTGTGTTTGGAGCCAAAAGCCAATGTCCATTTGAGGCATTCTTTCTCCCTAGAATCAGAACCCAAAATAAGAATACCTGGCATTAGTCATCGATTTTTTGATTCAACCCTCCACGTAAGATGAAATATTGAAAAATATTGAAAAAGAAGAAATAAAGTCACATATTCTATAAAGTATATCTCGAAACAAAAAATTCAACTTAAAGACTACCAAATAAGACAAGTTCAGGAAGGTGTCGTGTGAACGGAATATGCAAAGATTAGTAATGTTCTTATATGCCAGTAACTATAAGAAAATATCATGAGAAAAGATCCCTTAAATATTAAACACTGGGAGAGAGGGCAGACAGCAGCAGCAAGAAGAACTACAATCCTGCAGCCTGTGGAACAAAAACCACATTCAAAGAAAGACAGACAAGATGAAAAGGCAGAGGGCTATGTACCAGATGAAGGAACAAGATAAAACCCCAGAAAAACAACTAAATGAAATGGAGATAGGCAACCTTCCAGAAAAAGAATTCAGAATAATGATAGTGAAGATGATCCAGGATCTTAGAAAAAGAATGGAGACAAAGATCAAGACAATGCAAGAAATCTGTAACAAAGACCCAGAAGAATTAAAGAACAAAAAACAGAGATGAAAAAGAGAGAAAGGACCAGAGAAAATATTTGAAGAGATTATAGTAAAAAACTTCCCTAACATGGGAAAGCAAATAGCCACCCAGGTCCAGAAAATGCAGAGAGTCCCATACAGTATAAACCCAAGGAGAAACACACCAAGACACATAGTAATCAAATTGGCAAAAAGTAAAGACAAAGAAAAATTATTGAAAGCAGTAAGGGAAAAACGACAAATAACATACAAGGGAACTCCCATAAGGTTAACAGCTGATTTCTCAGCAGAAACTCTACAAGCCAGAAGGGAGTGGCATGATATACTTAAAGTGATGAAAGGGAAGAACCTACAACCAAGATTACTCTACCCGCCAAGGATCTCATTCAGACTCCATGGAGAAATCAAAAGCTTTACAGACAAGCAAAAGCTAAGAGAATTCAGCACCACCAAACCAGCTCTACAACAAATGCTAAAGGAACTTCTCTAAGTGGGAAACACAAGAGAAGAAAAGGACCTACAAAAACAAACCCAAAACAATTAAGAAAATGGT
>NC_041217.1:100251896-100253408 GCF_002837175.3 Physeter macrocephalus
ACAACAAATGCTAAAGCAACTTCTCTAAGTGGGAAACACAAGAGAAGAAAAGGACCTACAAAAACAAACCCAAAACAATTAAGGAAATGATAATAGGAACATACATATCGATAATGACCTTAAACGTGAATGGATTAAATGCTCCAACCAAAGACACAGGCTCGCTGAATGAATACGAAAACAAGACCCATATATATGCTGTCTACAAAAGACCCACTTCAGACCTAGGGACACAACAGACTGAAAGTGGGGGGATGGAAAAAGATATTCCATGCAAATGGAAATCAAAAGAAAGCTAGAGTAGCAATACTCATATCTGATAAAATAGACTTTAAAACAAAGAATGTTACAAGAGACAAGGAAGGATACTACATAATGATCAAGGGATCAATCCAAGAATATATAACAATTATAAATATATATGCACCCAACATAGGGGAACCTCAATACAAAAGGCAACTGCTAACAGCTCTAAAAGAGGAAATTGACAGTAACACAATAATAGTGAGGGACTTTAACACCTCACTTACAGCAATGGACAGATCATCCAAACAGAAAATTAATAAGGAAACAGAAGCTGTAAATGACACAACAGACCAGATAGATATAATTGATATTTATAGGACATTCCATCCAAAATCAGCAGATTATATTTTCTTCTCAAGTGTGCATGGAACATTCTCCAGGATAGATCACATTATGGGTCACAAATCAAGCCTCAGTAAATTTAAGAAAATCAAGACCTGTGGTATGCAGCAAAAGCAGTTCCAAAAGGGAAGTTTATAGCTATACAATCCTACCTCAAGAAACAAGAAAAATCTCACATTCTCCAGGATAGATCACATCTTGGGTCACAAATCAAGCCTCAGTAAATTTAAGAAAATTGAAATCATATCAAGCATCTTTTTTGACCACAATGCTATGAGATGAGAAATGAATTACAGGGAAAAAATCGTAAAAAACAGAAACACATGGAGGCTAAACAATACGTTACTAAATAACCAAGAGATCACTGAAGAAATCAAAGAGGAAATAAAAAAATACCTAGAGACAAATGACAATGAAAACTCGATGATCCAAGACCTGTGGTATGCAGCAAAAGCAGTTCCAAAAGGGAAGTTTATAGCTATACAATCCTACCTCAAGAAACAAGAAAAATCTCAAACAATCTAACATTACACCTAAAGGAACTAGAGAAAGAAGAATAAACAAAACCCAGAGTTAGCAGAAGGAAAGAAATTGTAAAGATCAGAGCAGAAATAAATGAAATAGAAAACAATAGCAAAGATCAATAACACTAAAATCTGGTTCTTTGAGAAGATAAAAAAATTTGATAAACCATTAGCCAAGGGGCTTCCCTGGTGGCGCAGTGGTTGAGAGTCCGCCTGCCGATGCAGGGGACACGGGTTCGTGCCCCGGTCCGGGAAGATCCCACGTGCCGCGGAGCGGCTGGGCCCGTGAGCCGTGGCCGCTGAGCCTGCGCGTCCGGAGCCTGTGCTCCGCAAAGGGAGA
>NC_041217.1:100254161-100275006 GCF_002837175.3 Physeter macrocephalus
CAAATCAATAAAATTAGAAATGAAAAAGAAGAAGTTACAACAGACACCGCAGAAATACAAAGCATCCTAAGAGACTACTACAAGCAACTCTATACCAACAAAATGGACAACCTGGAAGAAATGGACAAATTCTTAGAAAGGTATAACCTTCCAAGACTGAACCAGGAAGAAATAGAAAATATGAACAGACCAATCACAAGTAATGAAATTGAAACCTGTGATTAAAAATCTTCCAGCAAACAAAAGTCCAGGACCAGATGGCTTCACAGGTGAATTCTATCAAACATTTAGAGAAGAGCTAACACCCATCCTTCTCAAACTCTTCCTAAAAATTGCAGAGGAAGGAACACTCCCAAACTCATTCTATGAGGCTATCATCACCCTGATACCAAAACCAGACAAAGATACTAAAAAAAAAGAAAATTACAGACCAAAATCACTGATGAATATACATGCAAAAATCCTCAACAAAATACTAGCAAACTGAATCTAACAACACATTAAAAGGATCATACACCATGATCAAGTGAGATGTATGCCAGAGATGCAAGAATTCTTCAGTATACACAAATCAATCAATGTGATACACCATATTAACAAATTGAAGAATAAAAACCATATGATCATCTCAGTAGATGCAGAAAAAGCTTTCAGCAAAATTCAACACCCATTATGATAAAATGCCCTTGAGAAAGTAGGCATAGAGTGAACTTACCTCAACCTAATAAAGGCCATATATGACAAACCCACAGCCAACATCATCTTCAGTGGTGAAAAACTGAAACCATTTCCACTAACATGAGGATGAAGACAAGGTTGCCCACTGTGCCCACTAGTATTCAACATTGTTTTGGAAGTCTCAGCCACAGCAATTAGAGAACAGAAAGAAATAAAAGGAATCCAAATCAGAAAAGAAGAAGTAAAGCTGTCACTCTTTGCAGATGACATGATAGTATACATAGAGAATCCTAAAGATGCTACCAGAAAACTACTAGAGCTAATCAATGAATTTGGTAAAGTAGCACGATACAAAATTAATGCACAGAAATCTCTTGCATTCCTATACACTAATGATGAAAAATCTGAAAGTGAAATTAAGAAAACACTCCCATTTACCATTTACACTAATGATGAAAAATCTGAAAGAGAAATTAAGTAAACACTCGCATTTACCATTGCAACAAAAAGAATAAAATACCTAGGAATAAACCCATACCTAGGGAGACAAAAGACCTGTATGCAGAAAACTAAGACACTGCTGAAAGAAATTAAAGATGATACCAAAAGACGGAGATATATACCATGTTCTTGGATTGGAAGAATCAATATTGTGAAAATGACTATACTACCTAAAGCAATCTACAGATTCAATGCAATCCCTATTAAATTACCAATGGCATTTTTTACAGAACTAGAACAAAAAATCTTAAAATTTGTATGGAGACACAAAAGACCCTGAATAGCCAAAGCAGTCTTGAGGGGAAAAAATGGAGCTGGAGGAATCAGGCTCCCTGACTTCATACTATACTACAAAGCTACAGTAATCACAACAATATGGTACTGGCACAAAAACAGAAATATACATCAATGGAACAGGATAGAAAGCCCAGCGATAAACCCACGCACATATGATCAACTAATCTATGACAAAGGAGGCAAAGATATGCAGTGGAGAAAAGACAGTCTCTTCAATAAGCGGTGCTGGGAAAAATGGACAACTACATATAAAAGAATGAAATTAGAACACTCCCTAACACCATACACAAAAATAAACTCAAAATGGATTCGAGACCTAAATGTAAGACCGGGCACTATAAAGCTCTTAGAGGAAAACATAGGAAGAACACTCTTTGACATAAATCACACCAAGATCTTTTTTGATCCACCTCCTAGAGTAATGGAAATAAAAATAAACAAATGGGACCTAATGAAACTTCAAAGCTTTTGCACAGCAAAGGAAACCATAAACAAGATGAAAAGACAACCTCAGAATGGAAGAAAATATTTGCAAATGAATCATCGGACAAAGGATTAATGTCCAAAATATATAAACAGCTCATGCAGCTCAATATTAAAAAAAAAAAAAACCCAAATCAAAAAAGGGGCAAAAGCATACAAGAATGAATGAATGGGAAGATGACTCTTCAAAGACATAAAGTTTACGAATATACCACTGTTATTGTATGGGCTTGAATAAATATCCTGTAGTCCCTTCCCCAAAATAATAATAATATCATTTTTATCAGATAAACCTTCCCCATCACCAAACGTCTGTATCCCTCCAGCCATGATTACTTCAGCACTGCTTTTTCTTCATAGATCTTGTTACTACCTGATGTTCCTTTGTTTATGGAATGCTTTTCCTCGGAACGTGTGCTTCCTAAGAACTGAGATGTGTCTCTCAACACTAATGGAGTCTCATATCATATATTAACGCATGTATGTGGAACCTAGAAAAATGGTACAGATGAACTGGTTTGCAGGGCAGAAATTGAGACACAGATGCAGAGAACAAACGTATGGACACCAAGGGGGAAAGAGGTGGGGGGGTGTGGGTGTGGGTGTGATGAATTGGGAGATTGGGATTGACATAGATACACTGATGTGTATAAAATAGATGACTAATAAGAAAAAGAAAAAAATGAGGAAAACAGGGAGCTGTAGGAAGGTTTTGCTCAGAGGAGCGGCCTGACTGCTGTTTTAAACGGATCGCTCTGGTTGTTGTGTCGCAAATAGACTGTAGGGTTCGAGGGTGAAACCAAGGAGACCAGTTTGGAGCTGGTTGAAGCAATCCAAGCAAGAGGTAGTGTAGCTTACACCACTAGGGATAAGGAATAGGGGGAAATGGTTGGAGTCTGCATTTTTTTTGAAAGTAGAGTTAACAGAATTTCCTGACAGATTGGATATGAGATGCGAAGAAAAGACAGAAATCAAGCAGAACTCTGGAGTTGCCATCACTGACCCTGGGAAATCTGTCAGTGGAGCATCCTAGTCTCCAAGTGTCTTTACAAATAATATTTCATACCATCCAAGCGAATCAACAGCCTCTGCATTGGCTGGAGGAACCTGGATGCAACCTGGGATTACAAGGGTCTGCCCAGGCCCTCCCTTTGCTAGTTTAAAACCATTTCCTAAGTCCTGTGTACTTGTACTCTGTCTCCCTTTTTTCTCTCCCCTCCCTTGCTCTCCCTCTCTTCCCGTTTTCCAACCCCAAAAGGTCCTTCAAGCTCCAGAAACATCCTAGAAAATCCTTCCAGGTGTTGAAGGACTTCTGTTATTGGACTCTGCTGCTTCCTCAGCCCATGTCGCTGTCATTCCCTCGTGCTGCCACCAGGTGGCAGTGCACTGCTAAACATTGCACTGTTGGGACCTGCATTACTTCTCAGTAGAGAGTGGGGAGGGCTGAACTTTAGAATGGGCTGATATATCACAGACTAATCTGGCTTGGGGAGGATGAGGAGAGATTGTCTCCACTTCTTTTTTTAGAAACATCATATATCCTTGCTGGGGATGATTTTCCTTTCTTGAGTGTCAAAAGGCTCTATATGGCTTTCTAGCAGTCTTTCCACGTAGAGAGTGTTTTTATTTAAAGACTTTATTCATCAAACACCTTGCTGAGGTTGTAGTACTGGTGTATTTGTTTTATATGCTCTTCTTTGTTCGAGACAGGCAGAACACCTCCCTAGAAGCCTTCCCACAAGTAAAATCCTTCTTGAAAATCAAAAGTGGATATTGATTGAGTAGTTTCTGTATGTAGAATTTGGACTATGTTTTATGAAGAAGTAAGGAAAGGAAGTGCCCTTTGTCCGAAGTGTTTTGTTGCAATTGGAGAGGCAAAAGCATGAATACTGGAAACCTTAGGAATTAATTAATAAAAGTGTTACTGGGCAGTGCTAGTGACTAAAAAATAATAAAGGCACCAGGTACCTCTGGAGCCTGGAGTGCACGGTGGGGCTGAAAAGAAGCCTTTTGGTTGAAGTCTGCCTATAGACCAGTTAGGTTCCCAGCCCCTCTGCCCTACGCTGACAGAAAACCCAAGATTTACCCACTGGAAAAGTTGAATAAAGAGGTTTTGGCTTTAGGAACAACAAGCCAAATTATGAATGGGATAAGACATTGCTCTGAAAACCCAGGGTTTAAGGAATGTAAATAACTACCCCTGTCCCCTCAACACACACCACTAAGGTCTCCTTTCCAATCAGTTCATGTATTTCCCCCAGGTAGGAGATGAAAGATTAGCTTTGAAGACAATGCTTTGCTCAGGAGAAGAGAGCTATAGATTCCAACACTTGGGATTTCCCCCAATGAAGTGGTCAAGTCCTGACTATTTTTATCCTTACTCGACAAGTTCTACCCAGCACACAGAGCTTCTGTCTTCCTTTTAGTGCCTCATTCTTTAATAGGAACCAGAGTTTCTCAGGTTGGGTACTGTTGACTTTTGGGGCTAGATAAATCTCATTGGAAAGCTGTCCTCTGCACTGTGGGATGTTTAGCAGCATCCCTGGCCTCTACCACTAGAGGCCAGTAGCACCCATCCCTTTCCCACCCCTCACTCCCAAAAATGTGACGGGTGACCAAAAATGTCTCCTGTCCTTGCCAAATGTCCCTGGGGGGAGAAATCTCCCCCTCTTTCTTGAGAACTACTGGTTTGAACCGGCATCCACAGGCTACCAGCCATTGGAGGAAAGTCCAATTCATAAGAGAAAGCAAAACAGGGAAAGGAACTTTGAGAAAAGGAATGTGGGGGGCTGGGGGGATGGGTATTAAAGGAAAGCAGTATCCTCAGAGAAATAAGAGGCCATTGTGTCTTAAAAAAAAAAAAATGAGATCTATTCTTTTTAAATCCTCACAGAATAAGAAAGACCTTTGGCTATTAAAATTGTAACTGTAGGAATAAAAAAAAATTGGAAGATCATATTCAAGAGCTCTGTTGTAAATCAGAACAAAAAAATAAAAACAATAGAGAAAAGGTAAGAAAATTAAATAATTAAACTGGATGTTGGCGGTGTACCATCTAAAAAAGAACAAGGACATGGGAAACTTTTTTTTTTAAAACAATTGAAGACCCAAGCAGAGTTCCCGGCACTGGAAGGACATAACCTTCAAACTAAAGGACTATCCCCAGCCTAGTTAAACTGTAGTCACAATAAGATATATCATCATACTATCTCAGAACTAGTGATAAAGAGAAAAATTCCAAAAACATCAAGAAAGAAAAAGGGAAGGAGTCACAATAGGGGTTCTAATGACATTCAGAATGACAGTGGAGAAATGTCCTCAAACGGATTCCCCATATACCCTTTCACAGAGGATGTGCTCCACCAAAACAAGGGAAACCCAAGAAGGAGGAATACTCCAGTCCCAGAATCTGGGCGCCAGCCCAGGATGGCAGTGAAGGGAGTTCCAGGGTGAAGACAACCATGTTCAGCAGGCCTGGAGAGAGAAAAGACAGCGCTGCTTCGAATGCAGAGGAGGGAGAACTCTCTGGGCTGGAGAGTTCCAAAAGGATAGGGGAATATGAAGAGCGAACATGGGAAAAAGTAAGGAAGGTGGAAAGTGCAGGACTTGCTCAGACAAATGGAGGGAGTGTTGGATAAGAACATGACAGGAGATGGGGAAAGCAGTTGGTTAAATTACAAGATGAGAAATTATTTCAATTGTAGACACCTGAGACCGTCTTAGAATGTTTTCAGTTGCAGAAAGGATTTAAGTGATTTGACTATTTTTTAAGGCTATACAGAGAGGGTATAGGGGTCATTTTGAGTTATGAATAATGGTTCATTTTTGGTTTTGTTTGAACATGTTCTGTGTTTTCTAAGTTATAATTAGAAAACAATGAAAGTTTTTTTTTTTTTGAAGAAACAAAGCTGAGAAGAGATAAAAGCCCCAGTGGAAGTAATAATTTTCTAAATAACCCACATATCATCAGCACTAATATTTTGGGACTAGTATAATTGTATTTTGGAAGCATATTAGTTTTTCTTTTACTTTAATAAATAGGGATCTTTTGGTTTCATCTTTTAGCCCATATGTACGTATGATTCAGTGACAGTTTCGTGATTGCAGGATTTATCTATCAGTACTTCTGAAATTAGCATGATGTGCTTCCATTTAACAACACCTGCTATTTTCCACCAGGTGGGCTGCTAACTTCACACAGTGAACTGTGTTTAACTGCTGAGACTTCTAAATCTAATGCTAATGCATTTGGTATCTCTCTTTCATAATTCCCAAGCAATTCTAAAAGAAATAAGTTTGTGAACCATGTAATTGCAGTTGTGGGGTTTTGTTTCAGTTTCTAAATTGTGTATTACAACTTATAGTTTAACATTTTTACCTTTTTAGAATGTGACTAATGTATATATGCACTTTTCCTTTTATAATAGACCTTAACTATATTCAGTTATAGGTAAAAGTAAAAAAATCATCTCTAACTTGGAAGATGATCATTCTAGATGCGTGAAAAATAGAAAGTATTTGAAATTTATTGCACATAGAGATCCTGTGATGTGGCTGTTTCAGTGAATAAGTGATTATTTTCAGATAGATGTTATATATGGTTCTAAAGTATTTTAAGTAGCTTAATCTCTTAAATTCCTTCCCAAATCTTAGTTTTCCCATCCTCCATCTCTACAACAAAGGCATGTTAGGTTAAACTTTCTTTGAATCAGATTCTGAATTGATGGTATTGAAATAACTGTGAATAATGTCTTGCAGTTGTTTCAGCTTTAAGGTAATTTGACCATTTTCCCTGTGCCAGTGAAATTTGTATAGGATTCTTACAACATGCAGAACTGGTAAGATTTTACAATATGGTGCTATTGTTTCTCTTTTAAGGCTAATTAAAGACATTCTAATAACCAATGTTTGAATTTAAACATTTCCATAAATAGCATATTTTTAAAATGCATACTTATATTATGGGCCCAAACATACAATAATTTCTTTTTTGTTGTTGTCACAAAATCAGGATGTGGCCTCTTTCCTTTTATCCTTCCTTTTGCACAAATGGAGATTTTTTTGGTCCCTTTTAGCCTTTAAGCTCCAGAAAATAATTCTGGAGCCAGTAGTTACAATCCTGCCAGGGACAACATAATTCTGAGCACTACAGGTAGTGAGGATGACTGGTGGTGGTTTTAGTCAGGATTGACCAATGAGCTGAGCGCTAGAAGGAAGCAAAAGTGGAATAGCGGGTGCAGAGGGTGTTCACTTGTCCTTCAAGGACGTGAAAGGTGCTCGAGTCATGGTAGAGGGTGAAGTGCCATGAAGTGACCTATGATGAAGGAACCATGGGTTCCAGGCTGGGTCCTGCTGATACCCAGCTCTGTCACCTTGGGCGAGTTAGCCTCTCTGGACCTAAGTCTCTCACTGTGAAACAAGGAGGCCTGGCTGAGATCAGGGATCCTCAACTAGCGTCCTTGATCCCACAACTGGCTGTCAAGCCTGACTTGTCAAAGACAAGCAAGGCCGCTGCTCCAGGCCAGGCCGCCCTGGGACCTGTCAGCGCCTGCCTGGAATCTAGATCTCCCAACACTGCCTTTTCTGAGATTTCTAGTTGTCTTGCTCTGTCTGCCCACCTGCCAAGTGAATTCATTGCCCAAGTTCCCAGTACAAACCCCTGTCTGTCCCATTTCAACCTGACCATTACCTGTACATATTCTCTAACACAGATATATTTTGTACTTAGGGAGTGTTTTACTGACTCACAAAATTCTGCTCAAAACCGAACCACAATGAATAACGATATGCTCTCAGTCTGTTTCCCCTTTTACCATTAACTCCCCTAAAAACCTGAGAGTCACCCCAAGCTCCCCAGCCTCCTTAAATCCCTGCTCCCCGCTGTTTGCCCTCTCCAGTCCTTCAGCTTAGTGTTGTAAGTATCCTTTAGGCCAGCGGTCCCCAACCTTTCTGGCACCAGGGACCAGTTTCGTGGAAGACACTTTTTCCGCGGGGGGCGGGTGGGGGCAGATGGTTCAGGCGGAAATGCGAGCGACGGGGAGCGGCCCGCTCACTTCCTGCTGTGCGGCCCGGTTCCGAACAGGCCACAGACCAGCACCGGCCTGTGGCCTGGGGGTTGGGGACCCCTGCTTCAGGCCTTCAATGTCATTCTCCTGGCGTGTTTCAGTGATCTCTCAAATGATTTTCCTCCTCTGGTTGAGCTGCCACCCTTCTGTCCATTCTCTTCGTAACTGCCAGAGTGGTATTTCTTGAAAGCAGATCTGATTACAGTATTCTCCTTTTTTAACATCCTTCAGTAACTCCTCTTTGCCTTTAGATTTGAGTACATACTCTTTAGCATGGCTTTGAAGGCCCTACCTCTCCAGCTGCATTTTCTGCTGCTCTGTCCTCTTTACATGCCAAAATATAGTTCCCCAGATATTCCATGCCATTTCATGTCTCTCTGCTGTGAACACGCCAGAAGAACCTTTTTTCCTCCTCTGCTATACCTGGTAAACGTCATATTCTTCCAAGTTAGATAAAGTATCTCTTCTATAAAGCCTGACTGGGTTTATCAAAGTATAATTCATCATTTCTTACTTGGTGCTAACATTACATTTAATAATGATGTCTCTTGTCGTATCAATCTCTCTGATTGCAATTATTAGTTGTCCTACCAGACTGCAGTGAGTTCTTTATAAACGTCTTATTTACCCTTGTGCTCCTAGCCCAGTTCCTGTCACCTGGTAGGTGCTCTTGGGAGTATATCTGTGCTCACAATGAAGAATACAGTTCTAATAGCCAGCGCTGTCAACACTTGTTGCATCTATGATTTTAATATCTTTTCCTTTTTAAGAAGAGGAAAGCAGTCTTTAAATTCATACCATTTTTAGGGACTTCCCTGGTGGTCCAGGGGTTAAGACTCCATGCTCCCAAATGCAGGGGGCCTGGGTTCATTCCCTGGTCCGGGAACTAGATCCCGCATGCCGCAACTAAGAGCCCGTGTGCCGCAACTAAAGATCCCGCACGGGACAATCCCGTGTGCCACAACTAAGACCCGGTGCAGCCAGATAAGTAAATAATATTTTTAAAATAAATAAATAAATTCATACCATTTTAAAGCTGAAAGGAAGGGTATTTCAACTGCAAGTGACATAAAACTAAACTCAAGACTGGCTTGGGGCTTCCCTGGTGGTGCAGTGGTTGAGAGTCCACCTGCCATTGCAGGGGACACGGGTTCATGCCCCGGTCTGGGAGGATCCCACATGCCGTGGAGCGGCTAGGCCCGTGAACCATGGCCCCTGAGCCTGCGCATCCGGAACCTGTGCTCCGCAAGGGGAGAGGCCACAACAGTGAGAGGCCCGCGTACCGCAAAAACAGAACAAAACAAAACAAAACAAAAACTGGCTTGAACAATAAAGAGCGTTTTTTGACTTAACGAAATGGGAAAAATTCAGTGTTGTTTCTGGCAAGACTTGGTCCAGCTGCCCAGGGAGGCCACCAAGGATAGTTGTGTGTCTGCTCTCTCCTCTGCAGCATCCTCCCATCAGGCTCCCCAGCGCTGCCTCCAGCAGCTCCAGGCTCTTCCCTCAGGGCAGCAAAAAGCATTAGCGCCTCCTGGCTTCATATCTTTGCACTAAAGGTCTAAGGAAGAAGAAGCTCTCTTACAGCATGTAGGAGAGGGAGAGGTGAAGCTTCTTTTTCCCAGAAGTCCCAGCAAATGTCTCCTGCCTGATGGTCTCCAACTGGGTTATATTCACATCTTTCAGCTAATCATCGTAGCCAGAGATGAGTGTTGTTCCATGGTGCTTAAGCCATTCCAGGCCTACTCTTGGAGCTACAGGTTAGGGGTTAAGGAGACAGGGACTGAAATCCCACCAAAACCATCTGGCTGAGAATGTGAGCAAGAGTGAGTTACCCAAAGGAAAAATTGGATTATTTCTGGCAAAAGAAAGGGGCAATAAAAGGCTGGAAAGAGGAATACTAATATTCATTATGAAGGACTTTAGAAATCTTTTGCTCCAGACTCCCCTAAGTGTTTCAAGAACAAACTTCTTTTTTATTTCCCTGAAGCCTGAGACCTCCAGGCAAGGAAGAGCTTCTCAAGGTAAAGTGAGGATTGGCCCCAAGTCGTGAGGCAGGCCTGGAACAGCGGTCTTTAAATTCATACCATTTTAAAGGTAAAAGGAAACCTGTCTCTGACAAGACAGGCTTGAGAACCAGTTGTGGGATCATGATGGCTAGTTGAGGATCTCTGATCTCAGCCAGGCCTCCTTGCTTCACAGTGAGAGACTTGAGGTCCAGAGACTAACTCACCCAAGGTGGCAGAGCTGGTTATCTGAGCAGGATCCAGCCTGGAACCCACGGCTCGTTCATCCCAAGACACTTCATGGTACCTCATCATCACCTACGTTGAAGTGAGCATCTACCAAGTTCTTGAAGGACGTGCATATAAAAGCTTTTTTGGGGTGGTAAATTATGGTCATCTTGATTTCAGAATGATTGGATGAATTATCCAACATGCTTTTACTATATATTGTACTTTTCATTATTTTTAAAAAAGCGGTTATGAAGGAAAACTGAAACCATTTTTGGTTGAATGAAATTTTACCATTTTCATTTTGTTTTGTTTCCAAGATTCTGCAATAGCGCGGCATTCACTAAATAATAAATGTATTGTAGGTTTCAGTGTGTGGTAACAGCAGAGAATGACTTCATAGACCACTTGACCTGCTCTGTTGTGGTTTATGATGCCATTTGGATTCCTTGGTGGAATTATTTCCATCTGAATCACTATAAACTTCTATTTAGTTTGTCACAAATCTAAGGCCAGATATGTTTGTGGTTTTCAGCAGTGATGTAATTCTGAAAGATACTGTGAAAGTTACAAGTTGTCATATACTATTAGCATTTAACTCAGTGTTTCACATAATTCCAGACAAACTAGAAGCCTGAAAAAAATCCATTTCTCCATGTTATTTTTTTTTTTACTCTTAGGCAGTCTACCTTTGCTGTCTGTCTTGCCACTGTGGGTTTGGTTATCCATCAATCAAGTACGTGTGGGGAACACTGAGAGGCTCTGTGGGCATACACAGTAATGTAGGACATGGTCCCTGCCACTTCTTAATTAGGAAGCTTGTATAGATAGATAGAAAGGATGTTTCATTAACTACATGGTGGAGAGAGAATAAGAGAGAAAGAGTCTTTCTTCTCTTTTATATGACTGCCAATTGTGTGAAACAGACTGGATCACGTTGCAAGATACGCACATACTGCAGGGTATACACATTGACCTGCACAGAAAGCAAGAACTCAACTAAAGCATACTTTCCCAGTCGGCGGCCAGGTAGGAGCAACAGCAAAACAGCAGAACTGGCCAGAAGGGACTTGGGGGCCTAAGGTTCAACAGAAAAGTCTGAAGATTTCTAAGCCCCTGTATTTTTTTTTTCTGATTTTTTTTCCCCAGAGAGGCTCGCGGACAGAGGGAGGGAGTCATTGGTGACAGTGGTAGGTGGGGGTGTGGTGCCAAACCTATAGCGCAGAGCAGGGCACAGAGCACAGAGAGGTGGGATGCTGCCAGCGGCCCAATTCCCATAGAGCAGGTAGAGGCACGGCACACTCAGGGGGTTGAAGGCTGTAGATATATAGGGCTGGTGAGTTACAAAACAGAGAAGGGAAAGGAAATGGGTCAGGATGGGTGGTTGGCTATCACAGAAACCACAGGCGGCCGGGAGCACAGCTCCAGAGGAAGCTGGCTCAGCTCGCTGTGTGTTGGAGGGGGCAGGCTTCTCAGCAGGGACGCACAGGAACCAAGAACGGCCTTCATGAAGGTGACTCAGCAGCCTATTTCAGGACACGTGGAAAGCCTGGGTTCAGGTCCTGGCTCTACCACTTGCTGGCTCTGTCCCCGTGGGAAGGTTCAGATGCCTCACCTGTGAAATGAGAAGGTTCGATTAATTGGTCTCTTACATTCCTGAGATGTTATGAGATAAGGAGTTAGCATCTTCCCCAGCATAGACCATAGACTGAACTTCTAGAAACTGTAATGACAGTCATTTATCTATTCAGCGAGTAGTGATGAGCACCCGTGATGTGTCAAACACCATTCTTTGCATCAGGATCACAGCAGGCTGCGAGGTGAAGTCCTTTCCTCTCACGGAGCTTACGTTCTGGGGAGAGAGGCAGACAGCAATCAGACAAACTATAAATGAGCAAGTTAATTTGATTTACCAATAAATTGCTGTGAAGATGGTAAAATAAGACAGTGCGGTGGAGGGCAGCCATGTTTTGGGGGTAGGGGATGGTGGGGGAGAACTGCATCCTCTCTGAGGAGATAATGTTCAAGCAAAACCTGACTTGCAGGAATGAGCTTCCTATGAGACAGTCTGGGAGCAGGGCAGACAGCTCAGAATGAGCAGAAAAGGCCCTCAGGAAGGAATGAGTCTGACACATTCAAACAGCAGAAAGAAGACCCGTGTGGTTGGAGTGAGTGAGCAGGGAGCGGCTAGAGACATAAGCCAGCGCCAGACTACATGGGACGTTGGAGGCAGTGGTAAGAGACCTGGATCTTATCCCAAGTGCAGTGGTGATCCTTTGGAGGGTTTTAAGCGGGAGAAAGAAAGATCTGCTGTACATTATAAAAAGATCGCTCTGGAGATTCTGTAAAGAATAAAATGAAGGGGAGCAAGAGAAAAGCAGAGACGAATTGAGAGGCAATTGTAATAGTCACAGTGAGAGGTGGTGATGGCTTGGACCATGAGAGTAGCGGGGATATTGGGAGTAGGTGGGTAGGTAGGAATGTGTGTAGAGGTTTTGGAAGAAGGAAACATGGGAGCAGTTTTTATAGACATACTGTTTTCTTTTGTTTTGTTTTGTTTTTGCGGTACGCGGGCCTCTCGCTGTTGTGGCCTCTCCCGTTGCGGAGCACAGCTTCCGGACGCGCAGGCTCAGCGGCCATGGCTCACGGGCCCAGCTGCTCCGCAGCATGTGGGATCTTCCCGGACCGGGGCATGAACCCTTGTCCCCTGCATCGGCAGGGGGATTCTCAATCACTGCGCCACCAGGGAAACCCTAGACATACTGTTTTTATTAGTCTGTACCTCTGCCTTGAGGAAACTGCCCCTGACCCTCTTTTATGTCCTATTAATGGGATGCAGGACACAAAGGATGCTTCATCCATCATTTTACCCCCTGACCCCCATCACCAGACCCAACATTTGGTTTCAGAGTGGCCCCCACCAACCCTCGTCCCTGCCAGTCCCAACATAGATCTTCATGATCTTCACATCAATTCAGGAAACCTGTTTATGATAGGTTCTACTGTTCAATTGTCAATTTCTGGCTTGGGAACACAGGAATAGCATGTTTTGGTGGCAAATATGATAGTTCAGTTTTGAGTTGTTACTGAAAAGCCTAGTGAATAGAGGAATGCCAAAACAAGTATGTATTTCTTGCCCCAGTAGAATGGATTATTGAGGGCCAGTTTAGCAGCCCACAGTATTTGTAAAAGGAAGAGCTTTTCCTGGGTCTCTATAAGAATCCAGGAAAAGACTGACCCTGCTTGGGTCATGTGGCCACTCTGAAACCAAATGTTGGGTCTGGAGATGGGGCTTAGGGGGTAAAATCATGGATGAAGTATCCTTTGTGTCCTGCATCCCATTAATAGCACATAGAAGAGGATCAGGGACAGTTTCCTCAAGGCAGAGGTACAGACTAATAAAAACAGTATGTCTATAAAGGTGCCTTCACTTGGATTTCTCTAGATGCCACAACCCCTAGGAATGCCTGGTCATAGCCGAGCCTAAATTGTAGCTCTCTGAAACTCTCTCCCATTCCTTTGTCTTCAAAGGAATTTTAGTGAAGACCAAAATACAAGCATTCTATTGATAATTTTTCTTCATTGACTTCTTTATATATTTGATTATCTTCTAAAACTATATAAAATAATAAAAACTCTCTTAAGATTTTGTCATGGCCTGGTTCTCAGTATTTCTTCTAGGTGATACAGGACATCAGATACCCTAGCACCAACTTCTGTGTATCAGGCATAGCTATTCTGAGGGCTCTGTCCCTATCCAGATAGCCCCAGGTTTCCATCCACTTGACTGCACCCCTGCATAGCAGGTTTAATACGGAACCAGTGGGCATAGAATTTTTCAAGAAGTTTTAGGTGTACAATGGAAGGCTCTGCTCGCTTTAACCTAGCAGACTCCTTTCCCTTTGTGCTCAAACCTCAAAGCCTCAGGACAGTCTTCTCTCATGGACTTACTTTCTGGGGAGAGGACCCACAAGGGCTGAGAAGTTCCTTGAGGCCCTCTAGGCTGTGTATCTAGGACACACTGATAGGAAGGGGGCGTTTGTCTTTGGTTCCTTCTCATCTCCCCTTAGGGTTTGGTGCCTCCTGACTCTGGCTGTTTATAAACTCTCAATACCCTGCTTTGCTCCGGCATTTTCCCTCTTGCCCCAGGAATCGAACTGCCCCATTCAGTTCAACCCATTTATTGAGTGGACCTTACAAATAAGGCCCCAGGTTAAGCACTGTGAAATTACCTCCTTTGTGTCCTTTCTGCATTCCCAGTCTAAGAACATCTCAGCTAGGTGACAGGAAGATTGAGTTATTTTATATTAATATGCAAAAACATATTGAATCATTTATTCAATAAATATGTATTGCACACCAACTGTAAACCAAATACTCTTACAAGCACTGAGATTGCAATGATTAAAGTTCCTGGCATCCTCAGGTAAGGTATATTCTCGTGGAGGTATCAGTAAATAAATATATAATATGCCAGTAGAGGAAATAGAGTAATTTTAAAACAAAAAGCAAGCCTGGTGATGGAGGAGAGAGGAGTGCGTACAGGTGGGAGGAGCAGGATTATTTAGAAAGGTCAGTCGGGAAAGGTGCCTCTGAGAACTGATCTGGTGGGCAAATGGGTGGGAAGAGGCTTGGATTTGGAGAGAAATCTCTTTGTTGGTAGGATTTCCAGTTCCCTGAACTTATTATCAAAACGTCATAATGTGGCGAAGACTTAGATGGGGTTTGGAGTTATAGGCCTCTCTGGTGTAGAGCCATAAGCCAGACAGGGGTACCATATGGTACCGTCCCCCCCGTCCCCGGTCTCCTGCCAGTCAGGGTCATGGTTCTGACCCCTTGCCTGGCTCGATCCTCACCACCTGCATTTCCTCACGCTGGTCACCAACTCTCTGTTTTCCTGTTTATCTCACTGGTAGGACTTCCAGCTTGGCTTTCTTCCCAGCTACCACTTAGACTCTTGTCCTTGATGGTAATGTAGATTCTTGCATCACCTTGCCTTGGGCTATTCTGAGTAAATTTCCTTCCCTATCACTAGGAAGAACCTACTCATTGCCCACCCTGTGGGTAACCATATACTTTATCATTTAAATTGGGATACTTCTGAGAGCAGAAGGGAGTACTATTAATAATTATGCCAGGACTACAGGCATAAACTGGGACCATCCTGTGCAAACTGAGTGGTGGGTCACTGTATGCGTAAGGTCATTGGCTCAGTTAGCTCCAGCCCACAAGTGGAACCAAGACTCCTCTCCCCAGCCTAGCATCTGATCTGAAGGCTGAGGTTGGGCTCCTTCCATGGTGCAGCCAGAAGTCAGAAGACAGCTCATCATTCTTCAGTCACTACCTTGTTTGCTCACCCTCAGTCCTGTTTTTCTAGTCTCCATCTAGGAGGACCCTCAGGTCGCACCCCAGAACATGCCTCCACTAGTTTCTGTCCTTCTGGGACTGGACTGGAGACTTTCAGAACCCACTTTCTCTGCTTCCTCAGGCTGCTCCCTGGCACGAGATGTAGTCTTTTCTTCCATGTCCAAGTCTAAGAGAGCTGTCTCCAGACCCTTGCGTAGGCCCTACCAGGCTTTTGTGTTTGCCTCTCTGGAGCTCAGATGGAGTCAGAGGAGCTGGGCTTCCAGAGCCAGAGTCAGGCTGACCACACCTTCCAGCCCCTCAGGACACTAAAAATACCCAAACATACTGTTTATTGCTTCTTTACATAGCTATAAGCAAAGAAGATGTGGTGTGTAGATATATATATACAATGGAATGCTACTCAGCCGTAAAAAAGAATGAAATAATGCCCTTTGCAGCAACATAGATGGACCTAGAGATTATCATACTAAGTGAAGTAAGTCAGAAAGAGAAAGACAAATACCATATGATATCATTTATATGTGGAATCTAAAATATGACACAAATGAACTTATCTACGAAAAAGACTCACAGATATAGAGAACAGACTTGTGGTTGCCAAGGGGGAGGGGGAGGGGAGAGGGATGGATTGGGAGTTTGGGATTATCTGATTCAAACTTTTATATATAGAATGGATAAACAACAAAGTCCTACTATATAGAACAGGGAGCTACATTCAGTATCCTGTGAAAAACCATAATGGAAAAGAATATGAAAGAGAATATGTATAACTGAATCTCTTTGCTGTACAGCAGAAATTAGCACAACATTGTAAATCAACTAAACTTCAATAAAATAAAATTTTTTAAAAAGTTATATGCTCACAGCTTTAAAAGATTCAAGGGACATGGTAGACACCCATGGTTTTTTGAAGAAAATATTATAGATATTAAGATCAGGCCTCAAATTTTTGAAGTAACATTGAAAAAACCTTTATAATGAGACCCTACTGGGTTATTTTTGCTATAATAATACTGACATCTTATTGGATTCAAATGTATTTTGTAGTACAGGTCCACAATCTTTGATCTGAAATCCTAGAAAGCTCGGAAACCTGAGGGAGAAAAAAAAGTTCCAAGTTTGTCACAAGTTTATTTGACAGTAAAACCTGGTTTGAATTGGCATGAGGAGTATAGTCTTTATCCCACTTAGTGTGAATGTTCGTGTTTTGCTATAGAAATGTTAATATGTTTGGTTACTTCTCCAAACTTCAGCAGTGGATATTATGTAATATATGGTATATGTCCTGTATTACCTGTTCGAAACACTTCTGATCCAAAAGGTTTCTGATTAGGCATTTTGGCTCTATAGTGCTGAATGAAACCAAGCAAGGCCTCATGTACCCACAGTGCAGAAAGCCAAACTCTGACCGCCAAGAGTTTGCAGCAAAGAAAGGGTTTATTGCAAGAGGCCAAGCAAGAGTGTGGGAGACAAGCCTCAGATCCATTCCCACTTGGTCTTTGAGTTAGGGATTTTTTTTTTTTTTTTAAGGGATGAACAAAGGCTGGGATTAATTGTCTTGTGACATTTCTTTTTTTTTTTTTTTTTTTTTTGCGGTACGTGGGCCTCTCACCGTCGTGGCCTCTCCCGTTGAGGAGCACAGGCTCCGGATGCGCAGGCTCAGCGGCCATGGCTCACGGGCCTAGCCGCTCCGCGGCATGTGGGATCTTCCCGGACCGGGGCACGAACCCGTGTCCCCTGCATCGGCAGGCGGACTCTCAACCACTGCGCCACCAGGGAAGTCCTGTGACATTTCTTAATCATAGTTTTGGGAGTCAGGATGTTCTGGTTTATGAGGCTCAGACCAGGTGGTCCGTGGCTCAGGGGTCTGTTAGCTTATCTTGCCCTGGAGAAACAACCTGGGTTTGTATGTTAATGATGATATATATAATAGCAATTTTAGTGCATTAACGATGTTATGGACAACAGCAATTTTAGTCATCTGACTCTGGTGGATAAGTGTTCAGTTAGCACAGGATAGAGGTCAGAGGGGACAAGAAAGGGAATAAAGATTTGGATAGAGAGATTAATCATAAGCTCAGTAAGGAAACTCAGTTTTAGGGGGGCTCAGTTTCAGTACTGTTTTACCCAATACATGTTTTTAAATTAATAATCTCCACAAATTAGGCAAGCACAAACTTCCAACAAGATTCCTTACAAGTTTGCCCCCTTTTGGATACTGCTCCTTGTATGGTCTATAGTTTGGGAACTATTCAGTATTATTTTCTAGTTGAACATTTAGTACCTTAATCCTTTGGAAGAAAAAAAACCATTGATATAATAAATGATTAATAAATAAATAAAAATAGTGAATAACATATTGAGTCCAGATCTTTCTTTCCCCACTGGTGTAGTATGGAAGGAAGAGGGACTATCCATCATATGTGAAACAGAGTGGTCACATGTGCAGCCCGTTTTCATTTTTATAGGAGTTACACAGATGCCCTTCTGGAGCATAAGAGAAGCCTCCACACACAATCTCACACCTTTTTCTAAATTTGAAAAAACTTAGGACCAGTAGTTTTGTGTCTTCCACTAGTTTAGGAAAAGATTTTTCTGTTCTTTTCTCTAGGAACGTATTGTTCCTCAAGGCCAAAGTTGGGGGGATGGGGAGAGGAATGTATTAGGTATTTAGTCCTTTACTCTCTGACTTAATGTTTGTAGTAGCCAGGCTGCAAGAAACTCCCAGTGATTCTCACCTTCTGGTATTCAGTCCCCTGTGTAATCCCTTCCACATCAAATACAGTTTGTGGCAAACAGTTCCATATTTTCTTCATGCAAATACTGATATGTGTACCAATGTATATACAAACACACACAGCTGTGTGATTTTTTAATACATGCTGGATCATATTAAACATACTGTCCTGCAACTTGTGTATTCACTTTAACAACTTATCTGGGTACATCTTCCATATCTGTTCATATAAATCTATGTCATTTGTTCATGTGTCTCCATATATTTTATTGTATGGACTTCTCCAATCCCTGTTGGAAGATATTTGGGCTGTTTCCAATTTCCACAAATACAAACAGTGATAAAGTAGATAGCATGTGGGTAAATCTGTGGGATGTATTTCTGGTAGCAGTAATGCTGGATCAATAGTAGACACACTTAAAATTCTGATAGATATTCCTAAATTGCCTTCCCCAAAAGTTGTTCTAATGTATTTGCCTAGGGAATGTAAATGTCTGTTTCCCTACATCCTCAAAAACGCTGAGTATCCACAATCTCTGCCAGTTAGGTAGGTGAAAAATGACTCATTGCTTTCTTTTGTGTTTAATTGTTAACGATCTTTTCAAATGTTTATTGGCTGTTTGTGTTTCTTCTGTTTGGAATTGTCTGTCCATCTCCTTTGCCCATCTTGATACTAGGTTACTTATACTGATTTGTAAGGACTCTTTGTATATAAGTATGTTAAGGTCTTTGCCTGAAACATATTTTATAGAAAATTTCCCCCAGCTTATTGTCAACACTGACTTTAACATTTTGAATCATATTCAGGAACTTTTTGTCATAACCCAGTGATGTGTGTTGTATAAAGCACGAAAAAGGCTTTATAACTTAGTTTAAAAATATTTCCAATGAAAATTAAAATTGAGAGAGCATTTCCTGTTTGTACAAATGTTAACTGTTACTATGTTTAACTTCAGTATCACTGGCCCAGTTGATTTGCATTTTCACTATTTCCTTCTAGTTTCCCGAATACCATATTCACCGCATTCCCAGAAGCCGGGAGGTCCAGCAGTCCTGGCTGTCCACGGTACTCACCACCTTGTACTCTATGTGGCTCTCCTTCCCCCTGACTCACCGAGTGAAGCCAGATTTGGTACGTATGAGCATCGGAGGAGAGAGAAGGTCACTCTCCCGTGGATCCTTCATTAGTAACAGGACATATTGTTTTCTTGAACAGCTACCATTCATTAGTGTGCCAGATACTATACCAGACCTTTTGCTAACGTGTGCTAAAATTTATTTCAATGCACTTTGCTCAAAGAGGTGGGAAATTTGTCTTCCGTTTCTAGCTATAACATGAACTTTAAATTTGCCCTTTTCTCCCCTCTGTCTCATGGCAATAAGGACTAACCGAGCACTATCTTTAACCAATTTGTGCTGCTAGCCACCTGTGGTTTCTGAGCCAACGTCATGTGCTTGTTTGTCAGCCAGAGAACAGCCAGTTTTTTCTTATTCCTTTTCAGTACTCTTCTTATTTTGTCAAAACTCTGTTACCAATACTCTGTAATGGCCTGTATGGGAAAAGAATCTAAAAAAAGAGTGGATATGTGTATTTGTATAACTGATGTACTTTGCTATACACCTGAAACTAACACAACACTGTAAATCAATTATACCCCAATAAAATTTTTTTTTTAAGTTAGCAATCTAGTAGGCACAAAAAAACAAAAACAAAAACAAAAAGCTCTGTTACCAGAAAATGATATGCAGTGGGCAGAATGTCATACACACTCAAGTTTTTATAGGAAAGTAATACAGAAAATAGAAATGTGAAGGCTTTAGTGCACTGTATTAAACCTTACCTACCTTATCTGTAAAAGTCTTAAGTTCTCTGTGGTCTTTAGGATGAAGTTCTATTGCTAAATGCACTTCAGTAGGCAATGCAGATCAGCAGATATGTTATCACAGTAGTGTACACAGTACTTAAATAATACTCTCATTCCTGTTTAAGGCAGAATCCATTAATCTGCATAGCCTTAAAGAAACTCTTTATTTGCTTTCCATATACATGAGTTCTGGCACAGTGGATGTTATTCTCATGAATAATTGAACAAAAATGCATTTAGCTACGATGATTTTGAAAGATCTTTATCAGTTTGGTCATTGCCTTTCACCAGCTGGATTGCAATTCAGGTCCCTCCCTTGGATGAGAATTTTAAAATCTGAATTGTCTACGTGAGTACTTTAGATTGTTTTTAAAAGCTATAATTTACAAACAGTGAAATGCATAGATCTTAAGTATATAGTTTGACCACATCTCTATCAAGATATAGAACATTTCCATCACCCCACCTGCCCCTTCCCAAGCAGCCACTTTCTGGTGATTTCTATCGCCATAGATTAATTTTGCTTATATTTACTTTTAATTTTTTTTTTTTTTTTTTTTTTTTTTTTGGCGGTACGCGGGCCTCTCACTGCTGCGGCCTCTCCCGCCGCGGAGCACAGGC
>NC_041217.1:100275229-100295212 GCF_002837175.3 Physeter macrocephalus
GCATCGGCAGGCGGACTCCCAACCACTGCGCCACCAGGGAAGCCCTACTTTTAAATTTTTGACAGAATAAGTTTATCTCACAGTCTCCAACCACATTTTAAGAGTGTGGAACTCAGATGTTTTCCTAAAAGATCATTACTACTCTTAAAGATTTAATTATTTCTGAAACTTCAGAGACAAAATGGAAGGAAGAAAAAAGGTCTTCACATTTTAAGCTGGAAATTTTGGGTTTACATTTACTGAATCACTGGGGGCATCACCACTGTCAATGGCAGCAGCCAGGTTGAATGTGGTGACTTTAGGGCTCTAAGGTGTGAAGGTGAGAAGGAAGTGGTGACATGATGGCTCATGTCTGCTGTGGAAATGGAGGAGCTCTGGTGACTGCCTGGCCTAAGTATTTTGATAACCTTGTAGTAGAAAGAGTAACTGATGGGGCATTAGGACACTTGGTCCCACTCACTTCGGCTTTTATTTTATTTTAGTTCCCTTCTGGGCATCATTCTCTACCTTAAAACAAAAGGATTGGACCAGATGTCCTCTCAGTTTCCTTCAAACTTAGTCTAAAATTTTATGAGTGCCATAAATTTGCCTATAAAGAGGGGAAGGGGAAAAAAAAGACTATTATGTTTCTAAAGGAATAAAAAGGGAAAAGGGGGGAAATGTGAAATACTTATTTCTGTTTTAAACTGAGTTTTCAAAATTATTTCAAACCTGAACATTATCCAGTCAGTTGCTTTGATGTGGCTGGCTTCACAAAATGAACTCCCACTTAATGAAATTCCCTTATACACACATACAAAGTTAATGGTTAAGAACAACATGGAGATCTTTCCTGTATTGATCCTTGGCTTTCTTTTTTTTAAATTGTAAATGGCACTAATTTTATTTTATTTTTCTTTTTGAATATTTTTGCCTTTTTAAAGTTGAAGTATAGTTGATTTATAGTGTTGTGTTAGTTTCAGGTATACAGCAAAATGATTCAGTTATGCATATATATACCTATATATATTCTTTTTCAGATTCTTTTCCATTATAGGTTATTAAAAGATATTGAATATAGTTCCCTGTGCTATACAGTAGGACCTTGTTGTTTATCTATTTTATATATAGTAGTTTGTATCTGTTAACCCCAAACTAATTTATCCTTCCCCCCCTCCCTTCCCCTTTGGTAACCATAAGATTGTTTTCTATGTCTGTGAGTCTGTTTCTGTTTTGTAAATAAGTTCATTTTATCATTTTTTTAGATTCCACAAATAAGTGATATCATATGGTATTTGTCTTTCTCTGTCTGACTTCACTTAGTATGTGATAATCTCTAGTGCTATTCATGATGCTGTGAATGGCATTATTTCATTCTTTTTTATGGCTGAGCAATATTCCGTTGTATACATATGCCACATCTTCTTTATCCATTCATCTGTTGATGGACACTTACATTGCTTCCATGTCTTGGCTATCATACGTAGCACTGCTATGAACATTGGGGTGCATGTATCTTTTCAAATTAAAGTTTTCATCTTTTCTGGATATATGCCCAGGAGTGGAATTGCTGGATCATATGGCAACTCTATTTTTAGATTTTTAAGGAACCTCCATACTGTTTTCCCACCAACAGTGTAGGAGGGTTCCCTTTTCTCCACGCCCTCTCCAGCATTTATTATTTGTAGACTTTTTGATGATGGCCATTCTGACTAGTGTGAGTTTTGATTTGCATTTCTCTAGTAATTAGCAGTGTTGAGCATCTTTTCATGTACCTGTTGGCCATCTGTATGTCTTCCTTGGAGGATTGTCTCTTTAGATTGCCCATTTTTTTTGACTGGGTTGTTTGTTTTTTTGTATATGAGCTGTTTGTATATTTTCAAAATTAAGCCCTTGTGGGTCGCATCGTTTGTGAATATTTTCTCCCAGTATGTAGATTGTCTTTTTGTTTTGTTTATGGTTTCCTTTGCTGTGCAAAAGCTTATAAGTTTGATTGGTTCCCATTTGTTTATTTTTGCTTTTATTTCTATTGCCTTGGGAGACTGACCTAAGAAAACATTGCTACAATTTATGTCAGAGGATGTTTTCCCTATGTTATTTTCTAGGAGCTTTATGGTATCATGTCTTATATTTAAGTCCTTAAGCCATTTTGAGTTTATTTTTGTGTATGGTATGAGGGTGTGTTCTAACTTCATTGATTTACCTGCGGCTGTCCAGCTTTCCCAATACCACTTGCTGTAGAGACTGTCTTTTCTCCATTGTATGTTCTTGCCTCCTTTGTCAAAAATTAATTGACCAGGGGCTTCCCTGGTGGTGCAGTGGTTGAGAGTCCGCCTGCTGATGCAGGGGACACGGGTTCGTGCCCCGGTCCGGGAAGATCCCACACGCTACGGAGCGGCTGGGCCCTTGAGCCATGGCCGCTGGGCCTGCGCGTCCGGAGCCTGTGCTCCGCGATGGGAGAGGCCACAACAGTGAGAGGCCCGCATACCGCAAAAAAAAAAAAAAAAAAAAATTAATTGACCATAGGTGCCTGCCTTTATTTCTGGGGGCTCTGTTCTGTTCCATCGATCCATATGTCTGTTTTTGTGCATCCTTAGCTTTCTTATGATTTTCATCAAAATTTCTTCTTTACTTCTTAAAAAAAAAAAGAAAACCCCATTTTTAGAAACTATAGTAGCATCAGACTTTAAATTACTTGAGTTGTCTGAACAACCAGGTGACTTTCTGCTTCTCTTTAACTGTATGCACCTGGGCCGGTAAGTCTGCTCTCCATTCAACTGTCTCTGTGCCTCACTTTGTCATCTATAAAATATAAATAAAGTCACTTTCCTTGTTGTTGCAGAGCAAATGCTGAATAATAGAATATTTCGATGTTTTTTAAATGGAAATTCCATCCAGTATGTACTAGCTAACGTTTATTGAGCACGCTTACATGTACCAGACCTAGTCCTAAGTACTGGCATTCATGCTGTATGAGGTGGGTAGTACTGTTATGCACATTTAATGGAGGAGGGAAGTGAGGCTTTGTGAGACAGGAAGTTACTTGCCCAGAGTGTATGCACAATCAGTAAATAACAGAGCTAGGTCTAGCATCCAGGTCTTTCTGATTCCAAAGCCCAAGGCCTTAACCACTGGACTGTATGCCACCATTTCTGGCTCACCATGGAAGATGTGTTCATTCATTCAGGCCAATTAAGAATCAGTTAATAAATTACTTTTAAAATAAATTATACTAAACATCACTCCCTCTAAATAAGAGTATAAAATTTAAATAGATCCCAACAGATCAAATTAAGTATCTGCTTTAGTAGATTTAACAAAGCCTGATCTAATTGAATAATAATAATAGTATATATTTCAAAATTAAGTGTCATGTACACTTGTCAAAATGGAATATTTTTAAAATTCAAAATGGATAATTAAAATAAGAGGAACAGTATTATTTAAAAAGTATTATTACAGAATTTTGCAAATGAGATTGACTTAGAAAATTAATCAAATTCGTATTTACCAGTTTCCTGTTATAGAAAATCATATATAAAACCATTGTGAGTATATGTAATGTTTTATATCTTAATTTAACTTTTTGAATGAGATAGTAATCCAAAACATCAGGTTGTTTTGAGGAAAAAATGTGTAAATCTGCTTGTTGAGTGTGTATTGAAAGTCATGCTTGTTTCATCCAAGCCAATTATTAGACAAAAAGCATCTTAGAGGAAAGTTATAAACTCTGTTTTGGAGGCCTGAATCTAATCCTTAGTAATTGGAGTGGATGGTTTCTTCTTTTACAAGGGCTTTTTAAATACTTTTTAGGTGGTTCTGGTGTTTCACATATCATATTTTTCAAGAAATATGGCTTTGCCAGGCATCCTGTGAATAAAAGTCATAAGTTCATAAGATTATTCTTGAGTTTAAAAAGATAATGGGACAGAACATAGATCATTGGTTTTCAGCCTCCAGGGGTGGGGGAGGGACTGACTACAAAAAGACTTGAAAGAACTTTTTTGGGTGAGAAGCCGTTCTGTATCTTGATTGTAGTGGTGATGGTGGTGATGGTGGTCATTACTTAATTTTATGTGTTTGTCGTAACTCAGACCTGTACGCTAAAAAGGGTAAATTTTACTCTGTGTAAATTATATCTTAATAAATATGAGTTTTAAAATGTGAATCGTGGCCAAAAGCATCAAAACTTTTGGCTCCCAGTAGCTTCATATATGGCATGTACCTATCTTTGAGTAAAAGTGATTTGGTGAGTCATTGCTTGCTCCTCTCGGCACCTCACCTCTCCAGTGTTTTTAAGACCCTCTCTAAGTGGCACAAATACCGGAATCGAGTTACAGCATTTGTCGAAAATTTCTAACATAAAATTCAGCACCTTTGCTGAATTAAAAATCTGGGTCAGGGAGCATCAGTAGCAGCCAAAAATGACAAAGTTTATCAAATGAACTGAGATTTCTCATCATTTCAATCGCTTATTATTTTACGTTTGTAACCTTGGAAGCAGTAAATAGAGTTGGTCATGTTTGGAATGCTATATGATATGTTTGATTTTAGGTGAGTCTGTCATCCTCGAAGTGATAGTTACTGAAAGTCTGTATTAAGTGCCTAACATGTACTACTTTGCCACTTGTATATCCAATAGGCATCTGAAAGTTTCTTGGTTCAAGATAGTAGATATTTCCTACTCTTCCCCATCTTGGTAAACTTGCTCAAGTCAAATCCTCAGGAGACATCTTTGATTTGTCTCTGCCACACCTACTTCCCCTGTTCAATAGCAAGGCCTGCCAACCATGTCTTCTCAATTTACCGTGATTTCTGTCTGTTTCTGTCCATCTTTCTGCCCCACGCCATCCAGCGCCACCCCACCCCCACTACATAGCCTCTTAATTTGTCTGCCTATGGAAGGAAGTTCATGACCCCCTGCAATTGCTTCACCACTTAGCAACCAATGTGATTTCTTTTATAACGTACATCAGATTCTGTTACTCCACACTTAAAATCATCCAGCGGTTTTCTGTGCTCTTAGAACAAAGTCCAAATTTCTCAGTGTAGCCTATATGCTCTAGCCCAGCCTGCTTCTCTGACCTCTTCTCCTCCTCTCTTCCCCTAGTTTACTGTGTGCCAGCCAGACCTGCCTGTTTGTTTTTTTTGTATTTTTCCAACAAACCCAGCTGATTCCTGTCTCAGAGCCTTTGTACTTGCCATTCCCTGTGCATGGGGCTCTTCACCCCTGCTGTAAACG
The DNA here is from genome assembly GCF_002837175.3 of Physeter macrocephalus. Lineage (NCBI taxonomy): Eukaryota > Metazoa > Chordata > Mammalia > Artiodactyla > Physeteridae > Physeter > Physeter macrocephalus. Next base: position 100,280,451 of record NC_041217.1, read on the forward strand.
TGACTGGCTCCTTTTCGTTCTCGGAGCTCAAATGTTACCTCCTCACAAAGGCCTATCCTGATACTAGCCCTTCCTCCAGCTCATGTCCTCATCCCTCTGTCAGACTGCCCTGCTTTATTTTCTTCATAGTACTGATCCCAATAAAAAGCTATCTTTTTTATGTATGTGTTTGTCATTCCATAAGAGACTACAATTGCCTTGTTCATTATACTGATGCAACAGTGCCTGGCACTTGGTAGCCTCACAGTACGTATCTTTGATGAATGGTCCAGTCACTGTGCATGGGTGAGCTGTGGGCCCTTCCCTCAAAGAGCTTACACTCTAGTGGGGGAGACAAATGGGAAAGTAATTATAATGTAGTGTGCCAAATGCCTTATGGTGGTAAGTGAAAATTGCTGTGGGAGTATCACAAGAAGAACTCAGTGGTTCATTCATTTACAGATACTTGTCAAGGACCCTACTCTGTGACGGGATTTATACTGTGTGTGAGAAGTATAAAAGTAAGTAAGCACAGTGGACAGCAGTCTTGCCCACAGCTGGGTGGTTGCAGTGTGACAGGTCCTCTTTGGGGAGCTGGATAAGGCTTGAGAGTGGAGATGACATTTAAGCAAAGATGGATAAGAGTTAATCAGTCAGAGAATAGGAAAAGGTCATTTTAAGAAGAGTGAAAGATTAATAAGTCAGTTGAGTGAGTGTCACATAATGTATATAAGGTTGAAATCTTTAGACTGTATTTTTATTAATTAGCATTTTACATATAATATTTTCTTGCTATTAGAAATTAATGGGATCTGGAACTTAAGACCTGAATGCAGTAGCAAGGTAGTCATTTTTATAAGGTTAAATATTATGGATACTGTTAAGATGGCATTTTGGGCTTTTCCTCTATAAACCCCATAAACAGACTTCTTTTCATTTAAATCCAATAGAAGTTAAAGGAAATGGAGACTTAAACGTTTTACTGATTTATCGTTTTCATTCATGTGACCGGAACACCTAAAAGTTGTATTTAAAAAAATTTTTAGAAAAATAACATTTATTGAACTCTCCCTATGTGTCAGGCACTATTCTAAGTACTTCGCATATATTAACTCATTTAATTCTCCTAACAGTTCTCTAACACAATACTCTTTACCGCCATTCTATAGATGAGGAGCTCAGAATCCAGAGAGGTCTAAGTAACCAAGGTCACAGAGCTAGTCAGAGTAGCATAATTCTAGTTCTCTTTAGAAATGTATCAGATTTGCCGGAATTAGATAACTCACTCAATTAAAAACTTAACTAGTAGTTTTTTTTTTTAATGTCTGTATTGCAGCAGGCACTGAAAGGGATGAATAAAATATAGCTCTGTCCTCAAGAAGCTTATATTTAGTTAGCTTCAAGAAAAGTGGACTAAAGAAACAACAGGTAGGCATGAAATAGAGAGTAATTCTGTTGGTGGAAAAAAACTATTTAAATCAGAAATAGTTTTTCCATCTCTTCAGCCTACAGCTTATTTTGGTGCTTGAGATTCTTTTAAAAAGCATTTAGGACTTCCCTGGTGGCCCAGGGGTTAAGAATCCGCCTGCCAATGCAGGGGACACGGGTTGGAGCCCTAGTCCGGGAAGATCCCACATGCCGTGGCGCAACTAAGCCCGTATGCCACAACTACTGAGCCTGTGCCCTAGAGCCCACGAGCCACAACTACTGAGCCTGTGTGCCACAACTACTGAAGCCCATGCGCCTAGAGCCCGTGCTCTGCAACAAGAGAAGCCACTGCAATGAGAAGCCTGTGCACCACAACAAAGACCCAACACAGCCAAAAATAAATAAATAAAATAAAAATTTTTTAAAAAGCACTTGAACACAATTTTTTTTTAGCATTTTTTATTTTGAAATAATTATAGATTCCAAGGAGTTGAAGAAATAGTACACAGCGTTCCATGTACCCTTCACCCAGCTTCCACTAGTGGTGGTCTTATGTAACCATAGTGCAATATCAAAATCAGAAAATTGATATTAGTACAATACTGTCAACTAGACTACAAACCTTATTCAGTTTTCACTGTATTTCATATATGTTCATGTGTGGTTGTGTGTGTGTGTATAGTTCTATGCTGTTTTATCCATGTATCAAGATACATAACTGTTCCATCACTGCAAAGGAACTCCCCTGTGCTATCCCAGTCCCTGTTCCATGGTAACCACTAATCTGTTTTCCATCACTATACTTTGTCATTTCAATAATGTTCTATCAATGGAATCACACACTATGGAACTTTTTTTTTTTTTTTTTTTTTTTTGCGGTACGCGGGCCTCTCACTGTTGTGGCCTCTCCCGTTGCAGAGCACAGGCTCCGGACGCAGAGGCTCAGCGGCCATTGGCTCACGGGCCCAGCCGCTCCGCGGCATGTGGGATCTTCCCGGACCGGGGCACGAACCCGCATCCCCTGCATCGGCAGGTGGACTCTCAACCACTGAGCCACCAGGGAAGCCCAATGGAACTTTTTGAGATTGACTCTTTTCACTGAGCATAATGCCCTTGAGATCCATTCAGTTTTTTACATGTATCAATAATTCCTTTTTATTGCTAAATAGAATTTTATTGTATAGATGTATTACAGTTTGTTTAACCATTGAGGAACATTTGAATTGTTTTCACTCTTTTGCTGCTATGAATAAAACTACTGTGAACATACATGTACAGGTTTTTGTATAGACATAGTTTTTATTTATCTGGGTAAATGCCCAAGAATAAGATTGCTGGGTCTGATAGAAAGTTCAAGTTTACTTTTATAAGAAACTTCCAAACTATGTTCCACAGTGGCTATACCATTTTTACATCTCACCAGCAATGTCTGAGAGATCTAGTTTCTCTGCATTCTCTCTAGCATTTGGTATTATCAGTATTTTTTACCTGTGTAGGGATATACCATTGTGTTTTTAATTTGTATTTCCTTAATGGCTAATGAGATTGAACATCTTGTCATGTACTTATTTGTCATTAATATCTCTTCTTCACTGAAATGTCTGTTCATGTCTTTTGCCCATTTTCTAATTGGTTTGTTTTACTTTTGAGAGTTCTTTGTATATTTTAGATGTAAGACTTTTGTCTAATATGTGGTTTACAAATATTTTCTCTCAGTTCATAGCTTGTCTTTTCATCTTCCTAACAGGGTCTTTCACAAAACAAAGATTTTTACTTTTGATGAGGTCTAATTATCAAATTTTCTTTCATGAATCGTACTTTTGTTGTCACATCTAACAACTCTTCATCTAGTCCTAGATCCCAAAGATTTCCTCATGTTTTCCCGTAATAGTTTTATGTTTTACATTTAAATGTAGGAATCAGTTTGAATCAATTTTTATATCAGGTGTGAGGTTTAGATGAAGGCTCATTTTGCCTATGGATGCCCAGCACAGTGTGTTAAAAACAAATAAACAAACCTTTCCTTCCTCCACTGAATTGGTTTTCCCCTTTGTTAAAAATCAGTTGGAATTGTTTTTTTAAAAAAGAAGTTATTAGTTGGGTGTATTTGTGTTTATCTATTCCTGGAATCTCTGTTGCATTCATCTCTGAGTCTTTTCCTCTGCTAATAGCACATTGTTGTGATTGCTATAGCTGTATATAGTAAATCTTAACTTCTGGTAGAGTGATTTCTCCCACTTTATTTTTCTTTTTCAAAATTGTGTTAGGTATTCTAGTTCCTTTGCCTTTCCATAAAATTTTTAGAATAAGCTTGTCTATGTATACAACAGAATTCTGCTGGGATTTTGATAGGACTTGCATTATATGTATAAATCAGTTTTGGGGAAATTGACATCTTTACTATATTGAGTATTCCAATCCTTGGACATGGTATGCTTCTCCATTTATTTAGATCTTCTTTTATTTCGTTTATCCAAGTTTTGTAAGTTTCAACATCAAGATCATATACATGTTTTTAAAATTAATATCTTGGTATTTCACTGTTTTGGAATAATTGTAAGTTATAAATGGTATTGTGTTTTTAATTTTGGTTTCTACATGTTTGTTGCTAACATATCAAAATACAATTGAGCTTTGTTTATCTCATATCCTGAGATCTTGCTTTTTAAAATAGATTTTCTGGGATCTTCTAGACAATCATATCTCCTGCAAATAGAAAAAATTTTATTTCTTCTCTTCCAACCAGTATATAATTTGTTTCTTTTTCTTACCTTATTGCACTGGCTAGGACTTCTAGTGTTATGTTTAATATGAATGATGAGAGCAGACAATTTTGTCTCTTTTCCAATTTTAGGGAAAAAGCTTTCATTCTTTTACCACTAAGTATGATGTCAACTGTAGGTTTTTTATAGATGCTCTTTGTCAAATTGAAGAACTTTCCCTTCGCTATTAGTCAGGGTTCTCCAGAAAAACTGAACCAGAATCAATAGGATAGGATTTTACTCAGCCTTTTCGTTCAAGTGTTCGGTTGATTGGATGAGGACCGTCCACATTAGGGAGGACAATGTGCTTTACTCAGTCTACTGATTCAAATGTTAATCTTACCCCAAAATACCCTCACAGACATATATTTCACCAAATGTCTGGGCACCCCATGGTCCAGTCAAGTTGACACATAAAATTAACCATCACAACCTCTATTCCTAATTTACTGAGAATGTTTTTATTAATGAAAATAGAAAAATTAGTGTATTAATGACAAAATGAATTTTGTTACAAGTTTTTTTTGCATTGATTGAAACAATCATAATTTTTTGTTAGCTATTGATACAGTACATTACATTGAGTGATTTTCAAATATTGAAACAGGCTTGCATTCCCTAAATAAATCCCACCTGATCATGTTGTATAAACATTTTTATATATAGATGGATTTCATTTGCTAATAATTTGTGCGAATTTTTATGATGATATTCATGAGGGATATTTGTCTTTGGCTTTTTGTTTTTTACTATTTTTGTCTGATTTTGGTATTGAAATTAAACTGGCCTTATAAAATGACTCACCCTCTTTGTTTTCTGGAAGAGACTGTTTAGAATTTATGTTAATGCTTTTTTAAATGTTTGGTAAAATTCTCCAGTGAAACCATCTAGTCCTGGAGATTTCTTTTTCAGAAGTGTTTAGCTACAGATTACATTTCTTTAATAGACATAGGATTATTCAGATTCTCTATCTCATGTTGGGTGAATTTTAGTAGTTTGTGGTTTTCAAGGAATTATTCCATTTCATCTAAATTGTGAAGTTTATGTGCACAGAATTGTAATGTTCCTAATTGTCCTGTTTTACAGCTTTAGGATCTGTGGTTATAGCCTTCATTTCATTCTTGATATTGGCAAGTTCTGTTTTCTCTCTTTTTATATTTGTCAGTCTTGCTAGAGACTTATCAATTTTATTGATGTTTTCAAAGAGTCAGCTTTTTGTTTCATTTATTTTCTCTTATCTTTACTATTTCCTTTTTTGTGGTTGCTTTGGGTTCATTTTGCCCTTCTTTTTCTAGTTTCTTAAGGTAAGGGCTTAGATTATTGATTGAAGACCTTTCCTCTTTTCTAATGTAAGCATTGAGTGTTATAAATTTCTCTTTCATCACTGCTATAGCATCATCCTACAAATGTAGGTATGTTATATTTTCATTTGGTTCTAAGTATTTTTTATGTCCTTTGATACTTCTTCTTTGACCCATGGATTATTTAGAGTGCTTTAATTTCTAAGTATTTGGAGATTTTTTTCCTATTATCTTTTTGTTATTGATTTCTAGTTTGAGTCCATTATGGTCAGAGAACATACTCTTTTTTTTATATATGTTAAGGTAATGTTTTATGATCCAGGATACAGTCTATCTTGGTGAATATATTGTCCATGGGTGCTTAAAAAGAACGTGTATTCTGCTGTGTGGTGTGTTCTGTAATTGCCCATTAGATCCTGTTGTTGAATGATGTTACTGAGCCCTTCTATATCTTTGCTGATTTTCCATCTAATAGGTCTACAGATAACTGTGAGAGACATGGAACATTTCGTTAGCCCTTCTAAAACCATGTCTAAATGGTCTCATTGATCTTGGCCCTTCATAATTCGTTCTATGCCCTTTTTCCCCTAGTGTAATATACGCATTGATCCCACAGTCATATGAATTTTAAGTAGTCCTTGTAGTTCACTGTTTTGTCTCTTGAAACCCAAATATTTCTTCTCTATTGTGTCTTTTTAGTTTCTCCTAAAAGTAAGAGTCTTTGAATCATTCTTTGAATAAGTGGGCTGATCTCATACTCTCTTGAAAATATACTCCTGAGAAGAAATTTGTTTGTTTCAAGGTGAGGAAGAGAACGATGAATTTGTTAGGTTGCTGATCATTAAACTAAAGTAAGAGGAATGCTTATGTTGAGGGAGAACGATCTGTAAAGTTCTTGAGGGTAAAGGCCATGTATTTGTGTGTTTCCCATGGTCCCTTCCTAGAAAAGTGCCTTCCACATATTTGTGGAATGACTTAAAAATAAATGAATGAATACTGAATGACGTGAGTCATCTCCAAAACAAAGACACCCGCTCCCTAAACTGGTATTCTTCTCAGACTTTATTAAGAGTCTGAAAAACCAGAAGGGTTTCCCAAGTCTGAAGTGTTTGATTACTGGCTTCCTTCCAACCTGGCTGTTGTTAAATGAAATACTCAAAGAAAGAACTCTGCATGTAAAAATGAAACCTAATTTAATTTTTAATCAAGTAAAAAAAGAAATTTCAGATTCTACATGTATAACAAACTGGAAAGAAATGGACCATTTCATCCTAATACTCTGCCTTTTTGCCTGAAGCTGAAGCTGATTTAATTCACTATGACAAATTTAGATGTATTTATTACATGTACACTCGTACTTTGTATGAAAGAAAGCCATTATTTTACTTAGTCATTTTTTTCCATGTTCTGTATCCAGTTTGAGCTGTGAAATGCCTAAGTTCATAGCAGTAGCAAGTTGATGACATGGATAATGGGTTATTGTCCATAAATGGAGTACTATGATTTTTCCTTTTAATTAGGTATTTTCTGTGGTGAGCCACAACTGGGTGGAACTGGGATTACCACTGTTTGCATAGTATATAAAAATTTTATTGCCCTGTTGATTGACATGTCTTTCAAACATTAAGAAGAGTCAATTAAGTTCTTGTTAATATGCCAGAACCCTTACAGGAACTTTGTTTTTCCCCTTAATTGCTGTTGGTTTGATTCTCTTTATGTAATGACCTTCATCTGGTATTATATTTTTTGGTGATCAAAACCTTTATATCATGTTCAAAGGAAACTCAGCTAGACAAAGAAAAGGTCAGCCGGCCCAAGATGCCTATCTATAAATGGAGTTAAGTGAGAATAAGATTTTTCAAGCCAAGTCAAATAAGAAACAATTACATCGCAATCATCTACTGCTTCTTGTTTTCCAAGATTAATGAAATCATACTTGGGAGCCATTTGTTTAAGCTTGTTCAGTTCCTGTTCCTCTGTTGACCAGTCCTCTGTAACACATTAAAATAATACCAGTGTTACTTTTTCCCAGTTTGTATTTACCCTCCTTACATGTACTGTAAATTTAGCAGCTTTCATAAAGATACAGAAGAACCAGCTCTGTATTGTACGTTCATTTAGCAAGTCTGATGAAGGTCAGAGTCCACTGTGAGGAGTGATTTTATGTGAAAATCCTCCCACATATATGGTTTCTTATGACTGACAAACTGCATTTCCCAGCTGCATGGTGAAATTGCCAGCTGTGCCACTGACACACTGGCTGGGTGACAACCTGTAGCTACTTCCATCCACAAATGAGGTATTTAATTTAAATGTTATGGTTTCTGTTTCACATTTTGAATGACCTTAGAACAAAATCTGTGTCAAAATTAGGCTGTATATTATCAGTTAGAGATGGCTTTGAATTATTTTTCTTTTTCTCCACTTTGGGGGAATTCTCCGAAACTTGAAAATGATTTTTCTTTCTTTTCTGAGTTGATCCTTTTTCCACTTGGCAAACATTATGTTTTTCCTCTCTACAGAAGCCAGTGTGGCTTTGCCTACCGTTTTTCTCTTGTTTCGCTTTGCCTGCATCACTCTCTGAGCTGTCACTGTTTCAGCCCATTACAGGCACATATGAGATCTGGGCCTGGTGGGGCCTCTTCCTTTCAAGGTGAAAGCTAGTGTGTTTTCCTAAGAATAACAACGTGGCTACAGTGAAAACAGAAATAAAAGTTGAAGGAAAAGAAATTCAGTTGTGAAAGGATAAGAATAAGGGAAGCAAGCATGATGGAAACAAAGCTGTTTTCCAAGAAAGGACTGATATGTAATCAGAGACAATGAACTCAGAGAGACCTGGCCTTGTACGAAAAGAGGATGGAGGCACCAGTGGTTAAGTGAGAACAGAGGGTGGGATCAAGAGAAAGGAAATCTTTGAAATGATCTTCAATTTTAATAATGATTCCTACAAGCAGCCAGTTTCACAGCCTTACAGTGCCTATTTTAAAGTTTCATGTGAATCAGCATAGCTCTATTTTTATAGTATCTGAAAATCACTAAAGTGCTCTTTTTGTTTAGAATTTTTAAAATCTCCCTTTGGTCCGAAGGAAAAAAAGAAAAGAAAGGAGCACAATCAGAACACAGATAATTGAGTATGGAATGTGAGAGCTTAGGAAGGGCTGCTGCAGTCCAAGTCAAGTGGAGTCATTAAAGATTTGGAGATGTCTGGAACTCGAGTTGGTGTGGAAGAAGTAGCTTGGGGAGTTTTTTTGTTTTTTGTTTTTGTTTGTTTACTATTTTTATTTAAAATTAACATGTCGATTTTGTTAATTTTACAGATTGATAATTTTTAAACCTAGTCTCTGAAATATTTTATAAAGTCAGCTGTAAGACACATCCTAGACAAATCTAAGACACTACTAGATTTCAAATATGAAGATAAACTCATCAAGGCCTTCAATAATTAAATAATCATTAAATGATTAATAATTATTAAATAATTTACATAAGCAAAATAGTTAGACTGAGGCATCAGACATTTTAAAAGCAGTCTAAAAAGCAGAGGAACAATGGAGCAATATGTTTTTCCAAACTCAATGAGAGAAAGTGTAAACCAGTGATTTTATATTCAGCTAAAGTGTCCTTCAAAGACCAAGGCAATGAAAAAACAATATTCAACACAAAAAAACTTAAGGAATTCTGCATTCATCAGCCTTTCCTAAGGAAACTACTAATGAATGACATCAACCAACCAAAAGATGATTGGGAAAACTTCAGCAAAAAGACAGATGGTCAACATTTTAAATTCTATAAATGTACGTGTAAGAATAAAACAAAGGTGGAATGAAGGTGATACGCTAATGCACAAAGGTTATGTATTGTGATAAATTTGAAATAATGCAACTGAAATATGAGAGAGAAAGAAAAGGAAAGAGAGAAATGAAAAAGCTTATTGTTGTACGGGCAATAGATGGACATTAAAAGATACTGAAAATAACTGATAAACCTGACAGTAAAGAATAAAATAATAAAACAGAAGCCTAAACCAGATTTAAAAAACAATATAAAGAAAGAAAATTGCAGAGAAATATAACTCATAAATGTCAATTCAAAATCACTAAATAAAATATTTGCATACAGAATCCAACACCACATTAAAGAAAATAACACACCATAATCAAGTGGAGTTTATTGAAGGAATATGAGGTTGTTTTAATGTTAGTTAATCCATTAACATCATATGCCATATTAATAAGTGTAGAAAAAAAGGTCATATAGCTATATTAACAGATACTTAACAAGTCTGACAAAATTCAACACCCATTATGATCAAAATATTCAAGAAAATTGGACATGAGTAACATGAGAAATACTTAACATGATAATATAGAATAGTATTTAATATATGTGTGTATATATATATATATATATATATGAAGAAATGCAGGCAGTTTCTTATTTAATTGGAAAACACTAGAGGCGTTTGCTTGGGGAGTTTTTGAAATTTGAATGCAGACTGTGAACTCCTTGAGGAAAGATAAGATGTGTTACTCTTCTTGGCAATCCTAGCACCTATTAAAGTGCTCGGGGGCACTTTAGTAAATATTGAATATTGAAGGAGAGAAGTTTATAATGAATAAATATTGAAGGAGAGAAGTTGGGTAGGAGGAATATAGGAAAATAAATATTGTAGGAGAGAAAAAAATGTAAAGCAAATACTCAGAATGAATTCTTGTAAATATTGAAGGAGAGAATTTGGGTAAATATTGAAGGAGAGAAGTTGGGTAGGAGGAATATAGGAAGGAAAGGGAGAAGCTATTAAAACTTAGTGATGACTGCTTAGCACTTTTAAGGGGGTGGAAAAAATAGAATAGGGGTAAAAGCATTGCATAACTGCTCCTTGGCTAACCTTTGCACCGACTGAATTAATCCCTGGAATTCATCTAAGGATTTTCTTGATAGCACATTTCTGAAGTGTTAAATATTGTCTTTTTCGAAGCAATCAAAAGGAAATGGCAAAAATTTCTCTTTCATCTCAAGCAGAATACAGTTGCTTTACTTTTTTTATTGAGATGAAATTCACATAACATAAAATTAACCATTTTAAAGTGTACAGTTCAGTAGCATTTAGTACATTCACAATGTTGGGCACCACCTGTATTAGGTTCCAAAACATTTTCATCAACAGTTGCTTTACTTTAATGCCTGAGTATCATGAAACCACTTAGAGTTTTTTACTTTATTTTAAAAGGAAGATTGAAACCTAGTCAGTGTTTTCTAACAGCCTCTGGAGACTAAATGCCTTCTTCTTCATAGTCTGTCTTTTAAATTTCTCATTTCCCTCCCCACGAATCATTGGGTAAAACTTACCTTTTTAGGCTGGCATTTCCTCTTTGGTAGTTTGTTCTTTGGTGATTTCTTTTTCTCCTGGCCTCCTGGTATAATTCTTACTTTTTGTAGCATGAATACAGCGAAGCCTCCTGGTCATGGATTTCTTTTTCTAGTGCTAAACATATTGGAAATTCAATCAGCTCCAGAAAGCTTATCACTTCTCTACATGGAGCATGAGATTTGAGATTCCACTTACACCAGGACAGCATTCTATAGGAGATGTAAGTCAGGTGCTTCTCATCTTCCATGGATCCTTGCCACAGGATAAAAAGGGCAAACTCTGATTTCCTCTAAGACACATGGACAAATAATTATAAAAATATTCTTCAAAAAGACCTTATAATCAGGGATGAGGAAACTGTGATTACTCTAGATTTACTAAAGGAAGGAATAAACACCTTACAAATTTCAAACATTGTTTGCAGCTTACAGAAAAAAGATATTTTAGCATTATTGTTTAGAGGAGTGAAAATGGTCCAATTAGAAACAGGTTAGAGAGCTTGAGAGCTCTCTTAAAAATAGCAAAACATTCCCTGCTGATAAGACCTTTGAATTACAGAAAGAACATGTCATGACTGATCATTCCTTTTAAGAAATGTGAACAGCAGATTTATAAGTTTCGTATGTATATGATGTCAAAATTTCCATATTCTGCCGTAAAGAATGAAATCTGCAGTGGGATCAGCTGTAGAATTGCAAAGGGCAGCAAATTCCATTTGTTAGCAGAATACCGTCTTGCATTCTTGGTCTTCCTGAAATCAAACTTAAGCCATTTATACAAATCTTTGACAAAGCAATTAAAAAATAATGTTTATAGCTGACAGTTTTGTGAAAACAGGTTTGCGCTTATGGGCTAAATAATTACTTTTCTCTAAAGACAGGTATGTCATGCTCAAATCAGTTGTGTCCACATCTTCAAAGCTCCAGATGCTATTTTTCAAAAGATTTGCTTACACAATACAGTATTTTGTAGATATGTCTCGTTAGTGGAGGCAGTGCCCAAAGCTCAGGGGACTTAGTCTGTTGCTGTTTTATTATTCCCAAGCCAACTTTCCTGTTTCAGCTTTTCAAGGAGCCATGATTCATCTCTGTGAAGTCACACAGGGAGAAAAAAAATCCCTCCCTGCTCAATACGAACAGAGAAGAGAATTGGGGTGGGGTCAAGGCTGGGAGTGGGTGGGAGTATGGATTTCCCTCCCCTCTGTGGGAACTAGGCGAGGCTTGTGTGTGGCCAGCTTCCAGTCTTCAAGTCACGGAGAAGAGTTCCTCATTTTTGTTATATAGGTTTCATCAAAAATTCATTCTGAGTATTTGCTTTACATTTTTTTCTGAAAATTTCCACATTATTGTTTTCTCTGGCTTGCATCCACTATACCTTGATCGTGGTAGAGGAGGAAATATGCCATACTGGGAATCAGGATGTTTTTGGTTTTACTCTCAGCTTTTTGAATAATTAGGCATGTGACTCGAAGCTAATCACTTAGCCTGTCTGAGCTTAGCCTCTCCTCCAATCAAACGGGAATAATAGGAAGGCACACAGTAGGCAGAGCACAGATGTCAGATCCACTTGCTTTTGAACAGGCCACTCCCTCTGCCGGGAAGGTGATTGATTCCCTACCATTCAAAACCACTAACTCTCGCTCATCTCGTGTCTGAATGACTGACGCTTGTTGGAGCTCCTGCACCTCATAGTATCTTAGATATAGTGGATGCCCAAAACATATTTTTTTAAATGATGATGATGACTTAGCTCTGAGAGTATTTCTGAGGTTCCTCATAGTTTATTTAAGGAACACCTATCACCCAGTATTTCTGGGGTTCCTCATAGTTTTTTTAAGGAACACCTATCACCCATACACACGCATTCGAAAGCTTGGCTATCCTCCTACTGTCCCGCCCTATACAGCAGCCTTCTCGCTTCTATCTCTTTTCATACTTTGACCTTTCTTTCTCTTTCTTCCTCTTTCTCACTCACACCTCTGCCCTCCCGTTGGGGTTCATGTTGATGGCCCCGGAGTTTGGCCCATTATCTTCCACTTTTCTCCAGCTGCCTTGATCAACTTCTGCTGCAGAAATTCTTCTTCCCTTAGGTCTCTTAGGAGATATAACTTTTTTTTTTTTCGGCTGTGCTGTGCAGCATGTGCGATCTTAGTTCCGTGACCAGGGATCGAACCCGTGCCCCCTGCATTGGGAGCATGGAGTCCTAACCACTGGACCACCGGGGAAGTCCGGATAGAAGTAAATTTTAAGTTTTCATAAGTCTCCCAGTTTTTTGTCCCTGAGTTAGCACACTCACCTTTGTTTTAAGGACTCTCTTACTACTGACTATAGGAAACAGATGGGTATTGACAAAAATTGTAAGCATTATCAGAGTTAGATGTGTAAGAGCTTATGCATTACTGATAGACTTTATTCAAATAAAATGGCTAAGGTCTTTCTCAATGCCTTTTCTTTGTCTACTTCAGTGAGCCCTTTTTAAAATATTTAAGACTAGGCCTCTTGTGTTCTCTTTTTTTATCAGCTAATTCTGAAGCAAATTGATGATCTTGGATCACATGTAGATACAAACATGTTTTGTCTGATTCACATAGCTGGTCGGCATTGGTACCACATGGTTGTTTCAGGTATTTCATGTTGCACAAAAATCCATATTTCTGGCTCTTTTTGAAAAATTGGAAGGGCAGGTGACTGCAGGGCAGGTATCACCTAGAGCTGAGTAGTGACTGCTCTGTCTGGGGTACATGCTTTCTTACCTCTGGTTGTTTCATGTATATAGGTTCCTGAGCGGATTATGTTTGTGTTCAGCTTTCATGCCTTTCCCAGCAACAAAAATGGGTGGTAGCAGTGCGAAAGGGTGGTTTGTAGGCCTCATACACATGGGTGGCTAAGTGCAGGCCATGCACATGAAGGTGGTGGGCTCACGGTGCACAGTAGCAAGACAGACCTGCCCCCCCGGACCCTTTACTCCTTAAAGTCCTGGAGCTGCCACTGCTCTTGTGACAGAACCATTTATTAGATTATTTATATCCTGGTGGATTTCTATATACAGCAATCAATGTGTGTCTCACATGCCCCCTCCTGTTTTTATTAGAACAGTCATATTAAGTCATTCCCTGGTGGGGAATCACTTGTACTCTTAGAATCATAAACTTACACAGATAATACCTTAGCAATCATTTAATCCCACATCCTCTTTATAAAGTCTAGATAATAAAGCCAAGAGGGGGCATGCCTTGTCTCGAGTCTTAGAACTAATAGCAAAGCATGGATGAAAAACCCCGTTCTTCTCACTCCCAGCTCCAGGCTCAGCTCTAGACCACACTACAAATGAAACATAGATTTCTTTCCTCTCTAAGAGCAACCAGGTGTATACTCTCTACATGAAACAAAGGAAATGGGCTTGGGCAGCATGTATACTAAGGTTCAGAATCTAGGTCTGCCATTCTAATATTTGGGCAAGCTTAAGTGAGCTATTTGATCTCCATAAACTTCCTTTTCCTCATCTGTAGAACAGAGACCATGAAACCTACTTCATAGTCTTATGTGAATATAACTAGTATGTACACAAGGGGCCTCCATGGTAGGTTCCTAGGTCCTCCAAACCCCTTTATCACCAGGTTCAATATTCCCTTCCAAAAATTGAGAGGCTAACAAGGAGTTAATAAATATTTTTAAACTTAAGCCAAGGAATGTCTACACAGTGCCCAGTTTGGATGATGTGGTATGTCTAACTGCTTTCATGTTGATAATCATGCCACAGTGAGCCCCTTCAGGCATGAAAACAACCAAGGATTATTTGCTTCTCTGTTCTTTCCTTCTTGGCCCTCTTGTGTTTTCATCACATACTTCACCCTTTCTTTTTTCTTTTTTTTTTTTTGCAGTACGCGGGCCTCTTACTGTTGTGGCCTCTCCCGTTGCGGAG
>NC_041217.1:100297709-100335891 GCF_002837175.3 Physeter macrocephalus
GCACAGGCTCCGGACGCGCAGGCTCAGCGGCCACGGCTCACGGGCCCAGCCGCTCCGCGGCATGTGGGATCTTCCCGGACCGGGGCACGAACCCGTGTCCCCTGAATCGGCAGGCGGACTCTCAACCACTGCTCCACCAGGGAAGCCCAACTCCAGCCTTTCTAAAAGCAGTCTGTCAGGTTCTCTCTCCTGCTGGGCCACTGGTCAACGACATCCTTCTGAATCTGCCCCTCTCAAGGAGGAGCTTGTCGGCATGGGCCTGATTCTCAGTTACACAATTCATATCCTGAATTTCTGGAAGCTTCTTCTGAGCTGTGTCTTGGACTATCAGTCCATCTAGATCTTTCCCGCCTGTGAACTCCTCGGACTAACATTTCACTGTCACTGGTCATCTCACTTCCATTCATTTTCTCCTTCCTCAACTTACATTATGAGCACTTTAAGGGCCAAAAACAGTCTTCTGGCTGTATTATTATCCACCAGGGAGCTTAGCAATGTGTGGGTGCTTAGGGAGGTCTTTGATTAATAACTGGATTGTAGGGCTTCCCTCGTGGCGCAGTGGTTGAGAGTCTGCCTGCCGATGCAGGGGACACAGGTTCGTGCCCCGGTCCGGGAAGATCCCACATGCCGCGGAGCGGCTGGGCCCGTGAGCCATGGCCGCTGAGCCTGCGCGTCCGGCGCCTGTGCTCCGCGACGGGAGAGGCCACAGCAGTGAGAGGTCCACGTACCGCAAAAAACAAACAAACAAACAAAAAACTGGATTGTACGGAACTGGAAGACACCATGACAAATATTAGCAACTCTTGATCCCAGCTGTCCCCAGAGTGCTGCACTGTCTTCCTTCTCTGCCAGTTAAATATCTCCTCCTCGGCTACCACCCTCTTTTCCTTCTTAGGTCCCACTCAGAGGTGAATGACATTCAGGGGACGCTTGAACTGCCTCCTGGATCACCTTTTTTCCTGTGCCTCTCTCCCTCCCCACTAGCCAGGTGTGCCCCATCCTCTTAGTTATCAAAGAGCATGGGAACTTGGACCTCCCCTCTTCTAAGCGCGCCGTGGCAAGTCTAAAACTGTGCAAAGCTCTCTTCACATTGAAAAGGATTGGGAAGCATAACCAAGCCTGAGGAACTCGGGTCTTCCTCTGCTGTCATTCTGCCAAAATACCCACTTGCTTCTTAAGGAAAATGTTATTCGTTGAATTTTTTTTTTGTTTAATTAATTAATTAATTAATTATTTTGCGTTATGCGGGCCTCTCACTGTTGTGGCCTCTCCCGATGCGGAGCACAGGCTCCGGACGCGCAGGCTCAGCGGCCATGGCTCACCGGCCCAGCCGCTCCGTGGCATGTGGGATCCTCCCGGACCGGGGCACGAACCCGCGTCGCCTGCATTGGCAGGCGGACTCTCAACCACTGCGCCACCAGGGAAACCCTATTTTTTATTTTTTAAGAGGACCCGAAACTATCAATGCAGAATTGCTTTCCGGTGCCACTTCTTAGGATCATAAAACATAGATATCAGAGCAAGATTTTTTTACTGGTTATAATCTGAATCTCTATCCTTTGAAGTCATTTATTCCTGAATTTGTTATTATTTTATAAACTTGTTATTATTTACAAATAAATTATCTGTAAATAAATTTACAAATAATTGTAATTTGTCTATAAATAGGTAAATAAATAAATTATCTACAGTGGTGTTATTATTTTACATTGAATAAATGCTGTGAGCTGAGACCTGAGCTGGGCACCGTGGAAGATGGAGGTGACCATGAGAAATGGGTGGCATTCATGCTCAGAAGAGTATATAATTTAGGAAGCAGGCACTGCCCCAAGTCCAGGATTAGGAAGGAGGGATCATGTGAACTGGGAACTGAACTGACCGCCTCAAGGTTCAAGATAGAAACACCAGTGTGATTATTTGGAGGTGTTTTAAATCCCAGGCCCTCTTTTGGTGGTGAGAGCACGTTAATGAGCCATTATTCCGTCATTCACAAACTACACAGTGAAGAATATGGCGTAAGGCTTCAGGATGTCTGACAGAATAGTTCCAGAAGGCGGGAGCAGCAAATGTACTTCAAAGAACCCAGAACAAATAGCCCTTTAGGTCAGTTTTTAAATCAATAACAGATCGGGCACTACAAGAGGAAGCCTGTTTCCCAGCCAAACAGTGAACAATGCTAAAAGCCCCGGCTCCCACAGTCTCTGGGGAGTAATTAGAACTTGTTCAGTAATCAGCCAATTTGGATTTCTGAGAATGATTCTAAACACAAAATGATAAAAGTTGGGTAAAGTAAACTAAACTGTTGTTTCATAATCGAGTTTCATGATTTAATTAGAGAATCATAAAGTTAGAAATGCTGGAGGGTTTTTTGTTTTGTTTTTTGTTATTTTTAAGGAAAAGTGATTTAAAGGCAATGCTATTAAAATAAAAATAACTCAATTCTAAAAATATATGCTGAAGCGTTTTATCTTACTGGGGACCAGAAAACAGTAAAATTTCCAAGTTGGAGTCTAGTCCTCATTAGACCAATAAATTAGTTTTGGAACTCTGAAGTAGTTGTTTGATTTCTTTTGTCTACAGAGCCAGTGCAGGTTTGGTGGATTGTTTGTTTTAATTGGCAAAACGCTGGAAACATCCAGGTTCTGGTTGCTGTATTTTTATTATAAAGCACAGGAAACCTCCATCAGAAGCAGTAGAGGGTTAGGATAAATTGTAAATTAACAATAGTTTTTGGTCAAGTTCAAATATGGCTGGTTACTTATCCTACACTGGAAAAATGAGACAATTCTATGATTACAAATATATGGCAACTAATGTCTTTGATGAGAGGGAAAGATTCTCCTGGATTGTTTTTTGTTTTATTTTGTCGTTTAATCAACAGCACAGTCACAGAGTTGGACAATATCTTACCAAATTATACTTTTTCCTATGATGTCACTTTTGATCTTTAAGGTTCCTTCCAGCTTTGAGTCTTTGATTCACTGATTCTAATTTGATATACTAGGAAATTCCACCAAAGCAGGGCTGCCTGGAACAGGCCCTGTTGGCCCTGGAGTATAGATGTTCTCAAGGGGAAACCCAGTGTATGATGATGTAGTGTGTGACTGACCTGCAGAGGATTGCCTGATTCGAGGTACCTCAGAACTTGCTCTAACGCTGTCAGCATAGTCTTGGTGACCACCAAATCTGGCATTTGTATTTTTTTAGTAACAAATGTGGAGAACTCATTATTACTTAATGAGCAGCAAAATCTTACTGGGCTCTACTACAATAACTTGGTAGCTTTCTCTAATAAGACAAAACAACTGGAAAATAGTTCCTATAAGTTTAATTCCAACTATACTTCTCACTGAGTTGGATGGTATAGTATTTCCCTAAACTAGAGATTTTGGATTACCATGACATTCACCAAAAGACCCAAACCATGTTTACATGCAAGTTCATATGATGAAATAATAATTAAAATTCACTTTTTTTTAACTTTTTATTTTATATTGGAGTATAGCCGATTAACAATGTTGTGATAGTTTCAGGTGCACAGCAAAGGGACTCAGCCGTACATGTACATGTATCCATTCTCCCCCAAACTTTTTATCACTTTTACTCATTAGAAGTGAAGACTAAAACAATGATCAAATTTAGTTTTTGAATTTCAATAATAAGGAATAATAAAGAATCTGAATCCTGTTTTATATGGAAGTAATTGGAATCTTTAGGTTTCTAGGCTAATTTAGATGCACCCACCATTCCTCATTCTTTTCTTTTCTTTTTTTTGAATTTTATTTTATTTATTTTTTTATACTCCTCATTCTTTTCTCAGTTGGCTTTCTGATCATAGTGTGGCCAGAGAAGCACACAGTATTCTAAGTATATGATAAGAACAATTCCTTTGACTTTATTCAATTTCTGTGTTTATATAATGAAGAACGTTGCTTGTTTATGTTTCTGCTAGGCCCTGTTGGAATTTTCTCTTCCAAATTTGTAGAACTTTTCACTAAATATGGAATGATATGGTGATATTTTTTTCCCTTCCAGTCAATAAGAACTTTCTTTTCTTTGTAGAACTTAGGAATGGCAAAAAGAACTAGCTCATTCTTGTGGTATTTTCTAAATCCATAATACACAAATGAGTAGTCACATGGCTGATAGAAATAGCAGTATACTGTAGCTTGTTGTTTTTATTTTAAGTAGATTTTTATTTTTATTTAAAGTAGATTTTATTTTTTAAAGCAGTTTTAGGTTTACAGCAAAATTCAGCAGAAGGCACAGAGATTTCCCATGTACCCTCTGCCCCCATAGATGCATAGCCTCCCCCGTCATCACTGTCCCTCACCAGAGTGGTACATTTGTTACAATTGATGAACCTACATCGACACCTCATTATCACCCAAAGTCCTGACATTTATATTATTGTTCACTCTTGGTGTTACACATTATATATTTTACAAATATATAATGACATGTATCTGCCATTATATTATCATGCAGAGTAGTTTCACTGCCTTAAACATACTCTGTGCTTTGCTTATTCATTCCTCACGGCCCCGACTCCTGACAATCACTGAATTTTTTTCTTTTTACTATCTTTATAGTTTTGCTTTTTCCAGAATGTCATATAGTTGCAATCATACAGTATGTAGCCTTTTCAGATTGACTTCTTTCAGGTGGTAATATGCAGTTAAGGTTCTTCCATGTCTTTCCATGGCTTGATAACTCATTTCTTTTTAGTGCTGAATAATATTCCATTGTCTGGTTGTACCACAGTTTAGTTATCCATTCACATGCTGAAGGATGTCTTGGTTGCTTTCAAGTTTTGGCAATTGTGAATAAAGCTGCTATAAACATCTGTGTACAGGTTTTTGCATATACATAAGTTTTTAATCCCTTGGGTAAATTCCAAGAAGCACAATCACTGGGTCATATGGGAAGAGTATGTTTAATTATCCGAGAAACTGCCAAACTGCCTTCCAAAGCGGCTGTACCATTTTGTATTCCCACCAACAATGAATGAGAGTCCCTGTTGCTCCACATCTTCATCAGCATTTGATGTTGTCAGTGTTCTGGATTTTGGCCATTCTTATGGGTTTGTACTGGTCTCTCGTTTTAATTTGCATTTCTCTAATGACATATGATGTGGAGCATCTTTTCACATGCTTATTTGCTATCTGTATGTCTTCTTTGATGAAGTGTCTGTAAAGGTCTTTGGCCCGTTTCTTAGTCGGTTTATTCATTTTCTCATTGTTGAGTTTTAAAAGTTCTTTGTATATTTTGGATAACAGTCCTTTATCAGATATATCTTTTGAAAATATTTTTTCCCAGTCTGTGGCTTGTCTTCATTTTCTTGATAATGTCTTTTAAAGAATAGAAGTTTTTTGTTTTAATGAAGTCCAACTTTTCAATTGTTTCTTTCATGGATTGTGCCTTTGGTATTATATCTAAAAAGTCATTGCCAAACCAAAGGTCATAATAGATTTTCTGTGTTATGTTCTAGGAATTTCATGGTTTTGCGTTTTACGTTTAGGTCTATGATCCATTTTGAGTTAGTTTTTGTGAAAGGTGTAAGATCTGTGTCTAGATTCTCTCCTTTTTTTTTTTTTTTTTTGGCATGTAGATGTCCAGTTGTTCCAGCATCATTTGTTAAAAAGACTATCTTTGTTCCATTGTGTTGCCTTCACTCTGTTGTCAAATATCAGTATTTATGTGGCTCTATTTCTGGCTCTCTATTCTGTTCTTTTGACATACTTGTCTATTCTTTCACCAATACCACACTGTCTGATACTATAGCTTTATTGTAAGTACAAAGTCAGTACGTACTTACTGAAGTCAGGTAGTGTCAGTCCACTAACTTTGTTCTTCTTCAATATTATGTTGTCTGTTTTGTGTCTTTTGCCTCTCCATATAAACTTTAAAATTATTAAATTAAAATTATTGATATCCACAAAATATTGATAATTTGTTGGGAATTTGACTAAGATTGTATTGAACCTATAGATCAAATTGGGAAGAACTGACATCTTAATAATACTTGATAATACTGAGTTTTCCTATCCATGAACATGGAATATCTATTTCATTCTTCTTTGATTCTGTTTTTCAGAGTTTTATAGTTTTCCTCATATAGATCTTATACATATTTTGTTAGATTTATATCTAAGTATTTCATTTTTGGGGGTGCTCTTGTAAATGGCTATGTGTTTTTAATTTAAAATTCCAATTGTTCAATAGAAAAGTGATTGGCTTTTGTGTATCAACCTTATATCCTGTAACCTTGCTATAATCACTTATTAGTTCTAGGAATTTTTTAGTCAGTTCTTTCAGATCATGCCATCTGCCAACAAAGGCAGTTTTATTTCTTCCTTCCCAATTAGTACACCTTTTATTTCCTTTTCTTATCTCATTACATTAGCTAGGACTTTATAGTATAATATAGAAAAGGAGTGATGAAAGGGGACATCCCTGCCTTGTTCCTGATCTTAGTGGAAAAGCTCCTAGTTTCTCACCATTAAGTATAATGTTAGCTCTAGGTTTTTTGTAGATATTTTTTATCAAATTGAGGAATTTCCCCCTCTATTCCTAGTTTACTAAGAGTTTTTTTAAAATCATGAATGGATTTGGATTTTATCAAATGTTTCTTTTCTCCATCCATTAATATGATCATGTGATTTTTCTTCTTTAGCCTGTTGTTGTGATAGATTACATGAACTGATATTCAAATGTCGAATCAGACTTGCATACATGGAATAAATCCCACTTGATTGTGGTGTTTAATTATTTTCAAACATTGTTGGATTCAATTTGCTGATGTTTTGTTGAGAATTTTTGTATCTGTGTTTGTGAGAGATATTGGTCTATAGTTTTCTTGTAAAGTCTTTGTCTGGTTTTGGAACTAGGGAAATTCTGGCCTCGAGGAATGAGTTAGGGAGTATTCCCTCCAGTTCTATCCTCTGAAAGAGATTGTAGAGAAATGGTATAACTTCTTTAAAATATGGAATGCTTTTTATTTTGCAATCATTTTAAACTTACACAAAAGTTGCAAAAATAGTAGAGAATTCCGGTATGTCATTCATCCAGCTTTCACTGGAATTAATATCTTACATAGCTATAGTACAGTTATCAAGACCAAGATATTAACACTGGTATAATAACTATTAACTAAATTACAGCCTTTATTTGGATTTCACGAGTTTTTCCATCATCATACTTTTTCTGTTCGAGATCCAATCCGAGATTCCAATCCTGGTTACTTACCAGGTCTCCATCGTCTCTTCTAATCTCTGACATTTCTCCAGTCTTTCCTAGTCTTTCATAACCTTTACTCTTTAGAAGCAAACTGATCAATTATTTTGCATACAGAGACTACAGTTGTATGATTACATAGTGGGATTCATTCTTTCTTTATTTCTGAATGAAAGTTTGAGTTTTCTAAGGAAGACTATATTTCGTGTTTGTGAAAATCCTGGTGTTTACATTTTAGCAAGTTGCAATTATTGTCACGTATTACCTTCTTGGGGGATCTATAGTTATTTGGAAATTCCTCCTTCACTACAAGGAAATGATGTATCCTCTGTTCTATTTACTACAGCAGTCTTTCTGTCTCCAGTAATGATATGTGAAGTATCAGGTGAGGAATAACTTTCTTATTGCAGAATATAGTTCCTAAATTAATAATTTTTTAAATTTTATAAGTTATCTTTAAAACCCTTATGTAGGTTCCTCAGAAAGTTAAACATAGAATTACCATATGATCCACCAATTTCACTCCTAGGTTTACCCCAAATGATTGAAATCAGGGACTCAAACAGATACTTGTACACCAGTGCTTATAGCACACTAGCCAAAAGGGGAAAACAACCCTAGTGTCCATCAACAGATGAATAGATAACACAATGTGGTATATACATACAATGGAATATTATTCAGCCATAAAAAGGAATGAAATTCTGATACATGCTACAACATCTATACTTGAAAACATTATGCTAAATGAAATAAGCCAGACCAAAAAAAAAGACAAATATTGTTTAATTCCAGTTATATGATGTACCTAGAGTAGGCAAATTCAGAAAGAGTAGAATAGAGATTACCAGGGCCTGGGAGGAGGGGACAGTGGGAAGTTATTATTTATTGGGTACAGAGTTTCTGTTTGGTATGATGAAAAATTTCTAGAGATGGTTAGTTGCGATGTTTGCACACATTATAAATGTTTTTAATGATGTTGAATTGTACACTTAAAAATGGTTAAAAGGGTAAATTTTGTTATGTGTATTTTACCACAATTTTTAAAAAGCCTTATCCAACTATTGCTCTCCTTCCCACCCCCCACTTATTGGATCATTTTAATCCAATATATATTTTTTCCATATTTCACAGATTAATTTTTTTCTGAGAAACCTTAAATAGCATTATCATGGTAAAGCTGACATTATAAAAACTGTATTTCATCCGTCATTAGAAGTTTGAAAAAGTTTCATCTCAAATTTATTTGAATGTGAATAAGATAAATTAGGACACTAGTATTTGATTAGTTATGAAGATCAATAATATTAGAAGCATAAGCTTAGAAATTCATTTTATCCTATTGTCTTGGGTTTTGTGATTGACATTCACATAAAGTTTAGCCTCTGAATGATCTAACTGCAAAATGTACCACTCACATTCATCAAACCTCCTGACATTTTGCCTCGGATTCTCCAGAAGTAAGAAGGAGTGCAGATACCTGCTTGAATTGTAGGGAATCTAGGGGCTAGGGACATGCAGATTAATAAACTCCAGATTCGTAACACCATTTGCTAGCTTGTTCAGTCTCATGATTGGCAGCACGATCAAGAAGCAGTTCTCAAAAGAAGAGAATACTGGGCAAAACAAAGATAGACATCTGCCATATCAGGTCATTTCATTAATTCATTCAACAGATATCTGTCGAGCAGCTGTTATATGCTAAACACTGTTCCGAGGGCTTGGGGTGCATTAACTAACAAAACAATTAACCCAGCTCTCACATAGCTTACCTTTGAGCTGGTCTTTTCAGCAGCAAAAGTGTATTGGGACTTGGGCAGCCAGCAGATGTGACATAAAGTGCTTAAACTTCTGAGGCTAACCTGTCCCCTATTTGTTGGTCAGTTAGTTGAAGTCTTTGCATTCAGGGTGGATAGCAAGCTGGCATTTATGTCAGAGTGATGTTCTTCTGCAGAGTTCTGCTGTAGCTTCCAAAGATTCAGACCAGTGGATGGTGTCACTGTGGTTCAAGGGTCCTTAGCATCTAGAATGAAGAGATGAGCTGGTACTGTTTCAGTCCGAGGGGACAGAATGTTGGTAAGAGCCAGTCAAGTTATTGCAAGGTTTCAGTCTCAGACCAAAATAGGATGAAAAATCAGGAGCCTAGATGGAATTATGCATGATGGAGCTCAAGCTGACGTTCGCGAGACACACAGGAATGCAGGGGCTTTCCACACACACCAGGTCCATGCTAAATGCAGAAATACTAATTCCAGTTTACAGGCCAAGCCCCTGGAAAGGGTGGCACACTTGCCAATCTTGGTTAGATTGACTTGGGACATTGGCAGACAAGAAATGACTATAGGATGGTGGTAAACAGATGCTATTGGCAAATAAAAATAATTGTTAGTGTTTATTAGCCAAACCCCCACTTTCATCGTATCCCCAAAACAAAAACAAACTAGGAAGCAAAAAAAAAGCTCTTTGAGATCAGAACTCTATTTGCGACTATTAAAAATTCAGATTTAACTTGTTTAAACAAAAAAGGAAAAATTTTCAATACTGGAAATACAATGATGATTAAGACAGATCTCCCCTGTTCCCTCCCCCATCCCGATCTCACTGTTTGGAGCAGTAACATTTTCCCTTTTTGGGGGGATATTAGGAAATACAGTTATGTATTCCAGCGCTGGAAACCACATACAGTTCTAGGCACCACACTTTTAAAGGGCCACTGACAAATTGGAGCATGTTCAGAGGAAAATGACTCAGATAGTAAGGGAACATGAAACCAAGTTATATGAGAAACAGTTGGAGGAATCAGGGAGATTTAGCCGAAAGAAGAGAAGATTAACCAGAGAGTATTACAGAGACCACAGTTTTCAGATTCTGGCAGAGATGCTGCATGGGCTAGGGATTCATCATGCTCTGCCCACTGGAGCCTCCCAGAACGAGGGCCACTGTGGGGGAGATACAGGAAGAACATCAAAAAGAACTTGATAAAAATCAACGCCATGGCAGAAAGAATGGACATCATTGGAGGCAGATACCAAGCCCCATATCTCTGGAATTATTCTAACAGAGGATGTCAGTCAGCACCTGCTCACATCATACTTACTCCATGGGCCTTCCCAGACCCTACATGGCCAATTATATCTCTTCCCCTTGTTCTTCCTTTGTACTTTTAGCTCTCTGAGGTGCCGCCATGGTTTTCCTTGTACTTTAGTTCCGTTTATATATGTCTCTCTCACTAGTGATTCTCAACCCTTTGAAACTAATGTATTCTTTTTATAACAAATATAACACACCCTCCCCTATCCTGAAATGAGATTCATAGTTAATATAACCCACCTATGCAGCACATAATTCCAAAAATACAATACAATGCCCTCGTTGCAGTTAAAGGTAGAAAGAAAAAGAAAGTAATTTGTAATCAAATTACATGTTTTACAGTATCTCCAGGTATGACCACACCAGGAGACACAGTAAAGTAGGTATTTGGAATGTGGGAGTAGCACGATTAGGGCAGCTACAATGCAGACTGGTGTAGGCACACTACGTGGGTAACTTTTCAAAAACTATGAATAGGTTTGCTGCCCATGATGTAATATTCTTTTTCTCTTTAATTTTTTTCAATTTATAAGTTATTTTATTTTAAAATATGTAACATAAAGTATATCATTTTCATCATTTTTTAAGTGTACAGTTCTGTGGCATTAAGTACATTCACATTGTTGTGTAACTGTCACCACCTTCCATCTCCAGAACTTTTTCATCTCCCCCAACTCCTGATGTAATTTTCTTAAGTAGTGAACACTCTTGGTAAAAGTCCAAACCAAACAAAGTACAACAGTCTTCCTTCAGTTTCCATGGTAGTTCTATTCGGAAAAATTCAGTGTATATATAAAACAGGCAAAAAATTTTTTGTTTTTCTTTGTATAACAGAATTAGGTTCTAAGCTCAGATAATTGTAAATGGATTATCACCCATATGGATGACCAGTGAGATGCAGGATAGTGCTTTGTTGTATGAAACAGACTAAATATTGCAGAATATCTGTATCGCTGGCACCTGTCCACTAAGTGCAAGTAGCACCCCTCAGTCACTGTAACAACCAGAAATGATCTTGTTAGTTCCCTAATGTATTACCACCATTGAGAGCCAGACTATACAGTACATGAACTCTGAAAAGGCAAGACCCAGTTCTGTTCTCTTTTAACTTCCTTAGTACTTGGTACAAGAGGCTCTCAGTGTTTATTAAAGTAGAGAGTGTTGTAGAGAGGATGCCCAGATATCCCTCAAGTATCTGTAACTCAGCTTTTCTAACACTAAACAAGGTATCATCTTCCTCTTCTCTAACCCCGCTCCTCAATCTGTCTTACTTCCTTTATTCTCAGTCTTTACAGTAGTCTTAAAAAGCTAGAAACTATGGATTCATCTCCCTCACTGTGCACATCCAGTGGGTCACAGGCCATCACTTCTGCTGTCCAAACAACGGCATCCTCTGTTTCCCCTGCTCCAACCTTCCTTTATATCTTCATCCAGACTATTATAATATCCTTGTTTGCTGGCCTCCATGGTCACCCCCCTTCAAATATACCGTGAACTCTGAACATTCCATCGACGTGCCAAGCCCTCCATGTTTGGGTAGTGTAGCTCCCTATGCCTAGAGTAACTGTTACCTTTTTCACCTTGAAAAACTCCTCCTCATACATCAAGACCCAGCTTAAATGTCTCCTCCTTGGGTCCCAGACCTGAGACAGAATTACTCACTCTGTGTCTCTGTTCATATCTTTGTTGTGTCATATTCTTGCGTTAACCTTTATTTGTTCACGTGCCTGTGCTTTCTCAGTCTGCCAGACTGAGAGTTCCTGGAATAGAAGTTAATTGCTCAGACTTTGGAGTCAGCGGCTAGAGTTTGAATCCTACATGACTTGGTGATCCTATGGTCTTGGGCAATGTCCTTAACCTCTGGAAGCCCCAGTTTTCTTATCTGTAAAATGGGGATAATATACTGCTTATAAAGTGTTTAGAACAAAGCTTGAAATGTTAATCATTTTCATTGGCTTTGTATCTGTCAAGCACCTCATAAGAAGCAAAATAGAGAAGGTGCTTACCAGCTCTTTTGAATGAAGGAAGGATGGACTGCTGATATTGTCAGATTTGGAGATTTTATTGTTTAGTCGTGTTCAAACGGATGTTATATTTGGCACTTATAGCCAATTTTATTATGCATAAATTTATCCATGGAAAATATACTTAAAAGAAAAAGGGGATCGGTTTTCTGCTCTGACTTTTTATAGGTGCATTAAAAAGCATTCATTCTGAAACAGTAATGTAAAAACGCTTGGGCTTGTAAAGTCCATGCCCAGTGTGGAAAATTATGTGCCTAGAAACTCCTGTTTTCCGGATTTTGACTTGTATTTTCCAAAACATGAAGTGTGGGGATTGTCACTTTTCTCTTATTCATCTGAACAGGTGAAGACCAGCGAGCACCTCTGGCATTGTTGAGCCAAACTCTGTGACTGTCCTACACTCGTCTCCTCTCTCATCTTCAGTACAAAATGTATATTATTCAGCTTATGACTCAGTTGTTTGCTTTAAAAACTTTTAAGTGCTGTTTGCAGTGTAAAACCAAATCCTAAATTTAAAAAACTTCCATAGCTAATACTCTGCTAAATGTTTTAAAGCCTGACATTTAATCTCCATGAACTGGAGCTCTCTGATTTCACTGTTTGCAGCTAGTAAATGTCACTCTAAACATTGTTGCTTTCACTCACACTTAAGCACTTTCATCTGCAGTGGGTGCAGTGTGTCAGAGAATTCTTTGTGTGCTGCTCTAGTGAGGGGAAAAAAAGACGAAGTCCGGCCTTTAAACAGACTGAAAAAAACTGCTTGGAAGGCAGCGATGACCCTGTTTCTTATATGGTGTTTGTGAACACACAATCCTGAGTTCTACCAGATTCTCTAAAAAGCAACTATATTAGCTCAGTCAGAACAGGGTCCCTGCTGAGGTCATACGTGGTTGCCCGCCAAGCAGCTCCTCCCTCTTTTGTGACTGGAGGGGGATCGGTGGGGAAAAGGGGTAGCAGATGCGGTCATTCCTTTAATTTCACTTTTGCCTGCAGGAGGAATCTTGTCATCCTCTGGCTCCCCAAGCTATTTTCAACCTGGGTGTTTTATTTCTTAGTTCCTGAAGGCTGCTGGCACACAGGACAGCCCTCACTTTTCATCATCTTGACATGAAATGGAAAATCAGTTTGTGGCTGTTTTCATAGCTAGTGATTTACTCTTGTTCTTTTATCTGCCTCCGCTTTATGTTCTTTGTTTGGACATACTTTTATTTCCTGTCTCTATGGCCTTTTGTTCTCCTGGGATTTTTCTGTTCATTCTTCCTTCCCCTGCCTCCTTCCCATCCTCCGTTCCCCGAATCCCTCAGGGCCTCATTCTCCCCTTGGTCCCCAGGCCCTTGTCCTGCCCCTTTTGTGCACCTCCTGCTTCATGCTTGGCTGCCTGCCTTTCTCCTCCCTGGTCTGTTACATGCACTGTTGGTGCCACCTGCACTGCTTCTGTCATCCTCCAGGTCCCTCTTCATGTACCTGAGGGCTCAGACAGTACAGTGGGCAACAGGCAGACAGGCTGAACTCGTCCCTAGTCACTGCTGTAGACAGATTATCAGCTAACTTCTTAGGCAGACATGTGTTTTTAAGGTAGTTAATGCCTACACCAGCCTTTGTTTCCAGTTTCCTGGCAGCCATGCTGAAGCATGAATTGAAGCCTGGAAATAGGACACTCTACAAGAAGCACGGAATTGGGAATTTTAGAAAACCATGGGCTCTTCTGTCAGACATAGATTTAAGTCTCTGTGGTTTATTAGCTTTGTGGCCTTGGACACATTCATTCATTCATTTAACAGATATTTATTGAGTGCCTATTATGTGCCTGTATTTGGCTTTTTTTTTTTTTAACATCTTTATTGGAGTATAACTGTTTTACAATAGTGTGTTAGTTTCTCCTTTACAACAAAGTGAATCAGTTATACATATACATATGTTCCCATATCCCTTCCCTCTTGCGTCTCCCTCCCTCCCACCCTCCCTATCCCACCCCTCTCATGGCCACAAAGCACAGAGGTGATCTCCCTGTATTTGCTAGTATTTTGTTGAGAATTTTTGCATCTATATTCATGAGTGATATATGAATCTGTAAGATTTCTGTAAGAAGAAAGCCTTTTCAAAGCAAAGGTAAATTTCAGCCTAGCCCTTATCAGCCTTCTGGTTGATTCCCAGTTAACTGAGGTGAAATGAATGGGGGTTTATTGTTATTGAGCTTTTAAAGCCCTCTGCTTAGATTGGATTACCAAGCAGTTGGGAGGAGGAATGTGTTTTAATGCTCTTATGATCTGAAATCAACAATGGATGGATGACAGACAGCAAGTGAGGTATCACAGGACTGTAGGTCTCCAGGCTGGAAGGATGTTTCCCAAATACTTTACTAACTACTGCACTGATGCAGGGTGGATGCTCCAGCAAGTAGCATTGTTGAAGTAGGGTCTGAGCCCCAACTTCACACTGGGGACATCCTTGTATGTGTCTTTGAATTGAATAGCTTTGAGAACTTCAGTGTTAAGTTAGGACAAGATTACTCCTCCAGGGAGGAGGAGGTCCCCACAGGTAGGGACCTTTCTTATAGTGACATCCCAAGCCTCTTTCAAAGTCCACACTAGGTGTCCCCAGGGGAGGAGGAGTGACTTATCTGTAGAATTTGGGAGATAGAGCTTCACCCAGCTCCTTCTTCTCTTTCCTTTTGGCATTTCCCTACCTGCCTTGGGGAAACTTTCATTGCCCCTTCAGGCTGCAGATTTATCTGGGCTGGCCTCTGGGGTTGGCTTGTGTTTGTTCATGATACCTGTGACTACATAAGTCTATCTAAATCAAGGTAAAATATTAGTGAGCTGACTGCAAACCTTAGCTACTTTCTCCAACTTTTATAAGAAAGAAGCAGATCTCATAGTCGCCATCTCTGTGACTCCACAGCTGTCTCTTATTTATTCTACATATGAGCAAAGAAAAGAAATTTATTTACTAGGTGCCCTTAAGACACTTAAAATTTTAACCACTACAGTGTCTGATACCTACTGCCTTGGCTGGTTGGCACTCTGGAATACGTGTCACTGAAAGTCTAGAGTGGGACCAATTTACCCTCCCCCTGAAACAACCAAAAAATGGACAAAATGTCTGAAAAGATGGTTTTCAAGATACTGGAAATCAGGCAAATAAGAACAGTGCTCCATGAGAGATGGGAAATAAATAAGGTAAAGGCTACAATTACCCCACTCTCTTGACAGAGTTCAATGCAGGGAGAAAGAAAACAGACAGAGCCCCCTGGACTCCTCCCAACATCCTAAGTTGAAGAAATGAAGCTGTAAGTCCAGAAAGACCACAGCAATTGGAGAACAGACTACTAGTGAGGAAAGAATAGTTCAGAGAGAGAACTTTGGAGATCTGAAAATACTTAGATTATTTAGCTAAGTACAGATCAACATATGCATGTGAGGAAACTACCTGAGACTGTGGAAAAATCCACCCAAAAGGATTAGAAGGAACAGTGCCTGACCTTACATGGGCAGTTTGGAAGACTTTGTAAATCATGGGGGGTTGAGTAGAATACCCAAAAAGAGTCTGGTAGTGGGGCATAGTGATCTCTAAACTGAGAACTACTTTAGACCAACCTAATAGATCATAAAAGCAGGACCCAAAAGTATCAAACTATTTCAAAGTAACATAACTGCATCCAGAACAAAACTCATGAAAATTTATAGGGATATAAAGATCTCTAGAACCCAGCAAGGTAAAAATCCATATCTGGCATCTAGTCACACATGCAAACAAACAAGGAAATATAACCCATAATGAGGAGAAAAATCACTCAACAAAAATCCACCCAGAGCTGACATAAATGTTAAAGTTAGCAGTAAAGGAAATTAAAACAGATATTATCATGGTATTCCATATGTTAAAACGTTAACTAGAGACATGGAAGATATTTTTTAAAGTCCCAAATTGTACTTCTAGAATTAAAAACTAAAATGTATAACATGATAAATACACTGGTTGAGATAAATGGCCAATTAAACAATGCAGAAGAGAAGACTAGTAACTTGATGACATAGTGATAGAAACTCTCCAAAATGAATCACAGAAAGAGAATGTGTAGGAGGGGAAAGAGAAGGAAGAGGTAGAGAAGGGAAAGGAGGAAGAGGAGAAGGAGAGGAGAGGAAAGCATCAGGAGTCCTAAATCACAAATGAATGGATCCCTCAAATGTTGGAGGGTGCAGATATTTGAAGAATAATGGGCAAAGTTTTTCTTTATTTGATGAAAACTATAAAGCTATAGAGCCAAGAAGTTTAATGAATCCCAAGTACAAGAAACATGAAGAAAACTATACCAAGTATAGTATACAAGTTTCATGTAAACAGGAATAAAGACAAGAATGTCAGCAGATTTCTTGTTGGAAACAACACATGTATGAAAAGAGTGCAGCAACATTATTAAAAGACAAAAGGAAAATACTGTTAACTTAGACTTCTAAACCCAGAAAAATATCTTTTACAAATGAAGGTGAAATTAAGAATATTTCAGACATACAAAAGCTGCAAGAATTTAACATCAACAGATCTACATGTCAAGAAATGTTAAAGTAAGTCCTTCAGGCAGAAGGAAAATTATACCAGAGGAATATATGAAGCTACATAAAGGAATGAAGAACGCCAGTAAGATCTTTAAAAAGATAATTGATTATTTAAACCAGAGATTAGCAAACGGCAGCCCACAGACCATGCTATGGTCTGAATATCTGTGTCTCCCCCAAAATTCACATGTTGAGATCCTAATGCCCAAAGGTGATGGTATTAGCAGGTGGGGTCTTTGGGAGGTGCTTAGGTCATGAGGGTGGAACCCTCATGAATGGAATTAGTACATTATAAAAGGGGCTCCAGAAAGATCTGTAACCCCTTCTGTCATGTGAAGATAACAACCAGAAGTCTATGACCTGGAAAGGGTCTTCACCTGACAATGCTGGCACCCTGACCTCAGACTTTCAGACTCCAAAACTGTGAGAAATAAATTTCTGTTGTTTATAAGCTGAGTCTTTGGTATTTTGTTATAGCAGCCCAAATGGACTAAGACAGATCAAATCCTTCTTGCTATTTTTAAAATAAAGTGCTATTGGAACACAGTCATGCTTATTCATTCATGTATTATCTATGGCTGTTTTGAGCTACAGTGGTAGTGGTAAATTGTAATAGAGACCATATGGCACACAAAGCCTAAAATATTGACTGTCTCTTTATAGAAAAAGTTTTCCAATCCCTGGTTTAAACAAAAGAAGAAAAAAATGTAGTATGATGTTTATAACATATAACATATAACTTTTATAACATATATAAAAGTGAAATGTGTGCTAAAATAGCACAAAGTTCAGGAGGGAAAAAATGGGAGTATACTGTTGTTAAAGATTCTTCACTATATGCAAAATGGTATATTACTTGAAGGGTATAATAAATTAAAGATGTATGTTATAAATCCTAAAGCAACCACTAAATTAATAAAACAAAGTGTTATAGCTAACAAGCCAACAAAAGATATGAAGTGGAATCATATTCAATTAATCCAAAAGAAGACATGCAAAGAGGAAAAAGGGAAGCAAAGAATAGATGAGACAACAAAGAGCAAGAAGGTATATTTATATCAACCATATCAATACTTACATTAAATGTAAATGGTCTAAATACCCCAATTAAAAAGTAGATATGATCATATTGGATAAAAAGCAAGGTTCGGGCTTCCCTGGTGGCGCAGTGGTTGAGAGTCCGCCTGCCGATGCAGGGGACGCGGGTTCGTGCCCTGGTCCGGGAAGATCCCACATGCCATGGAGAGGCTGGGCCCGTGAGCCATGGCCGCTGAGCCTGCGCCTCCGGAGCCTGTGCTCCGCATCAGGAGAGGCCACAACAGTGAGAGGCCCACGTACCACAAAAAAAAAAAAAAAAAAAAAAAAAAGCAAGGTTCAACCGCACGCTCCCAAGAGAAACACACTTTAAACATAAAGCCACTAATAGACTAAAATAAAGGAATTAAAAATGATACACCATGCTAACAACTAATCAAAGGAAAGCTGGAGTGGCTATATTACATCAGACAAAGGAGATTTCAGAATAAAGACTATTACCAAGGTTAAAGAAGGACACTTTACAATGATAAACAGATTAATTCATACCAACAATATAACCCATCATCATTTTAATTTTTTACCAACCTACTCCCCAGGAAGAAGGGGAACAGTGCATAAATTAAGGAATTAAGATAAAATTGTAGATGTCTTTGCTCTAAAATAATACCTTGTCTGTGCTTCCTTCTATGTAAAAGCTGGAAAATTCATTCAGTCAATAAATATTGCACCACTCATAATCTATACCAGATACAAATAGGAGGCAATACTTGATGCATCCCCAGGCGATGAGTCAGTTGTTAAAATATCACTTATACATTAGTCAAAGAAGACTAGAGTGAGCTCTCATACTAGAAACTGAGAAGGCAATCATTCTAGGAATTCAGAATTCCATTGAGTACCCTTAGGACCACCACTTTGCCTTGACTGTCCACAAACTTCTGGCTTTTAAAACTGATAGCACTTAGATTTTGATGTGGGATATATTAATCTCAAATATGTTGAACATATTTTTAAAATATGGATATCTAAGTAATACCAAGATAATCATAGTCTGTTTGGATAGCAACTTTCTCATGGTGGTAGGAAGGATGAAAAAATCTTGACTGGTGTTTGTAGAAGGAAGGAAAGTGTATCCCACAGCATCCATGGACCATTCCTGATATGAGGAATATAAGACAGAAAGAGGATTTTCTTTATCTGAAGTGATAGGCAAAAAAATCTATCCACAGACTCATCTTTCTTAAATATGAAAAGGACAAATTCTGTATTATCACTATATAATGTATTCAATCACATTTCTGTTTCTGAGAGCAGATGAAAAGTGGGATGCCTGGGATTCTAAATTAATTCCTTTTATTCCTTTTCAAGACACAGCTTCTGTGCTATAAAATAGTCTCGCTGCTCCCTTCTCATTTCTTATTTATAAGTCAAACTCCTTGTCCTAATCATCTCCATCTCTTCCCCAAAGCTAAACAGTTTCAAAGAAACTGAAGTTTGGCATTTCTTTTGCAAAGTGCCTACTGCTTTACTTCCTTAAATACTCATCTTTTCTTTGGAGTTTAAAAACAAACAAGTAAAGTTATTATATCCAAGGATAACTCCGTATACCTACTGCTGTATCTGATTCTGACTGCTAATCCCATATGGTCATTGAAATAGTCAGAACTCTTTGATTGAAAGTGATAGAAATCCAGCCCAAATTAGTTTATGAAAAAAGGGAAAAGTATTACAACTGCAGAAAGGAAAAGAGTGGCAAGCTTCTCTCTTTCTGTGTGTGTGTGTGTTACTCATCTCTGCTTCTCTCTGTGTTTTGGCTTATTCTTCCCTCTTATATATAGGGTTTTTTTTTCTGCAAGCCTGTGAATACAGCCATAAGCAATCCCAGACTTACTTCCTTCCAGCTAATGGCCAGAAAGCAAGAAAACTTCCTGCCCACCTCTAATTCAAGAGATGCTCAGAAAGAACTCTGATTCCTGTATCCCAAGACTGAGGTGTTATGATTTTCATGACTGATAGCACTTAGATTTGCCACCCACAGTCTCCGCCTGCGAAGGGGCTTCTAGTGTGTGGACACCTTTCCTCCTTCACGGCTCCCTCCCACTGGTGCAGGTCCCGTCCCTATTCTTTGTCTCTGTTTATTCTTTTTTCTTTTGCCCTACCCAGGTACGTGGGGAGTTTCTTGCCTTTTGTGAGGTCTGAGGTCTTCTGCCAGCGTTCGGTGGGTGTTCTATAGGAGAAGTTCCACGTGTAGCTGTATTTCTGATGTATCTGTGAGGAGGAAGGTGATCTCCGCGTCTTACTCTTCCGCCATCTTGCCTCTGTATTTGGCTTTTAGGGAGCCAATTAATAGCCCTCTGTCTTCCTCTCTTGTGTTCCCAACCAATTGAGAAATAAGACAGTAGAAATCAAAGTATTAGCTTGATCAACTGATGAAAGCCAGATTGGAGGATGTGGCTAATATATGCAGCCACCATGGGTTTCCGTCTCTGCTAAATTAGGCCACAGGCCCGCCTCTCTACTTAGCACACAAGCCAGGTATAGAGGATAGATGTTGAAGAGAGACAAGCTGAAAAGAAGAGAGTGAAAATGCCCAGGGGGCCTGGCTGAGCTGCGCATCCTCAGCTGTTCTCCTAACCTAGTCACTGATGGGTAGGCCACTCCTCCCCCCAGGGAAGGGCTGAGTGAGAAGACTGAGCAGAAACTTCACTCCTCCTTCCTGGGACCTGGAAACTCCCTTCCCTCCAGGGAAACAGGAAGGTTGAGTATTTGCCCTTAAAACTCTAAGTGGTATACTTAACCAGCGATTACCATAGGAGACAAAGTAAATATTGCCAGTCTATTTCCTCACCTATATAATATGAATAATCTTATCCATCTCTTATCGTGGCTGTGGAGACTAAGATGAAATGAGATACTGTTCACAAAGAATATGAGTACCTGTTAGCTGTCATTCTTTGACCAAGGACCAGCCTAAAGTAGAATTAGTCATTCAGTGGCTTGATATGTCTTTGTTGCCTTCTATCTTCTCTTTTTGAAACCCAGTTTGGTCATTTTTCCCCTCCTGACTACTGCTTAAAAAAAAAAAAAAAAAGTGGGAAGGAATACTGGTCCTAAAGCTTTTGATTTCCAGTAAGCACACTGGCCAGATCTTTTCTAACCCTGGCATATGTGTTACACAACTCATTAATTTGGACAAAGCAAGCATTTGGAATAATTAAGTCTACTTTAGAACTGCAAAACTAGTTGTTCCTGAAGGGTCACCAAAGTACAATACATGGCTACAAACAGGTATATTATTACATGAGAAATGTATGTCTTGATTCCTCACATTTATTATTATTATTATATTAACTTAAACAATATTCATGAGTTTCTCTATACCATAGAAAATACTTCAGGTGAGCCTTGAAACCACAATGATGAAGGAAAACAGTACAGATAGTGAGTTTTAGGGAAGAACTTTTAATTCAGGGTATTTGGACTTTATTTTGAGGGCAGCAGGAAGCCACTGATGATAAATGCTAATGGGGTCAGATTTGTATTTTAGGAGAAAGCCATGTAGCAGAGTGAAACGGAGGAGAGGGCAGGGCATGCAAAGCAGGGAGGAGGTGAACCAGGTGAGAGGGGAGTTGGCCCACACCAAGTAGTGGAGATCAACAGCAGCAACCAGATTTAAGAGGCTTTAGGAGTAGAATTGGCAGGGTTTGGGTGAGAAGGGGGAAAGAGAGAAATGTGTCTGGTAAGAGGGCTGTTTTCTAAAGTTAAAACAATAAGAATTCAAATGGCAGTGCTGCCAGAGGCCCTTCCCCAGCAGGATTAGAGGGTTAACATGGGGAATACAGCCTGAGAGAGTCAGAGCCAAAAGAGAGATTAACTTGGCCAGTAAGAGGGGCTGGACCAGTCCCCCAGGAGAGAGCAGAGAAGGAGCCCTCTAGCAGGTTAAAGCTGCAGGGTATGGCATAACAGATTTGCCTTCCACTAACGGGAAAGAGAGAGGAGGAAAAAGGAAGGCAGAAAAAGAAATAAGCCAATGTGTTGGGGGCTTTCGGGGGCCACTGTCAAGAATGCCATGATGTTGCAGATTCTCTTGCCTTGTGCATAATTATGTCAACCATTCACATAATAAGGCACATGAAGCCTTATTTCAGTTTTTCCAAAAAACAGGTCTAACAAAAGTACTTAGGTGGATACTAAGCTAGATGTTTTTTGTATTGTGAACTATATTTTCTTTGGTTTTTTTTTTCATTGCATGCTTTTATTGCGTGGGATGGAGAGGATTCAATCCCTGGGACAGGCTCTCTCCTTGTAGCCTGTTTTTATAGGATATATAGAACTTTTCAGTTTTAAAACAAGGATCTGAAAACAGTAAACAAGAAAAGATCAGTGAATACTTTTGCAAGGTGGAAGGGGAAGGAAAGGAGAACGACCTTATGGCTTTAGAACAGTCCATGATGTTCTTCTCTCACCCTTTTATATCCATAGAGTCTATTAATTGGACATAGCACTCTGTGCCCCTCATAACAGAGCAGTATTGGGCATATCCATGGTGAACATATATTTTAGTTTTGTAAGTGATTACATAAAACAATGGAAAACTATTTTCTCTATCTGTTTAAAGACTAAAGCTTTTCCCGCCATTTCCTAGTTTTTAAAGACTCAGTATTGGAGTGGGGAATTTTTAACTAATGACGTACTATAAAAGGGTTTTGTTCAATATTTGTAGAGGCAATGTTTAAAACCATTGTTTTTTTCTGAGGTATTTTGTTATGTTAAACTGACCAAAACTAGAGAGACCCAGCAGTGAATCAGCAATTTCTGCCAGCTCCCCTAAGACTTTTGTTTGTGCGCCCGTTTTGTGCAAAGTGCTTGACAGGGGCTGAATGCAGTGCCACATTTCTAGATTGTGGGCTCCCTGACGGCTTACTCAGCTTCCCAGGCCCAAGTGCTGAGAAAAATGCCAAGCATCATTATAGTACCCGTTGACCGTAAACAGATAGACTGCCAGTTACTTCTCCAGCAAAAATGAGTTTACTTGGGATCAGCAAAGAATTGCAATCTGAGGGTATGCAACCATGGTCAACTATGCGCAGATCCCTGCTGCCAGGCCACAAGGAGAGGGGAACTCTTTTAAAGAGGGGAAAAGGAAGCTGGAAGGGCCATAGTAAACAAAGAGTCCATCGGAGGAGTTCGAAGAATAGTGGCTTTTCATTGGCTGAGTTGTGAGCTTATTTATTTATTTACTTACTTACTTACTTACTTATTTATTGCAGTGCACGGGCTTCTCATTGCAGAGGCTTGTCTTTGTTGCGGAGCATGGGCTCTAGGCGTGCGGGCTTCAGTAGTTGTGGCTCATGGGCTCTAGAGCACAGGCTCAGTAGTTGTGGCACACGGGCTTAGTTGCTGCACGGCATGCGGGATCTTCCCGGACCAGGCTCGAACCTGTGTCTCCTGCACTGGCAGGCGGATTCCCAACCACTGCGCCACCAGGGAAGTCCTGGGACATAACTTTTGAATTCATGAATAAATTTCCTAATAGAGTCATACAGATGAGACCACCCAGAATGATGGGTTAGTGGTAGTTATTAGAATTACAACATGGATTTTAAACATACTTGATTATAATTAACATCAAATTTAAAGTTAGCATCTCTAACATGTGTGAGTGCCTGGCTCCAGTTCCCCTCCAGAATTCCCACTGCCAACATTTCCCCGGACCAGAGGGAGCCTAGTCTTGTTTCCGCACCCAGCTCTCTGTTTCAAAGGCTCAAACCGCAGTGGGCGGAGGGGGGGGGGGGGAGCTGAATGGGGTTAGACAGCCAGTGGGGGGTAGGAGTCATGAGCAACAATGAACGAGTGGCATTAAGGGCTGCACGGCGCTTACTCTCCCTGGAAACGCTTTGTCACAGTCAGGAAGTGTGATTTAATCCTGGTGAAGATAATTCCATTTTATACCCTGAATGGACTGTCCCTCTAAAAGAATTTTATTTTCAGTCTTGCCCTGGGAAGCCCTAC
Source organism: Physeter macrocephalus (assembly GCF_002837175.3). Classification (NCBI taxonomy): domain Eukaryota; kingdom Metazoa; phylum Chordata; class Mammalia; order Artiodactyla; family Physeteridae; genus Physeter; species Physeter macrocephalus. The sequence continues at coordinate 100,321,666 of NC_041217.1, forward strand.
CAGTAATAATTCGGTGTACGTTATTTGCCCTGTTAGCTGAACTGTACAAAATAGGGGGTTGACTCATCTGCCTTCCCACCTCCTTTTCCCTTAAAAGGCTCTTAAAAGAGGACCTGAGGACCTGCTGCCCCAACAGAAGATGCTTGGACTGTGGCCCAGCAGTGCCCTCGGCAGGATTTGTGGGGGGGGGAGCTGAATGGGGTTAGACAGCCAGTGGGGGGTAGGAGTCATGAGCAACAATGAACGAGTGGCATTAAGGGCTGCACGGCGCTTACTCTCCCTGGAAACGCTTTGTCACAGTCAGGAAGTGTGATTTAATCCTGGTGAAGATAATTCCATTTTATACCCTGAATGGACTGTCCCTCTAAAAGAATTTTATTTTCAGTCTTGCCCTGGGAAGCCCTACCAGTAATAATTCGGTGTACGTTATTTGCCCTGTTAGCTGAACTGTACAAAATAGGGGGTTGACTCATCTGCCTTCCCACCTCCTTTTCCCTTAAAAGGCTCTTAAAAGAGGACCTGAGGACCTGCTGCCCCAACAGAAGATGCTTGGACTGTGGCCCAGCAGTGCCCTCGGCAGGATTTGTGGGAGGAGAGAAGACTGCAGTTCAGTCAAAAGAGCCACTGTTGATCTTGAAAGAACATCAGCCATACAGATGACACAAGGATTCTGTTGCCCCTTCAACTCTAAGACCCCTCTTTTGGTCTTTGTCGTGAAGCAGCCTTAGGCAGAGAGACTAAGAAAAATAATAGCAGCAAATATGCATAAGGGACTTGCTGAGTTCTAAGTGCTTGGCAAACTCTGTTTCACTTAGTCCTCACTATAATGCTATGTGGAAAGCACTACTTGAATCCTCATTTTACAGATGAGGAAACTGAGGCACAGAGAGGTGAAATAACTAGCCCAAGGTCACACAGGTAGGAAGCAGTGGAGCCAGGATTCACTCCCTGGTGGTCTGGCTCCAGGGTCCATCCTCTCATCACTGCCCTTTCCCTGGACTGTCAATGACTCAGATACCCCATCTTATTTACCATAAGACAGAACTTGTTTCAAGAAACGGGGCGGGGAGGCTCCACATTTGAATTAGAAAACCTGTAGGTTTGGTATTCTCTCCATAGTGGTTAAGAATCTCTTCTTAAAATTTGGCTTTTGGTCAAGCAAGATGTTTCCCAGATCACCTGCTGGATTAAAACCTGTTGCCCTTGGGCTTCCCTGGTGGCGCAGTGGTTGCGAGTCCGCCTGCCGATGCAGGGGACATGGGTTCGTGCCCCGGTCCGGGAGGGTCCCACATGCCGCGGAGCGGCTGGGCCCGTGAGCCATGGCCGCTGAGCCTGCGTGTCCGGAGCCTGTGCTCCACAACGGGAGAGGCCACCACAGTGAGGGGCCCGTGTACCGCAAAAAAAAAATATAAAAAAAATAAAAAATAAAAAAATAAAACCTGTTGCCCTGCCCTTAAGATGACTCTGGTAGAGGACTCACTCTGGTGCTACTGACAGACTGAGCCCCACCACTGAGGCCCTGCTTGTGCAGCCCTCCCCTCCCCAAAGACCCAGACTGTGATGCAGAGAAGCGTGAGCAAGCCATTCTCCACGTCTGCAGAGATGCTCCTTGAGCACCAGTGGGATGGGGCACCTTGACAGCTAGGGTGACTTTGAGTGGCAGAGGATATGCCGCCTTGCCACCTCCCTACTAATGTCCCTTTCTGCCCTCCCTCAGGTGCCTTCCTTCCCTGTAACCTGTCCTTATTCTCGCAATGTTGTCAACTAATCATTTTTAAAGAATTAACAGATAATTAAGGAGCTGACTTCTAGTCTTTAAGATAGAACTCCTCCCAGGGATGCTGGCTCTCTAAGAGGTGATCTCTAAATCTAGACAACAGAGGGGAGGAGGGGCGTCCTGGCAGAGCTCCTCAATTCCTGGCAGTTCTCACTGCTATTAGGAACCTCAGGCTCACTGAAAAGCTCTTCCAGATGAGCTCAGCTGGGCTGCTTGTCCCCAGAATGGTTTTGAGCAGGATGAGAGAGAGAATGGCTTTTGATGGCTTACCAGTCCCCACATTTCCTCCGCCACTGCTTTCTCCCTCAGCACACACAGACCCCTTTGCAGGAATGTAGACGAGGCGCCACTTATGAAAAGTGCCAGCCCCCTTCCTGAAGTGATGGGCAGAGGTTTCCAAGTGCTAATTTGTACCGAAACACCTGGCAGTTTGTTTAAAATGCATATTCCTGGGCCCCAGACCCAGAGATTCTGATTTGGAAAGAATCTGCACTTTTATTTATTTATTTATTTATTTATTTTAAATTGAAGTATAGTTGATTCACAGCGTTGTGCCCATCTCTGCTCTACAACAAAGTGACTTAGTTTTACACATATATACCTTCCTTTTTAAAATATTCTTTTCCATTATGGTTTATCCCAGGAGATTGGATATAGTTCCCTATGCTATACAGTAGGACCTTGTTGTTTAGCCATTCTGAATGTAATAGTTTGCAACTACCAATCCCAGATTCCCAGTCCATCCCCCTCCCTCCCCCCAAGAATCTGCATTTTTGACAAGTATCCTTGGGTGAATGGGCTGTGAAGGCCTGCAAAATACTAACATGGAGTCACTTCTCTACCTGCTGGTTTAAAGGGGTCCTCTCTGAATAGAACTGGGACAAACCTACCACTTCTCTCAGTTCCTGTCAATGCTCCTGTCTTCTAAGAGTATAATAAGAGAGAGTCATTAGTACAGCCAAACACACCTAGCAAAACTCAGCTAAGCTTGAAGGCAATAAAAACCTCCAAGAGACACCCTGATTTTGACAAGCAGTGTCATTCTACTTCTGCAAGTTACCAATGGAGTCAGGTGCACCAATGCTAAGATCTTGATAAATGCGTGGTGCACGATGAAAGGGAAACACCTTTTGAATGCCTGAATGCACAGAGTGAAGCACATGTTCTATGGAGAACCCTGCCCGTTCATCCTAGGTGTGGAATCCAAGCTCGGCTCCAGAGTACCATGTTCTTTAACCACAAAGAGGTACAGCTCCTTAATGCATCTCACTCTGTTGAATTCTGTCTTCTTGCCTCCATTTCATTGTCTGTCTTTGAGCATCTATGTCTACCTCTCTTTTCTACACACACAACCAGAAACTCACAAACAAGTGTTTTTATGTATCCTTTTGATTTAGAATTAAGGAATTAGATACTCCTCTATAAAAAAATTTGTAAGTAGGGCTTCCCTGGTGGCGCAGTGGTTGCGCGTCCGCCTGCCGATGCAGGGGAACCGGGTTCGCGCCCCGGTCTGGGAGGATCCCACATGCCGCGGAGCGGCTGGGCCCGTGAGCCATGGCCGCTGGGCCTGCGCGTCCGGAGCCTGTGCTCCGCAACGGGAGAGGCCGCAGCAGAGGGAGGCCCGCATACCACACACACAAAAAAATTTGTAAGCCTTTTTTAATACTGCAAACATAATCTGTACATAAAGAAATTATCTAAGGAAAACTGCTGACTAGTTTTCAGTTCAGCAAGATAGCAATTTTATTCATAGGTAGATGTAAAAAAAAAAAATTAGGGAAGGATCACGAATAAAATATCACTTATCTGCCTAAGAGAGGGCCTTGACAGAAGTCAGGAGTTACATAATTGCTTTGAATTCCAGCCAGTTCTTCCTGTTTAGAAAGGATACTCCCTTTTCTTTTGAAAATGTTAACCATTTGCCCCCATTTTATCTGCTGAAAAGCTTTCATAATCCATCTTAGTCCAATGGCATGTTATGGTCTGCCACTAATTTCTTTATTAAAACTATAAAATATTAATAACAATTGCCAGAATTTTGCCTTCAATTAAACTCCCTGTGTCACATCTGCCCTGGAGCCTACCTTGCCTTCAGCCCACTTCCAACTAATGCTTGTCCTGACTGGCAGGTGCAGGACCAGGATGGGGGACAGGAGAGCCCCAGGCTTGTTTTCTAAAGCTGGTTTGAGTCTCAGCTGTGTGATCTTTCATACATCACTTAATTGCTCTGGTCTTGCGTCTCCTTGTCTAAAAAATGAGGATAAAGACATCCACCTCAAAGGGCTGTTGTAAGGTTTAAGGAGGCTAATTACGCAGAATGCCACACTTATGCTCTGGGCCTGGCAAGTAGTATGTGCCATGTGAATGTCAAGGTCTCTCCCTTCCTTCTCAAGCTAAAGGGCAAGGATTGAACTAAGTGACTCCTGAGACTGCATCTAGCATTAGCAATCAGGGCTTCTGCGAGAGCTGCTGAGTATACGGTGTGGGGAAAACAAAAGGAAAAAATACTGGATTACTAGGATTCAAAGACCTCCGTGAAAACATTTCAGAGTGTTGAAAATACAATGAAAACACAAAAAGACCAAGAAGTCAGGAAGTCGTCACCTTGACCATTTGGCCCAGAGAACAGGAAAACTAAAAGATTCAGTTTCCTCAACTGAAAGTAGAATCAGCCAGGAAGGTTAGGAAAACAATGTTTGGCTGGCCTGACGTTGATCTTTAACGATGATGCAAAGTAGGTACAGCTTAACCATTCAGAGAAAAAAAATAATTTTAAGTTTTAATTTTATCTATATATCTTTTATGATGGATCATCAGGGCAAGGAAATAAAATGTCACCCCAGTGTGGGCACCGACAACCTCTGAGCTCTTTTGCCTACTCTGCACTTACAGTTGGAGGAGCCATAAACATACATGGAGTGGCCAAACCGTGTGGAGCCCTGGGTCTTGTAGGATCTTGCTAACATGCATTCAGACTACAGGTGGGCATCCCAGAGTTGGTGGAGGGGACACTGGAGTCTGCTGTCTGTGTGTCTCCCACCTACATAACTTCCACCCCTGTAACTCAGCCCAAACGCAACAAATCAGGATGGTCGCAGAAGGTTGGGAAGTCTAGTTTCCCCATACAAGGGCAAAATAGCCGACCCTTGTTTTGAAATGAACAAGATCAGGCTTACTCACCAGGTCATCAGGCTTGTTTACCGTGTTATGGCCACGGACTTTCATGGCCATTTGGCTGACAAGGACACTACAGTGGCTCCCCAGATCCAGAGCAGGGGAGCTCAAGAATCCTTCAGTCATTCACCATGTGTGGAAAGAGAGAAAACACCGCTCCTGGTAATCAGGCTCCTTCCGTCATTTTTTTACCTAAGCGTCACGTGGAGTGGATCAGGCAGAGCAAAAAATATGACTTGAAGATAAAGAAGCTAAAGTGGATGGTTGGGTTAGTCTTATAAGGTACCCTCTGAAGGGTAGGATAGATCATGCCGGGTCAGTGCCATGTCTGTGACAGAGTGAGAGACAAGCCTTCTACCACATAGTACTCCTTTTTTTTTTTTTTTTTTTTTTGCGGTACGCGGGCCTCTCACTGTGTGGCCTCTCCCGTTGCGGAGCACAGGCTCTGGATGCGCAGGCTCAGCGGCCATGGCTCACGGGCCCAGCCGCTCCATGGCATGTGGGATCCTCCCGGACCAGGGCACAAACCGGCGTCCCCTGCATCAGCAGGCGGACTCTCAACCACTGCGCCACCAGGTAAGCCCGCCACATAGTACTCTTAAGAATTTGAGAAATGCCACAAGCATTCTACTTTACTTTTGGATGGATTATAATAATAGCTGGGACTTCCCTGGTGGCGCAGTGGTTAAGAATCCGCCTGCCGATGCAGGGGACACGGGTTCGATCCCTGGTCTGGGAAGATCGCACATGCTGCGGAGCAACTAGGCCTGCAAGCCACAACTACTGAGCCCACGTGCTAAAACTACTGTAACCTGCGTGTCTAGAGCCTGTGCTCTAGCAACAAGAGAAGCCACCGCAATGAGAAGCCTGTGCACCGCAACAAAGAGTAGCCCCCGCTTGCTGCAAATAGAAAAAGCCCGCACGCAGCAACGAAGACCCAACGCAGCCAAAAATAAAGAAATAAATAATTTAAAATACATCCACATAGTACTCTTAAGAATTTGAGAAATGCCACAAGCATTCTACTTTACTTTTGGATGGATTATAATAATAGCTGGGACTTCCCTGGTGGCGCAGTGGTTAAGAATCCGCCTGCCGATGCAGGGGACACGGGTTCGATCCCTGGTCTGGGAAGATCGCACATGCTGCGGAGCAACTAGGCCTGCAAGCCACAACTACTGAGCCCACGTGCTAAAACTACTGTAACCTGCGTGTCTAGAGCCTGTGCTCTAGCAACAAGAGAAGCCACTGCAATGAGAAGCCCACGCACCGCAACGAAGACCCAACGCAGCCAAAAATAAAGAAATAAATAATTTAAAATACATATATACATAATAATAATAATAGCTACCATTTGTTGAATTTTTACCTTGGGCCAAGCACTATGTTAAATGCTTTATTTATATGTGTTATCTTATTTGATCTCCACAGCAATACTAAAAAGTAGATATACTGTCTTCCCTGTGTTTATATTTGTTTCTGGTTGGATTACCATTCCCCACCCCTGACATTCTCTACCTTACCGTTACTAATTCCCAAGAAGGAGAATACATTAGAACTTACTGCCCACCTCCTCTGAAGGACCATCAGAACCAGTCTCATCTTGCCCTTATATATATGTCTCTGTTTACCTTATTCACCACAAGAAGTTCAAGCCCCTGAGAGAGAGTGTTACCTGGACCTAACAGCTCTGTTAAATTATAATCTGTCTCAAGCCCATACCCCTCCCCAACCTCCTAAACCCTTTTTGCTGGCCCAGACTTATGGTCGGTTCACAAAATCTACATCATCTTCTCTCCTCCGTCTTGCTCTAGTTGCTGTCTGATTTACCCAGAATACCATACCACTTCATCAGTTATTGGCTTACAGGTCACCTCCTCCCAGATCTTTGACCTCCATATCTCCCTGTTCCCTTATCCTGCTTTATATTATATAAACGTATACCTATTATTTTTTGTCTTCCCACTGGAATGTAAACTTTGTGAGGGCAGGGACCTTTGTTCACTCGTAGATCCCTAATACCCAGAAAGTACCTGGCATATTATCTTTGCTCAGTACCTACTTTTTGAACAAATGAACCCATGAAAGAGAAAAATGAGACATAGAATGGACTGCTCACATTGCTGTTAAGCAGACAGCCCAGATCTGTGTGACTGCAAGGCCCTGGCCCATAAGCACCATGTTGCTCAGCTCCTTGATGGATTATGTGAATGCAGCAGGAGCAAGAATATTCTGGATGACTGTAATCAGTGAGTAATCAGTGAGTAACAATGAGTAATCAGTGTTGGGGTGTTGGTATAGGGAACTTACCAATTGGGCAAGATTCTACAGGGCCAAAGTTTACTGTTCTTTATTTGATTACATTATATGATTATGTGATTTAAAAGAAAAATATATATTTGGTTATTCAGATGACCGAAGTATATTTTTTGTATATATTTGGTCTTCATCCACAGTTCCTGACTCACAGCTCCTAAAACCCTTGGTATTTCCTAAGTGATGAGAGCAATAAAGTTGCCTGTTAAGTTAATGAGGTGACTTTTGGAAAGGACCCAAGAATGGGGACTGGTTGCCAGTGGAGCCAACTGTGTCATTAAAGGGTTGGAACTTCAGTCCCACCCCCAGCCTCTGCCTCTGGGGAGGGGAGAGGGCCTGGAGGTTGAATCAGTCACCAATGGCCAATAGTTTAATCAATCATGACTATGCAATGAAGCCACCATAAAAACCCAAGAGGACGGTGTTGGGAGAGCTTCCAGGTTGGTGAACATGTGGAGACTTAGGGAGAATGGCACACTCTGAGAGGGCATGGAAACTCCACCCCCTTGCCCCATACCTTACCCTATGTATCTCTTTATCTGGCTGTTGGTTTGTATTTTTTAATATCCTTGGTAATAAATCAGTAAGCTAGTGAGTAAATGGGCTTTCCTGAGTTCTGTGAGCCATTCTAGTGTATTAATTGATCTCAAGGAGTGGGTCGTGGGAACCTCTGATTTATAGCCAGAAGTACAGGTAGCAGCCAGGGCTTGTGACAGGCATCTGAAGGGATAGGGCAGTCTTTGGGACTGAGCCATTAACCTGTGGAATCTGATTCTATATCCAGGTAGGTAGTGTCAGAATTGAGTTAAATTGTAGGACAATCCGCTGGGGTCCAGAGCATTGTTTGTTGTGAGGCAGCCTATGTGTGCGCACGTGTACACACATTAGAATTGGGTCCAGTTGTTATCAAATGAAATGCAAGTAACTGATATTCGAGGAGCCAGCAATAAATTCAGCGTCTTTACAACATAAGCCATTAGCCTAGATAAAAACAATTTATAACTTTACTTACCTTTTTGATATGATTTAAAAGAAGAGGAAAGCTATGCCTGGGTAAAGAGAAGTAGGGAAGGGGCTAGGTAGACTGTGACATGTTCAAGCAGTGAAGCAACTGATGCCTATGTAGCAACATGGAAGGAAAGAGTGGTATACTTGGAAAAGTAGACCTCAAAATGCTATATACACAGTGATGACAACTCTGAAAATTCTGTGTGTTAGCCATAGAATTGTAAGAGACCTTGAAGTTCATAAAGAGTTGGTGATTCCAGTATTTAGGGCTTTATTTGGTTATTTCATGTTGGTCTTGATATTTAGATGTTCCTGTTTAACTGTTACTACTCAGATGATTAAATACACATAAAAAAGAAGAAATACAGTGTACCATAATGTGAGCCAAGCGAACACGTCATCCCATCTGCTCTGCGTCCTGTTCCTTCCTGCTGTCCACCTCCACTGAGCGCTGACATTCAGTGCTGCCTTTCCTCTGGCTGCGCCCCCAGCCTTCCGGTCCTCTGACGATATCCTCTACATGTTATAGACCACCTGCCCTCCAACTGCATTTTCTTCCTCACTCTCTTGATTACTCACAGATGCTTCTCTATCCAGTTTTCTACGGCTTTTATGCCACTGCTCTGGCCCTCCTCCTCTCTTGGATGAGGACTTTTGAGTATCCTTTCCCTATGCCAAAACACTCACCCTGGGTGCTTTCTGCTGCTTGGTCCTCTTCCTTGTTTCACTCTGCCTCTTCCTGTGCTTACCGTGCAGCGCTCTGAGCCCTGCGTGAGGAAATCCTGCGACTGTTCTGACGTGACCTGTTCCTTCTCTAACTCTGCATCTGCTGCTCTCAACGCCTTTTGTTTTTTTCCATACCAGTCAGGTTCTTGGCAACAAACCATAAAAATCCACTCTGGCTGACTGAAACAGAAAAAGAATTTATGGAAAGATTATTGAGAGCTCTCAGAGTTACTGGGAAAGCTAATGAAATAGGGTTAGTAAACATGGAGGGACAAGGTGGGGAGCTGAGCAGCTAGAACCACAGCCCAAATTCCATGGCCTCAGAGCTGGTTTGGGGGAACACTGCTGCCACCACTGCTGGAGAGTGAACAGTGTATCTGGCCCTGCTGGTACTGGATGCCAGACTCTGCCAGTGGCACCTTTGCCACCAGAACAGTTTCTCCTCTGGCTTTGCTTCTCTGCACCACCAACTCCTGATCAGACCTAGGCAGAAACATCTGGCCAAGTCACGGCCCATCCACTAGCTGCAGGGGGAACACAGAAAGGAGTATCTCACTTGTGAGATGGGCTCTGCCTGCTGTCACAACTCATACAGTGGGAAATCTCTCAGTTTCCAGACAGGAACAAAAAAAAAAAACAAAACAAAAGGCCACATGGCCCATCCGTAATTCAGGACAGTTGTTTTATTAAACTTTCTACAACTTCCTTAAGTCCTTGAAGCTGTTTCTTCTAACTTCTCACTCAGCAAGAACTCTGGAACATAGTTCAATGCAAAATTAAAACCTTAGGGGTCACAGACATATACAAAAATGTTCATAACAGCATGATTTAGAATAGCAAAAAAAAGGAGTCAGCCTGAATTTCCAACAATAAAGGAATAGTTAGATGAACTATGAGATATCCATAGGATTAAATATATGCAGTCATTAAAAATCATGAATTAAAAAAATTTTCCACAACACACAAAAATATAACTAAACAAAACTTCAAAAAAAACTTTACAATATTTATATATAAGCTCTCAGATTATATATGTGCATACATGAACATATTTTATAGTGAAATATAAACGTGTATATGAAGATAATATACCAAAATGTTAACAGATTGATGAAATTAGAAGGATTATTATCTTCTTTTTGCTTTTCCGCACTTTTCACATTGACCTGGAAAGTTATAAATATTGAAAGAAAAATCTGTTGAGGGCAAACTTCCTGTGCCACCATTTTTATCCTTTGTCATGTTCTCAGAAGGTACAATTTTTCCCAAACCAATCTCAAACTAAATACTCTGAATTCTTACTCTTTTCTCCTGGTGTTGAAAGAACTCACTTTTTTTCTGTATAATCAGTTCCTCCCTCACCACCAGTTCGTTCCAGCAGTCCTTATGTTCACGTATAGATCATTCGTTCCACTCTGTAAGCCTTTCCCCAGCCCTGCTTAGCTCACCCAGCTCCTATCTGAGCTTTCCCTCCCTCATGCTCATCTTCCCCTCCCCTTATTTTAGCTCAGTGATTCACGGAAGTAGGCATCTCTGGGGATTCCATTATCCTTCTCTTACCCAAATCTGAAGATTTTGTCTCTGTCGGCTAAGGCAAGTGACTTTGTGGTTTTCTTATTTTCTAAAATAAGAAGGATGCATTTTGGGGCTTCCCTGGTGGAACAGTGGTCAAGAATCCGCCTGCCAAAGCAGGGGACATGGGTTTGAGCCCTGGTCCAGGAAGATCCCACATGCTACAGAGCAGCTAAGCCCGTGTGCCACAACTACTGAGGCTACGCTCTAGAGCCCACGAGCCACAACTACTGAGCCCACGTGCCACAACGACTGAAGCCCGCACTCCTAGAGCCTGCGCTCTGCAACAAGAGAAGCTACCACAATGAGAAGCCCACGCACTGCAACGAAGCATAGCCCCTGCTCGCCGCAACTAGAGAAAGCCCGCACACAGCAACGAAGACCCAACACAGCCAAAATAAATAAATAAAATTTTTAAAAAGAAGAGGGGGGACCTTCAAAATAGTGGAGGAATAAGATGAGGAGATCACCTTCCTCCCCATAAATACATCAAAAATACATCTAAATGTGGAACAAATCCTACAGAACACTTAGTGAATGCTGGCAGAAGACCTCAGACTTCCCAAAAGGCAAGAAAATCCCCACATACCTGGGTAGGGCAAAAGAAAAAAGAAAAAAATAGAGACAAAAGAATAGGGACAGGACCTGCACCTCTGGGAGGGAGCTGTGAAGAAGGAAAAGTTTCCACACACTAGGAAGCCCCTTCACTGGTGGAGACAGGGAGTGGGTGGGTGGGGGAAGCTTCAGAGCCACAGAGGAGAGAGCATCAACAGGGGTGCGGAGGGCAAAGCGGAGAGATTTCCGCACAGAAGATCAGTGCCGATCAGCACTCACCAGCCCGAGAGGCTTGTCTGCTTGCCCGCTGGGACGGGTAGGGGCTGGGAGCTGAGGCTCGGGCTTCGGAGGTCGGATCCCAGGGAGAGGACTGGGGTTGGCTGCGTGAACACAGCCTGAAGGGGGCTAGTGCACCACAGCTAGCCAGGAGGGAGTCCGGGGAAAAGTCTGGACCTGCCTAAGAGGCAAGAGACCATTGTTTCAGGGTGCGCAAGGAGAGGGGATTCAGAGCACTGCCTAAACAAGCTCCAAAGATGGGCGTGAGCCACGGCTTTCAGCCCGGACACCAAAGATGGGCATGAGATGCTAAGGCTGCTGCTGCAGCCACCAAGAATCCTGTGTGCAAGCACAGGTCACTATCCACAACCCCCTGCCCCCCACCCCCGCCAGGAGCCTGTGCAGCCTGACACTGCCAGGGTCCCGTGATTCAGGGACAACTTCCCCGGGAGGACACACGGCACACCTCAGGCTGTTGCAACGTCATGCTGACCTCTGCCACCACAGGCTTGCCCTGCATTCCAATTATAACTACCATACCCCTCCCTCCCCGAGGCGTGAGTGAGCCAGAGCCCCCTAATCAGCCACTCCTTTAACCCCGTCCTGTTTGGATGGGAACAGATGTCTGAGTGCCCTCAGATCTACATGCAGAGGTGGGGCCCAAACCAAAGCTGAACCCCAGGAGCTGTGCGAACAAAGAAGAGAAAGGGGAATCTGTCCGTGCAGCCTGAGGAGCAGTGGATTAAATCCCGACAATCAACTTGAGGTACCCTGCATCTGTGGAATACCTGAATAGACAACGAAGCAACCCAAAATTGAGGCGGTAGACTTTGGGAGCAACGGTAGACTTGGGGTTTGCTGTCTGCGACTGACTTGTTTCTGATTTTTATGTTTATCTTAGTATAGTTTTTAGTGCTTGTTATCATTGGTGGATTTGTTTATGGGTTTGGTTTCTCTCTTCTTTTTTATTAAATGTTTTTTACCTTTTTTATTTTAATAATTTTTTTATCTTTTTATTTTAATTATTTTATTTTAAAAAAATTTTTTTCTTTCTTTTCTTCTCCCTTTTCTTCTGAGCTGTGTGGCTGAGAGGGTCTTGGTGCTCCAGCCGGTTGTCAGGCCTGAGCCTCTGAGGTGGGAGAGCTGAATTCAGGACATTGGACCACCAGAGACTTCCTGGCCCCATGTAATATCAATTGGCGAGAGCTCTCCTAGAGATCTCTGTCTCAACGCTCAGACCCAGCTGCACTCAACGACCAGCAAGCTCCAGTGCTGGACACCCCATGCCAAACAACTATCAAGACAGGAACACAACCCCACCCATTAGCAGAGAGCCTGCCTAAAATCATACTAAGTTCACAGACACCCCAAAACACACCACCGGACGCAGCCCTGCCCACCAGAAAGACAAGATATAGCCCCACCCACCAGAACACAGACACCAGTCCCCTCCACCCAGAAGCCTACACAAGCCACTGAACCAACCTTACCCACTTGGGGCAGACACCAAAAACAATGAGAACTACAGACCTGCAGCCTGCGAAAAGGAGACCCCAAACACAGTAAGTTAGGCAAAATGGAAAGACAGAGAAATATGTAGCAGATGAAGGAGCAAGGTAAAAACCCACCAGACCAAACAAATGAAGAGGAAATAGACAGTCTACCTGAAAAAGAATTCAGAGTAATGATAGTAAAGATATCCAAAATCTTGGAAACAGAATGGAGAAAGTACAAGAAACGTTTAACAAGAACCTAGAAGAACTAAAGAGTAAACAAACGATGAGCAACACAATAAATGAAATTAAAAATTCTCTAGAAGGAATCAATAGCAGAATAACTGAAGCGGAAGAATGGATAAGTGACCTGGAAGAGAAAATAGTGTAAATAACTAGTGCAGAGCAGAATAAAGAAAAAGGAATGAAAAGAATTGAGGACAGTCTCAGAGACCTCTGAGACAACATTAAACACACCAACATTCGCATTATAGGAGTCCCAGAAGGAGAAGAGAGAGAGAAAGGACCCGAGAAAATATTTGAAGAGATTATAGTCGAAAACTTCCCTAACATGGGAAAGGAAATAGCCACCCAAGTCCAGGAAGCACAGAGAGTACCATACAGGATACACCCAAGGAGAAACACGCTGAGACACATAGTAATCAAATTGGCAAAAATTAAAGACAAAGAAAAATTATTGAAAGCAACAAGGGAAGATGACAAATAACATAAGGCAACTCCCATAAGGTTAACAGCTGATTTCTCAGCAGAAACTCTATAAGCGAGGAGGGAGTGCCATGACATATTTAAAGTGATGAAAGGGAAGAACGTACAACCAAGATTACTCTACCCAGCAAGGATCTCATTCAGATTTGATGGAGAAATCAAAACCTTTACAGAGAAGCAAAAGCTAAGATAATTCAGCACCATGAGCAACACAATAAATGAAATTAAAAATTCTCTAGAAGGAATCAATAGCAGAATAACTGAAGCGGAAGAATGGATAAGTGACCTGGAAGAGAAAATAGTGTAAATAACTAGTGCAGAGCAGAATAAAGAAAAAGGAATGAAAAGAATTGAGGACAGTCTCAGAGACCTCTGAGACAACATTAAACACACCAACATTCGCATTATAGGAGTCCCAGAAGGAGAAGAGAGAGAGAAAGGACCCGAGAAAATATTTGAAGAGATTATAGTCGAAAACTTCCCTAACATGGGAAAGGAAATAGCCACCCAAGTCCAGGAAGCACAGAGAGTACCATACAGGATACACCCAAGGAGAAACACGCTGAGACACATAGTAATCAAATTGGCAAAAATTAAAGACAA
>NC_041217.1:100336238-100338600 GCF_002837175.3 Physeter macrocephalus
AAATCAAAAGAAAGCTGGAGTAGCAATACTCATATCAGATAAAATAGACTTTAAAATAAAGAATGTTACAAGAGACAAGGACACTACATAATGATCAAGAGATCGATCCAAGAAGAAGATATAACAATTGTAAATATTTATGCACCCAACATAGGAGCACCTCAATACATAAGGCAAATGCTAACAGCCATAAAAGGGGAAATCGACAGTAACACAATCATAGTACAGGACTTTAACACCCCACTTTCACCAATGGACAGATCATCCAAAATGAAAATAAATAAGGAACACAATCTTTAAATGACACATTAAACAAGATATACTTAATTGATATTTATAGGACATTCTATCCAAAAACAACAGAATACACTTTCTTCTCAAGTGCTCATGAAACATTCTCCAGGATAGATCACAATCAAGCCTTGGTAAATTTAAGAAAATTTAAATCATATCAAGTATGCTTTCCGACCACAACGCTATGAGACTAGATATCAATTACAGGAAAACAAACTGTAAAAAATACGAACACATGGAGGCTAAACAATATGCTACTAAATAACCAAGAGATCATTGAAAAAATCAAAGAGGAAATAAAAAAATACCTAGAAACAAATGACAATGAAAACACAATGACCCAAAACCTATGGGATGCAGCAAAAGCAGTTTTAGAGGCAAGTTTATAGCAGTAGAGTCCTACCTCAAGAAACAAGAAAAATCTCAAGCAACCTAACCTTACACCTAAAGAAGTTAGAGAAAGAAGAACAAAATAATGCCAAAGTTAGCAGAAGGAAGGAAATCATAAAAAGCAGATGAGAAATAAAAGAAAAAGAAATGAAGGAAACAATAGTAAAATCAATAAAACTAAAAGCTGGTTCTTTGAGAAGATAAACAAAATTGATAAACCACTAGCCAGACTCATCAAGAAAAAAGGGAGAAGACTCAAATAAACAGAATTAGAAATGAAAAAAGAGAAGTAACAACTGACCCTGCAGAAATACAACGAATCATGAGGGAGTACTACAAGCCACTATATGCCAATAAAATGGACACCCTGGAAGAAATGGACAAATCCTTAGAAAAGCACAACTTTCCAGGCCTGAACCAGGGAGAAATAGAAAATATAAAGAGACCAATCACAAGCACTGAAATTGAAACTGTGATTAAAAATCTTCCAACAAACAAAAGTCCAGGACCAGATGGCTTCAACAGGTGACTTCTGTGAAACATTTAGAGGAGAGCTAACACCTATCCTTCTCAAACTCTTCAAAATAATAGCAGAGGGGGCTTCCCTCATGGTGCAGTGGTTGAGAATCTGCCTGCCAATGCAGGGGACACAGGTTCGAGCCCTGGTCTGGGAAAATCCCACATGCCGTCAAGCAACTGGGCCCGTGAGCCACAATTACTGAGCCTGCACGTCTGGAGCCTGTGCTCCACAACAGGAGAGGCCGCAGTAGTGAGAGGCCCACGCACCGCGATGAAGAGTGGCCCCCCACTTGCCACAACTAGAGAAAGCCCTCGCACAGAAACAAAGACCCAACACAGCCATAAATAAATAAATTAATTAAATAAAAAAAAAAAAAAAATATATATATATATATAGCAGAGGGAGGAATACTCCCAAACTCATTCTATGAGACCACCATCTCCGTGATACCAAAACCAGACAAAGATGTCACAGAAAAAGAAAACTACAAATTGAAGGATAAAAACCATATAATCATCTCAATAGATGCAGAAAAAGCTTTTGATAAAATTCAACATCCATTTATGATAAAAACTCTCCAGAAAGTAGGCATAGAGGGAACTTACCCCAACATAATAAAGGCTATATATGACAAACCCACAGCCAATGTCATTCTCAATGGTGAAAAACTGAAACCATTTCATCTAAGATCAGGAAGAAGACAAGGTTGCCCACTCTCACCGCTGTTATCTAACATAGTTTTGGAAGTTTTAGCCACAGCAGTCAGAGAAGTAAAAGAAATAAAAGGAATCCAAATCAGAAAAGAAGAAGTAAAACTGTCACTGTTTGCAGATGACATGATACTATACATAGAGAATCCCAAAGATGCTACCAGAAGACTACTAGAGCTAATCAGTGAATTTGGTAGAGTAGCAGGATACAAAACGAATGCACAGAAATCTCTTGCATTCCTATACACTATTGATGAAGAATCTGACAGACAAATTAAGGAAACACTCTCATTTACCATTGCAACAAAAAGAATAAAATACCTAGGAATAAACCTACCTAAGGAGACAAAAGACCTGTATGCAGAAAACTATAAGACACTGATGAAAGAAATTAAAGATGATACAAACAAATGGAGAGAGATACCATGTTCTTGGACTGGAAGAATCA
>NC_041217.1:100338782-100360078 GCF_002837175.3 Physeter macrocephalus
ATTGTGAAAATGACTATACTACCCAAAGTAATCTACAGATTCAATGCAATCCCTAACAAACTACCACTGGCATTTTTTACAGAACTAGAACAAAAAATTCCATAATTTGTATGGAAACACAAAAGACCCCAAATAGCCAAAGCAATCTTGAGAAAGAAAAACGGGACTCGAGGAATCAGGCTTCCTGACTTCAGACTGTACTACAGTAATCAAGACAGTATGGTACTGGCACAAAAACAAATATAGATTAATGGAACAGGATTGAAAGCCCAGAGATAAACCCATGCACATATGGTCACCTTATTTTTGATAAAGGAGGCAAGAATATACACTGGAGACAGGACAGCCTCTTCAATAAGTGGTGCTGGGAAAACTGGACAGGTACATGTAAACGTATGAGATTAGAACACTCCCTAACACCATACACAAAAATAAGCTCGAAATGGATTAAAGACCTAAATGTAAGGCCAGAAACTATCAAACTCTTAGAGGAAAACATAGGCAGAACACTGTATGACATAAATCACAGCAAAATCCTTGGGCATATACCCTGAGAAAACCATAATCCAAAAAGAGTCATGTACCACAATGTTCACTGCAGCTCTATTTACAATAGCCAGGACATGGAAGCAACCTAGGCGTATATCGACAGATGAATGGATAAAGAAGATGTGGCACATATATACAATGGAATATTACTCAGCCATAAAGGGGAACGAAATTGAGTTATTTGTAGTGAGGTGGATGGACCTAGAGTCTGTCATACAGAGTGAAGTCAGAAAGAGAAAAACAAATACCGTATGCTAACACATATGTATGGAATCTTAAAAAAAAAAAGGTTCTGATGAACCTAGGGGCAGGACAGGAACGACACAGACGTAGAGAATGGACTTGAAGACATGAGGAGGGGGAAGGGTAAGCTGGGACGAAGTGAGCGAGTAGCATGGACATATATACACTCCCAAATGTAAAATAGATAGCTAGTGGGAAGCAGCTACATAGCACAGGGAGATCAGCTCGGTGCTTTGTGACCACCTAGAGGGGTGGGCTAGGGAGGGTGGGAGGGAGACGCAAGAGGGAGGAGATATGGGGATATATGTATACGTATAGCTGTTTCACTTTGTTATACAGCAGAAACTAACACAACATTGTAAAGCAATTGCACTCCAATAAAGATGTTTAAAAAATAAATTAATAAATAAAGGGTATGAATAAAATACAAACAAAGAAAAAAAAAGAAGGATGCATTGTTAAGCACCTTACCTGTAAGGCTTCTTTTTAAGCCTTACAGCTGAGCTCTTCTACCTGTGTCTCCTGACTAGTCCTACATCTCAGTGTTTACTCCCTTCCTCAACTCCCCTTTTACCTGTCTACATAGTGGAACCGATATCCTATATATGGAAGTGTTGGTTTTGACAGAAACTGTGACCTCCATAGAGACTGTCTTCCCAAGCCAGCTCAGCTTTGACAGTGGGCTCTAGTTCTCCAGCTTCTTCCATGGCCCTGGAAGCTCAGTAAAACCTTGCCTGCAGCTGTGTTCCTCAGTTCGTTAGCTCTCTCCAGCCTCCTCCTCCACCAGCAAGAGGCTGGTGTCCAAAAGTCTGGTTTTCAGGCCAGTGTCTCAGAGTTGGACTCCGCTTTTCTGTCCAGTCTCTTTAGATTACAGACTAGTTGGACTCTCCATTTGGCTTTCAGTCTCACCTTCATATGCTTGGATCACCCTCAACTTTATGGTCTCTGACTTTCAAACCAACCCAGGACCCCAAATGTCTTGGCCCGTGTTCTGTGTATGGGGTTCCTACTAGGCTAAGAATTAAGTTCAGACTACCCTAGTTAAATTTGTCTTTTTGTGCATGCCGATGTCATGTCTCAGCCAACAGGACTTGACCTGTGGTGACCCAAATCTACAGAACAACAATCCTCTTGTAACTCTTCTTGATCCTTGATCTGGCTCATCTATCCTCATGACTTCATGTTTATTTTAGCCCTGACCTCTTTCAGTTTTCTAGACCCATAATTTATATTATCTTTAGTACATCTCTTGGATTTCCTGCTCTCAGAGAAGTTTATTGATTTGTTAATTCATCTAACAGGCACGTATGAACACCTACCGGTTGGCACTGCAGACAGTCGGAGCTTAGTCAGGGAGTTAGACAAAATAAAGGGCTGTGTCAGTTAGGATGCTTTTTATTGCTAATGACAGAAGTCCTGATTCAAACTGGCTTAAGCAAAAATGGAATATATTCCCTCACATACCTGGCAAGTCTAGGGGTAGATCTTGTTTCCTTCAGGCACAGCTGGATTCATGGATCTTAAATGCTATCTTTGGGACCTGGCCTGTCTTCATCTCTCAGCTCTGCTCTCTTCTGCTTTGTGATGGCTTTATTCTCAAGCCCTCCACATGGTGGCAAGATAGATGTTAACATTGCCAGGCCCACATTCTCCTAGGTGCCAGTACAACAGAAAAGGTACTGCTCTCTCAGTAGCCCCAACAAATGTCCCACTACGTCTTGTGGTTTCTCACTGGCTTATATGCTCTTCGCTGAACAGATGACTTTGGCCAGGGAAATTCGATGATCTAACTGGTCAGACTGGAGTCATATGTCCTCTCCTTATAGTTGAGCACGGAGTCAACTCTATTCAAACATTTAAGTTGAGAGCAAGGGATACAGTGGTTCCCCTCAGGATCTGAGATAGTAAAAAGTTTTTAAGTTGTCAGTCATAGATAGCCATTATGTTCATGATAAATGTGTATGATAGAGCTACAAAGTCTGGCAAAGCGAACATTTGACGTCATATATGGTAGGCAAAGGATTCCCTCCTCCCTTATCCTTCAATCCTTTTCCTTCCTTCCTTTCAGCAGAATTTAGTGAGTGCCTATTTTGTTCCAGGTGCAAAACATAGATTGTCCTAGAAATTGACCCTGCTTATAAGGAGCTTACAAAGTAGTGAGGTAGAGAGTTAGTAAGAGCAGTGCACCCACGTTTACTGAGAACTTATGTTTTAAGAAATAGAAATATGAAGAGTATTTCTGTGTTTTTTATAAAATTAAAAAGACAACTTCAACCATTATATTGTTTAAAGTCTTTACCCAGGCTATCTCAGTAAATTCTAGTTTGTTTAGTGCTTGGACTAAGTCTCTCTGGTATGCTCCATGAAATAATAGAAACTCCATAATCCCCAATTTTTAAATTTTTGCCCAGGCTACTGTAAAACTCAGAGTTAAAACCTGTGGTTAATTAAAAGAAGGTTTCCTTTGCCTAAGTTTTCCTTAAGATTTTTTTTTTATATACTTGGTTTAGGGTTTTGTGATTTTATTGTTTCTGGGTCTTTTGTAGTAAGGTACCTCAAAATAGAGATACAACAGAGATAAACAAAATACCTTTAATTTCCACTTTTACCTTTTGCCTCTGATCTATGGCAGGTTATTAAAGCATCTCCCACCAGTGCCCAGTCACTTCCCCTCCTGTATCCAGACATCTCTATTAATGTATTCACAGCTTGTGTATAGCGGGCCGACCAGACACTGAAAGGAGCACGTGTGGATATTTACATTTTTTTAAAGGCAACAAACATGAAAATATTTTTGTGACATTCAAGATCCAACATGCAACCTTTATATTATCTTTTAGCTGTAGGTTTTATTTTGTTCTGTACTATGGGAAAAAAATTGAGAAAAGCAACACAGATAATCCAAGGATTAAGGAATACATGAACACAGTGGTTCTCACCTGGAGAGTTGGCAATGCCTGGAGACATTCTTGATCTTCTTGGCTACTGGAATCTTGTGGGTAGAGGCCAGGGATGCTGCTAAACATTCTACGATGTACAGGACTGGCCCACAAGGAAAAATAATCTGGTCCAAAATGTCAATAGTGCCATTATTAGAGAAACCTTGCATTAATAGGATTTTTAGAATTCTAAACCCTGAAAGGATTCAGAACCATCTTGTAACTTAGGCTTCAGACAAAACTAGAAACAAATGAGACTCAAAGAATTATCAAATCCTGGAACTAACAGGAAAGGTCATCTAGTCTGGACTAGACGTGTGATCAGGCAGCTGGCCCAATCTCTCTGTGCCTCAGATTCCTATTCTGCAAAAAGGGATATGAAAGCTTGCCTCAAATGATTGCTGTGAGGATTAACTAAAAGAATACATGTGAAATGTTCAGTACAGTACCTGACCACGATGTGTTGTTAATAAATAGTGGTAGTCCAAAGTGGTAGTCGTCCAAGGTCACAGAGCTAGTACACAGCTTGTTTAACCCCGTTCTCCTGACTCACTGTCCCATTTTCTTTCTCTTATGCTCCATTGAGGGTCTATGAAGAAAGGTTATAGGGGCAACTCAGTGGGGATTAAAGAGCACTGGCCTGGAGAGCAGCTTAGTAGCTGGTACTTCAGGAGAAAGTCTGAACAAAAGTTCTTCATAAAAGACAGGCAGGGGATTTAACTCGTAGGTGGGAGCTAAGGAAGACTAAAAAGGATTGGTTCCTACCTGAAACAGGCTACTCTCTCTGATTCCAAAGCTCTGTGAATGGTGTTCCAGGTGGTCCTGCCTCCAGGAAGGGTGGGGCTTAGTTCACATGACCTTTACCAAACTGTTATATCCCTCACCTTGTCTCACAGCCCCAACAGACATCTGTTGGGGAAGGTCCCTGCAATGCTGGGATGGTTAGACAATATTTGTGGGGACCCTTTCATCTCTAAGATTCTCTGATGTCTGATAAGTTTTGTGGGCCTTGTGCTGGAGCGATCATGTGACATTGTAGGTAATAACCCAGTAGGCGTGTGTAGACAACCACAGATCTCCTGTTTTATGATTTGTGGAGTAAAAAATGCTTTATTAGATTGTACTAATTCAGTCAGCATGAGCATATGATTGAGATGTTGTACAAAATGCTTTTTCTCCTCTGAAAATAATAGTAAATTATCTTACCAACAATTCTGTGTAAATAGCTTTCCCCTCATTTTCTTACAAAACTTATAAAAATTCTTTGCAGTTACTCTATGAGTTAAATTTTTATTTCTCTTATTAGGTTCACCAACTAAATTGTTTTTAATCAGTGGCTTTCTATAAAAATTAGCAGAAGTCAAAAGCATTAAAACTCTATGGATCACAAGTGTGGATTAAATTCTCTTGAGGGAAAATCTCATTCATTTAGTAACCTTCTCTCGAATATCCCGTGTGTTGGATTGAACTCCTACAGTGATTCTACCTCCAACAAAAATATTCTACATAATTAGTCATTTAAAGACATTTTCTCCTATATCTTAACATGTCAGTCCTCCAACTATTAATTAGATTACTTTAAAAAATCAAAACGAACAAGTCAGTATATGAGAAAACAGTGAATCACAACTGATTTTATCTGTTTTCCATATGTTTGTGTGACATTCAAGATCCACAAAGCAGTCGGAGAAGAGCAACATGCACCCATCCCGTGGGTGCTGGCTGAGCACCAGGCACTGTGTGCACATGTCCTGTAGCCCAGGGCAGGCCACCCAGGTGCAGAGAAGTGAACTGATTTGTCCCAACTCACACAGTTGGTAAGCAGGAGAGCCGACAACACAGCCCCACCTGGCTTCTAACCGCACGAGTTTGCTACAGACCGGATCTTAACAAGGAATCGCTCAAGACTTTGCATAATAAAAAAATCCTTCCTAATACTGGACTGTTTTTAATTTAAAATTAGAGCAGTATCTGCGTTTTTATTTGACCTTCAACTTTTTTTTTTTTTCAAGGTGTTATGTAACGGACCAGGAACATGTGTTCCTATCTGTATATCTGCCCTTCTCCTTGGGATACTAGGAATAAAGAAAGTGATCATTGTCTACGTTGAAAGCATCTGCCGAGTGGAACATTTATCCCTGTCCGGAAAGATTCTGTTTCACCTCTCCGATTACTTCATTGTTCAGTGGCCGACTCTTAAGGAGAAATATCCCAAATCTGTCTACCTCGGGCGAATTGTTTGATGAATGACAACTTACTTCTTTAGAATTTTGCAGTCAACAATATTTACTATAAATGGGGAACAAAAAACTACATGTTTATTGTAAAAGCTTTTGAGAATCCTGAGAATTATTGGTGGTCAAGAGTAAAGAAATGTATAAGTAACCCAGTGAGGAAACTGAGGTTGCTTTTATAAAATAAACATTAATAAACCATTAAGTTTTTATGCCTCTGTGCTCCAAATTTCCGTTCTATATAAAGGTGTTTACCACTACCTGCAAGTTATCTTCTGAGTTGTTTTACTAATATTTTACTAATATTTTCTAGAACGAAATATAGAATTTGTATGATTAGCCATATTTCCTGTTCTACAGCTTTTTTTTTTTTTTTTACAGTATTCTGCATTATAGAAAGAAAAAGAAAAATATTTCTTAGTTTTTGTTCAGACACAACAGGCTTTATTTCCTGTATGGAAGCAGAGAGGTCCCTAGTGAATCCTTTCAGCATAAAGGAAGCAGTTATATTAAATTGGCTTCATGACAATTTGCACTCCACAGGCTTCCAGCACTGAGCGCATAAACCAGTATCTGTTTTTATTCTTTGGTTTTGCTTTGTGAGTAGTTGGCCTCACTCCAGGATATCTTTTAAAATCTTTTGTTTGTTAAAATAAATTAAAAGGTGACTACTGTCTTAGGAGTAAAAACATGGTTCTGTTTATCAGGGCCGAACTCTCAAAACATTTTTTTAAATGTTATAGTAAATTCACGATTTTGTGGCTATAGCTATCTCTGGCATTTTAAGATGTGTAGGCTCAGGAGAGTATATATTTACTTAACATTTACTTAAGTGCTTCTTGTATGCCAGGTGTTCTTCTAAGCACTTTTCAAATATTAACTCATTTAACTCTAATAACAACTCAATGAGGTAGGGACTGTTATTACCCCCATTTTACAGATGACTTTCCAAGCTCATATGACTAGTAAGTGCCAAATCGAGAATTCGAGCCCAAGCTTAAGAGCAGAGCCGGTATCATGGGCATGTGGCCTCTGCAGCCACATAGGGACCCATAGTTAGGAGGGCCCGACACTTGGTTTAATACTCTGCTGTCTCTCTCTTGAATTTCTTAGCATATTTTGAACAAGAGGCTCACATTGTATTTTGCACTGGACCTTGCCAATTATTTAGCTGGCCCTGCTTGAGAATCTGTGCTTCTTAAGAGCCATGTCAACTACAACAGAAGTACATACCTAATGCAGGGCCTGGCCCAGCAGCTCTGCAATAAACAGGAATTCCATTCCCCTCCCTGCTATTTTAACAAGGCAACAAACAATGAGAAGACCTCTTGTGATGTTTAAGTTGTTTTTTTTTTCCTCTTAAATCTGTCTTATAAGTATGATATAAATCTAATAAAGAAATGGTAAGAAATTAACAAAGAAATTGACTTCTGGTGAAAAGAGGCTTGATCACCCAACATGACATAAAATTAAAATGCTGAGGCTACCCTAGCCTTTCTTGTTCCTTTAGAAATTCTCTTTCTCTGAATAAAGTAAAGTAGGCTCATCTATCAGAACATTTTCCCAGGTTTTTGGCTGGAGAAACGCATGGCAGAAGACTCTCAGAATAGTGAAAGCACTTTGCCGTCTGGATTCGGTGGCCAGCGGGGCAGCCAAGTGCTAGTTCACTGTGCTTTGACTTTAAATCTCAGATCTCAGGCACTGGCTCTGTGTCACCTAATGTAAAGGTCTGAAATATCAGGTACCATATTTGTGTGGTTCCATCAGGAGTGGAGATGAAGTAAGCCTCTACTTTTCTAGGGAGAAAGTGATTTTTTTTTTTTTTTTTTTTAGAGACAGCAGCACGTACATTTTATGCATCTTTGAAAAGTTTTTCTCTGTCACTGTTCCTGAGTGGCACTAGGTGAATAGTTGATGAGTGGACTGTGTTCAGTGCAGTTAATGCCTGTCTGTGCTCCAGGGCAGCTGTCCCAGGGCCCCTGCAACTAAGCCTGCTGCATTGGCTCCTGTAGGCCAGAGCTTACAGTACTTAGGCCATGGAGAATTGTAGAAAAGAAGCCATGATTTTTTCCAGAAACGTATGTCCCAGATGTTTTGCAGAGCCTTAACTTAGACAGTGGTTAGCCTGGAATGTCAGAGAAAGAATCTGTGTGTGTTATATCACTAAAAGTTCAGAAATATCTTCCTGGGTTCAGGCTGCTATGCACACGTTTCAGAGCCCGGCTGAGGCACGAGATCATGCCTTCTTGCTCAGTTCCAGATTATTTGGTAAACAAATGCCTATTCCCCTGTCTTATTGTTATGGCTAATTCAAGTCCTCAGGGTCACACTAGCCAAGGGAGCTGGTTTGAGATTGCAGTAGGGGCTGTATCCCTGCTGTGCATTTCTGCGGCATGAAGAAAGCTAGTGCTCTAGTCCCAACTGAAACTGAAGAAATCAGTAGCTAACTTGTCCTTTCCAATTTCTCTTGAGGCACTCTGGAATGCAACTCTTACTGGAAGAGACTATTCATAAAAAATTAGTTGCATCAGTCTTTAAATGAGAGGCAGGGAAACCACACATCCTGCCCACACCTACTTCCCTGGAAGATTTTATCTACAGTTCAGCTGTCCTAAAGGGTCTCAGCAGCTTGCCAAGTCAAAGCCTAAATGTTTCAGAAGGGACATCCAAAAGTCATCACAGGAAGCTTTCGCCTGGAACGAAGAGTGCTATGAAACCATGTCAACAAGAGGAATGTTGTACACTTTTAAACTGAATAGCAAGAGGTCCTTGCTAGAAGGGAGATGACCCAACCTTCCCCGTATAAAAGCAACTGGAAACACACTGTTTAATTGCCTTTATACCAAGATAGGTTAACGTTGGGAAATGTACCACCTCTTACCTGCAGCTCCCTGCATTGCATCTGTACTTCATATCTCCTAAAAAGCCCCATCTCACCAAAATGAGTTTGATAGCAATGTATGAAGCTTCTTTTATCCACAGTTATGCCATTGTGAATATTAAAGAAGGTCATCCTCTATACAGCTCGGTGTTGGGGACCTTGTGTAGTTTCTTCCCCATGATTTCAGCTTTGGCAGACATCCAGATTTCATCATCTGCCATGAGCTTGCTTCTGTAAGCCCCAGCACCCCAGGACTCTAAAATCAAGTGGTCTGTGTTCTTGTTCCCACTCACTTTAAACGTGGATTTGACATGCCTCCTCCTTTTCCCTTCAAAGTAGTCACCTGATGCCAGGCTCTGCCATCTCGCTCAAACAACAAACTTTGGAATAATTTTTGTTTTTTTACTCTTTCTTTAATCCACATATAATCGGTTGCCTTTTTTTTTTAATAGCCCCAGAATTTTCCCTTATCTTGTCATCCTCTTCTCTCCTTGTCATCTGATTTCACCCATTGATTCTGCGTTTGAACTAGTTCATATCCAGCCTTCCTTTTTAGTCCCATGGTCACAACTAAGCTAACTCTTTAACATAAATTCCTTGCTTTGTTAGCACATTTTTTTGAGGAACTGAGGCATAAAGAGATTAAGTAACTTATCTAAGATTTTACAACTAGAAAGTAGCAGAGCTGGCATTTGAACCAAGGTACTGTAGCTCCAGCCAGACTTATTTGAACAGCTATGTTAGGTTTAAAATTTTTAAAGTGCTAGAAAGGAAATCAGCAGGGTGCTGTGAAGGGAATACAGTGCTGACTGCTCTAGAGAGGGATCTCAGGAAAGGCCTCTCTAAGAAAGAGACATTTCAGCTGAGATTTGAGGCAGAGTGCCTGAAATATTTGTCCTCTTCTCTCTCCCCTCCCAACTTACATTTCACCTCTCCTGTGAAATATCCCGTTCCCCCATAGCCTGGTTTCAGCAACTTCTCTACGCACTTCTGTGTCCTAGCCGCCCACACCTAAGGTTAGCACAGATTATGTACCATCATACTGCAGTACCTTGTACTTACATAAACACCTGTGAAGGGAAGACACGGATGCTTTTGCTAATTAATTCTTTATGTTTGCCTTACTTCAGGGACTGTACCTCATGCTACTTTTGTGCCCTTGCTCCACTCTTGGTCATACCTACCACAGCTCAGAACAGAATGTAGCCATTAAGTAAGTCTATAAATTCTTATACCTTCAGACTTTGTCTAGGCCTACTTAGTTCCATTTCATCTGGACCAGTGGTTCTCAAGCTTTTTGGTCTCAAGACCTCATTAAAAGTTAGTGAAAGACCCCAATGAACTTTTGTTTATGGGGGTTATATTTGTCAATATTTACCACATTAGAAATTAAACCAGAAGTTTTTTAAACATAGGAATAGATGGGGACACAGTCTATTAACCATCAGAGCACTGACATCATCACACATCCTATAGCATCTAGAAAACTATAAAATAATGAGAAGGAAAAAGACAGATAACACCTCAGTATGCCTTAATCACATGACAATAGTTTTGACCTCATGGAGCCCTGAAAAGACCTTGAGGGCCCCCAGGGGTCCCTGGGCCACATTTTGAGAAGTGCTGTTCTTTATGTATAATGACACACCAATGAGTTCATCTCCTCTGGCCGCCTTTAGTCAGTCTGTGCTCTGTGTACTAGTTTTCTATTGCTGTGTAACAAAGTGCGGCAAACTTAGTGGCTTAAAATAACAGTCATTATCTCACAGCTCCTAGGTTAGAAACCCATTCAGGGCTTAACTAGTTCTCTACTCAGGGTCTCACAGGCTGTAATCAAGGTGACAGCCAGGACTGGGTTCTGATCTAGAACTCTAGATCTTCCAAACTTGTTCAGGGTGTTGCCGGCTGAATTCAGTTCCTTGCAGTTGTAGGGCTCATGGTGACCTGTTTCTTAATGGCCAGCAGGAGAGTCTCTACTGCAGCTTGTCTCTTTTAAGGACTCACGTGACTGGGGTCAGGCACACCTACGGTAATCTCCCTTTTAATTAAATCAGTGTCAGCTGGCTAGGAACCATAATAACATCCTCAAAATCCCTTTTGCCATATTAATATAACATAATCAGGAGAGCAATAGCCCATGATATTCATAGGTCCCATTTCTACTTCAGGATAGGGGATCTTACGGGGTGTGGGCATCATGGTTAGAATACTGGAGGCCAGCTTCGAATTTGGCCAGCTACAATGTACCTGTTGTTTTTTGTTTTGTTTCGAAAAAAAAAAATTTTTTTTAACTTTTACTTAGACCACCAGACTCCTTTATTAGTATCCAAGTTCTCTAACTTTTTTTAGTACGGGAAATTCATGTCTTCCAAACCTCATCCCTTTTCTAGCAAGTTATTTTGTGCCTCACTTTGTTTACTTGTCAAATAGGCATAATAATGGTACCTAGTTTTAGAGTTGTGAACACCACACTAGATGATACATGTACTGCCTTTAGCACAGAGCCTAACCCATAGTAAGCCTTCAGTTACCTTATGTCTCCAGGCAACCAAGGTGGCTTCCTTGGTATGTAGTGGCCTAAAGGAAGGCTCTCCTTAAACTAAGCCCAGCAACCACTTCCCACCCTCTAGGATGGCCTTTATCAAACAAAGCAGAAAATAACATATGTTGCCAAGAATGTGGAGAAATTGAAACCCTTATACATTGCTGGTGGGAATGTAGAATGGTTCAGCAGCTGTGGAAAACAGTTCGGCAGTTCCTCAAAGAATTAAAGTTACCATGTGACCCAGCAATTCCACTCCTAGGTATATACCCCAGAGAATTGAAAACATGTTCACACATATCCTGTACCCAAACATTCATTCCAGCATTATTCATAAGAGTCAAAAGGTAGGAACAACCCAGATGTCCACCAAACTAATGGATGGATTAACAAAAGTGATATATCTGTACAATGAAATATTATTCAGTCACAAAAGGGATGTGACTAATTCATGACATGCTACAGCACAGATGAATGAACCTTGAAAACATGCTAAGGGAAATAAGCCAATCATAAAAACCCACATATTGTATGATTCCATTTATATGAACTGTCCAGAATAGGCAAATCCATTGAGAGAAAGTAGATTCATTGTTGCCAGGTGCTGTGGGAGAGGGCAATGAGGGTGACTTTAAATGGATGTGGGATTTTCTTTTAAGTGAGATGTTCTAGAATTCGATAGTGGTGATGGTTGTACAACTATGAATATACTAAAACCCACTGAGTTGTACACTATAAAAGGGTGTACCTTATGGCATGTGAATTATTTCTCAATGAAAAAAACTATCATCACTAGTCAGGGAATCTGTCCTTAGATATTTGTGGGTGTGTATACAGATGAAGAAAGACAAACCAAAAACTAAGCACGGCAGCCAGGAAGCTGCTACAGGGAGTGTTTTTGTTTAGTGTGATTCCATCTCTGCCCATGACCAGAGACTGAACAAAGACTGAAGGTGCTGGGGACAAAGCGTGGCCACTGGGGAAGAGCTGAGTAAGAACTGGGTGAAAAGAGCCAGTGGGGGGCCTGGAGGGGGAAGATGGCCTTGGCACGCAGTAACTCCGTCTCCCATCTCCTCCCTAAAGGGCCTCAACCCAGACCACGGAGGTGAATTGTATTTTCCAAAGTTGGCCAGCAACATGCTCTGCGGTATGACCTGGCTGCTTCCTCACGCAGAAGTGGAGTTTGGTTGCTCTCCCTTGGAATTTAAACCGGCCACCAGAATGCAGCGAGAGTGGGAAGTGACATTCTAACTCAGACATTCCCGGGGGATGCCCTCACAGAAGGCAGCCACCAGGCTCTGAGAAGCGCAAGCCTCACGGAGGGGCCAGGTGTAGGTGTTCAGGGTCACGGTCACAGCTGAGCACAGGCTTTGAGTCATCTCAATCCAGGTGCTAGACGTGTGAGGGGAGAAGCCTCCAGATGATTCCAGCCCCGCCATTTGAGTCTCTCCCAGCTGAGGCTCAAACACCATGGAGCAGAGAAAAGCCCTCCCCTTCTGTGCCCAGTGAATTTCTGACCCACAGCGTCCGTGAGCAGAATTAAATGGTTGCTGTTTTCTGCCACTAAGTTTTCGGGGAATTCATTTCAAAGCAATAGGTAATTAGAACAATAACCTTTCAGAAGGAGCCAGTCCCTCTAAAGTTTGGTTACTTTGGCTTAATATTAGGAGAGGAGACGATTTCTCCCTCCAAGGCAAAAGGAAGAAAATGTATTTCTACACCATGGATAGGAAAAGGCTTTTTTTTTTTTTTTTTTTCTCCTTGCTCCTTGGCCTGCATGTAGCAGTGAAATAGAAACCAATGGATTCTTTTAAATCTTTTAACCATATGCAGATGAATAAGCAAATGCTTGGACTTGATTCCTAATCTCTTTTCCTTCCCTGTATAACTGATTTTTTTTTCCACTCTAATAAACTTTAGCATTTAAACAGAAGTCATGTGTCACATGTATGATGATTAGCGGCAAGAATGTAGAAAAAGAGATAGCTGCGGAGCATGAAGCCTTAATTAATAGCCAAGCCATTCAACTGAAAATAAGAACAGTGTTTCTGGCAGGGAAATGTGAACTTGGCATCCTTTTTCTTCCCTCAGTCTTTTTAGGATAATTATTTAAAATTCAATGATTATAAAGAGAACTTTTCAAAGTTTTCAGTTGAGCTCCAGTGATTGAAGTACAGTAATCTTTCAATGACATTGAGTAGGGCCACCCTCCCCATCCCTGGGTCCTCCTGTGAACTGCCAAACCCCAGAATTTGCAAAACTGAGACTAGTGCAGAAATCAAACAGAAGAAAAGGCGACAGCAGCAGGAGGGATGGAGTCTGGAATGACAGTCTTCTCCTCTTTTGAAAAAAGGGGAAAGAAGTTTCATTCTTCAAAGAAAAGAGAAAGAAAACAAGACGTTTATGGAAATACCATATACAGAGTTGGCAGAAATTCAGCAAGGAATAAAAAGTATCCAAAATGTTGCCTTGTTCAGTTCCAGCCTGGCAGCCAAATGATAGAGGCTCCATTTTCAAGCTGATTTGCTCTGAACTTTCTGGACCTATGACCATGCAAGGCCTCTAGAAGGGCCTAAGCTTTGGTCCGTTGATTCCCCAGCTGAACAAACTAAAGTTTAAAGCAGCCGGATGGAGAAAGAGCTTAAAATTCATCAAAATCTTATAGAAAACAAAGTGTTTATGGATGAAATAATAAAAGGCCTGAGATTTGATTCAAACTTCATTGCCAGGGTGGGAAAGGAAGGCAGGTTTACAGATGAAACAGGATTAGCCATAGGTGATCTCCCTGGAAGCGGGGCGGGGGGGACAGTGGGTACACTGGGCATCATTATACCCAAACTTCATCATATTATATTATTCCCTTTACTTCTGTATGTATTTGAGCATTTCCATAACTAAAAGTTTCAAAAATATAAATCATGTTAGCCATCTTCAACTGCTAAAAAGTCAAAGAATGTATTGATTACAGGTAAAATGAAACAAACTAGGTTTTAAAATGAGAACAAGGAAGGAAATTTACAAATGACTTTTGTTCCTATTTAACTCATGAGAAGAAATTCAGTCAGTCTGCAAATCTGATTTCTGAACCAGAATACGTTTTTCTGACTTAGAATATTTAGTCCTGGAGCTTTCACTACACTGCTCTCGAGTACAGAATGTCACCTTCTTCTTTATCCATGTAAGGGCTGTGCTTCTCATTGTTCAGTAAATATTTGAGGTGTTCCCACCTTAACTTGATGAGGCCTTCACAGGAGGCTCCTGGCACTGACTCCCACTGAAGGTGTCCCCTTTCTCCAAGGACACACTCACTGATCCTATCCAGAAGACGGCAATAGCACAAGTCACCTCTGTGGACTGGGAATATTAAAGTCAGTGCTGGCCCTAAAGTCTTCGTGGCGCTGAGGAGGTTGCATTATGGAGCAGAGGAAAGGCCGCTGCATGGTAAGAGCCCTGGGTCAGGTTGTGGCTTTGCCACTGTGCATGCATTTAATCACGGTTAATTGAAATATGCCTGTGTTTCCTCACCACGTACGTAACATGAAGGATTTGGAGGAGATCATCTTTGAGATCCCTTCCAACAGCACTGCCACCACAACAATAGTAACAGTAGCCTGCATGATTTATCACGTGCTAGCAGCAATGCCAGGTACTGCACTAAGCACAGTGTGTGCAGCGACTCATTTAATCCTCAGACCCAGGCAATGGACTTCGCACACTTTAGAGACCCTTCCACTTGCTACTCCTTCCTTTTGGGGCCAGAAGGGTGCGACCAGCCGAGCCCACACTCCCTTTCTGGACCAAGGACCCCAGAATCCCCTGCCTCAGTGGCTCAGGCCTGCTTCTAGGACTTGCGGGGTCCTCTTCCTCAGGTGTGCCCTCCCAGGTTGGTTTACGGTGGGGAAGAGTAAGGAAGGGTTTTAGGCCCTGCAGGCTGGGGGCAGGACACAATGCACAAAACTCCTCGGTGGAACCAGGTAGAAAGAGAAGGACAATGGCGGGGGTGGGGGAGAGTTATTTAAGCTCTTGGCTGGGGTCCTGTAAATGTTAGGGGTGAGAATAGTGAGATTAGTATTATTATTACCATCGATTTTTACAGAGGATGAAACTGAGATGCAAAAAGCTTGAGTGATTGCCTGAGGTCACACAGCTGGTTAGTGGTAGTGCCAGGGCTCAGAGTGTTGTCCTTGTGATTCCAGGCTGTCTTGCCTTTCATGCTGCCACCCAGCGAAATCTGCAGATCCCCGAGGGCCTCATGAGATGCAGGGAAGGTCCTGAAAAGCTATCTTCCACCAGTTAAGCTGCTTTTCTACCCCCAACTACATTATTGGTGCCAACTGAGAATGTGGCAGACAGTAGTGGTGGCCAAGCCTCATCCAGAAAAAATTACCATGCGAAGTTGATTCAACAGAAAAATATTTGATGTAAGAGTATGACACTTAATCCTAGGATTTCACTTTTTGTTCTGAACTTCTGACCCACAGCTGCTAGACCAACCACGGAATATCAAGAAGGTACCTTAACTAGATTTTAACCCTGTTAAACAAGCGTTTGGCCAATCAAATAAGTAGGCCTTTGTTGATTTCCTTTAAACTCTAAAACCAGGAAATGACTTCTAATATGTTAAGACCCCCACCTTCCCTCCAAGGACATCCTGAGGCACAGAAATAAAATCTAACCAAACATGCTTTCAATGACTATTCATCATGAAACATCCAGCAAATTATAGGTAATTTGAAAAAGCAAATTTCTGAACAAAGCTATAAAAATATTCTTGCTGTATTTTTAGAAGGCATAATTTGATGTATTTAGTACCAAGTACTCAATTTAGCTATGTGTTAGATATTAAGCACAGATATCTAAAGTTAGTCTTAATAATAGTAACTAACGGTATTGAGTGCTTGTTATGTGCCAGGCACAGTCCTTCATCTTTTGCATGAATTCACTCACTCGATCCTCACACAGCCACATGTAGTAGTTAATATTATTATTTCTTCACAGATGAGTAAACCGAGATACAGAAAGGATGGTAAGCTTAGAACTGAGATTATACACAAAGGGGTTTATCAAAGTATTATTTATAATAGAAGAAAATTGGAAACAATCTAAATTGGAAAACATTTAGTAAATTATGATATGTCCATAGTGAACAGACTTGTGGCTTCCAAGGGGACGGGGGAGAGAGAAGGATGGACTGGGAGTTTGAGGTTGGTATATGCAAACTATTGCATTTAGAATGGCTAAACAATAAGGTCCTACTGTATAGCACAGGGAACTATATTGAATATGCTGTGATAAACCATAATGGAAAAGAATATTTAAAAAGAAAGTATACATGTGTATAACTGAGTCATTTTGCTGTGCAGCAGAGATTGGCACAGCATTGTAAATCAGCTATACTTCGTTAAAAAAATAAATTTAAAAAATTTATGATATGTCCAGATAATGGACTATTTGTGCAGTCATTAAAAATCATATTCTTGAAGAATATTTAATGGTGTAAAAAAATGCTTAAAATGCTATATTAAGTAAATTTTTTAAAATGATGCAAATAAGTGTATATTGCGAGCACAGTTTGAAAATCTACGTAAATATACGCGAAGTTTAAAAAGGGATAAAAACATATAAAAGGTTTAAAATGGCTCTCTCTGAGTTAAGGAATTATGTTTGAAGTTCATTCTATAATTTTTAAAAATCTATATTGATTATGTATTACATAATGAAAGAAAATAAGATTTTAAAAAATGACAATTCCTGTGAACCATTAGTTTAGGGAGTAGAAATAAAGGAAACATAATGTCTTCTAAGAAATATTATACAGCAGTATAACAAATAATAATAGAAATAACTACTTAATAAACATGTGTCTAGGGAATTCCCTAGTGGTCCAGTGGTTAGGACTCTGCACTTTCACTGCCAAGGGCCTGGGTCCAGTCCCTGTTAGGGGAACTAAGGTCACACAAGCCTCGCAGCTCGGCCCTCCCCACCCAGAAAAAAAACCACAGTAAACATGTGTCTAATACTTACCGTTTTACATGCAGCTTTCACAGCATCTCACTTGATCCCTGCAAAGACACTGAGAGGAAAGTAGTCTTGGCTTCCATTTTTCAAATGATGAAAATAAAGCTCAGGGAGGTTATAACTTTTCCAAGGCTCCACAGATGGTACATGGTCAAGCCAGGTCTGAAATCTTTGGACACTCAGTCACAGTGCAGCATCTGTGAACAGAGGCCCGGTTTGTGGGCAAAGCCAGAAATAGGTTGTACTGACCGTGTTCTAACTTCTTCACAGTGAGGTTGAATAAGTATGGCAGCAGATGAAGAGAGCCTCACACCAGTTCATGGGAAGGCCCATGAGGTAGGAATCGGGAGACCTGAGTTCTGGTCTTGCCATTAATTAGGTCTATGGGCAAATCCTTTGACCTCTCTGGACCCCTATTCATCTAGATCAGCGGTCCCCAACCTTTTTGGCACCAGGGACCGGTTTCCTGGAAGATAATTTCTCCACGGACCAGGGTGGGTGGGTGGGGATGGTTTGGGGATGATTCAAGTACATTATATTTAATGTGCACTTTATTTCTATCATTATTACATTGTAGTATATAATGAAATAATTATTCATCTCACCATAATGCAGAGTGGGAGCCCTGAGCTTGTTTTCCTACAGCTAGATGGTCCCATGTGGGGGTGATGGGAGACAGTGACACCCGAAGTGTGTTGCTTCTGTCCATTCTACTCCGTAATCTTGTTTTGGTTGCTTCACTGCAGAAAACCCTGCTTCACAAAGATAGGATGTTGGAAATGGAAGCAGGCTTTTCAGTGTTTTTGTGGCAGTCTCAGGGTATTCCGCCTTGAACATATGGAGATTTGAAGTTGTCTCAAACATACTTTTAAGGCCACCGTCATTTGCGATCTCAAGCAGTCGATCCTCTTTTAGCACGGACAAAGTTGATTCACCCGGCTTATTCACAAATGGGTCGCGGATCTATTCCTTCCCAGTTTGGGGGTCTTTTGTGGTTGGGAAGTAATGCTCAGACTCTTTTGAAAGCTGAGATAGGTGATCATGCACCAGCTGGGAGAAAGAAGGCCCTGGCTCAGTCTCTTCCAAAATCTCTGCTAATGTTTGAAACATGTCAAAAACCCCAGTGTTCACTCGTCGCCCCCATAATTCCAGTTTGGCTTTGAATGCAGCCACTTTATCCCCCGACTTGAACACAGTTGTCGTTCTCCTTTGAAGTGACAGATTGAGTTCGTTGAGCAGGCTGAATATGTCACACAAGTAAGCAATTTTGTGACCCATTGTGTGTCACTGAAATGTGCTGCCAGTGGTGACTTTTTCTAAAAGAAATCTCTGCCGCGGCTCTCGAAACTCAAAAACTCTGGCCAGTGATCTACATTTAGAAAGCCATCTCACCTCTGTGTATAAGAGAAGACGTGTGTGCTCTGCGTCCATCTCCTCACAGAGCTGCACCAACAGATGTGAATTAAGGGCATGTGCTTTAATGTGGTTGATAATTTTAATCACATCCTGCAAAACGTTGTTAAGTTCAGGTGATATTTTTCGGCTAGCCAGCATTTCCCCATGGACGACACAGTGCGTAGACTCACATTCAGAAGTGACCTCTTCGACCCGAGTAGTGAAACCAGGAAGCCGGCCATTCGTGGCAGCCGCTCTGTCCGTGCATATACCGACACAAAATGACCAGTTCAGTTTTCCTGATATGTAATCATTCAGAGACTTGAATAGTTCTGCAGCTGTGGTGTTAGTTGGCAACAAAAATGCACATAACATATCCTCATGCGTATCTTCCTAAAAAATATATTGAAAAAAAGCAAGCATTGTTGCCTTGTTGTCAACATCGGTAGACTTCGTCTCTAACAGTTGTGCCTCAATATCCTCTGCCATTTCATCAGTTCATCTAGTTATGGTGCTAGCCGAAAGAGGAACACATACCATCTTTTGAACTGCAGCCTCTCCTAAAAGTTCACGACAGATGTCCTTAGCAGAAGGCAGGATCAACTCTTCACCAATAGTAAAGGGCTTCTTAGCTTTAGCAATGCAGTTAGCCACCAAGAACGATGTTCATAGTGCAGACACATTTGATGAAGTGGTGGCCTTCAATAATTGCTTATCTTCTTCGAGTTCACGTTCTTTTCTTTTGAAAAACTCCAAAGGCTTGTCTTTTTTTTAATGCAGGATGCTTGGTCTGCATGTAGCAAAGCAGTTTTGAAGGTTTCATGGCTTCGTTGGATAGCCAGTCATCACATATTATACAAAGCGGGCTTGGAGAATGTGAATCACCTGTTGCAATGAGCCCGTAATTTAAGTAGGACTCTTGTTTTTTTCTTTTAAATGCAGCTTTCTTTCTGTTGGCAGTCTTAGAGTCTTCTGCTCTCATCATTGGGTCTTTCCCCCTTTTCAAAGATGCTCTCCAGCAACATTTGTTTTTTACTCATTTTGGCTAGGGTTAGCCTGTTGCTTTACCAAAACTGTGACTGAGACAAGTGTGCGGTGCAGGAAAGAGGCGCGGACGGAAGTGGTATATAAAATAATGGGCGGGCCACGTGTGGACTAAAATAAGTGTCGGATTCTGACTTAAAGCCTGCCACCAGGTGCAGTTGTACAATTGAAGTACGTCAACTCACTATAAAGCCTGCCACCAGATGCAGCTTAATTGTCACTTGCCACTCACTGATAGGGTTTTGATATGAGTCTGCAAGCAATTGATTTATTACGGTTTCTGTGCAGTCAAACCTCTCTGCTAATGATAATCTGTATTTGCAGCCGCTCCCCAGCACTAGCATCACCACCTCAGCTCCCCCTCAGATCATCAGGCATTAGATCCTCATAGGGAGCGCGCAACCTAGAGCCCTCGCGTGCCCGTGCTTCCTCCAGTAGTGGTCCGTAGCCCAGGGGATGGCGACCCCTGATCTAGATACAACACAAGCGTAATAGAACTTCCTGGGCCCAGGGACTGTCTTGGAGGTCAGTGACTGCCTTGTCACCTGCCAAAATACCCTAAGTGTGATTCCAAAGGCTTTGAATGACAATGTTGACTTCTGCTGAAGATGAGGGGGAGGAGGGTTGCATCACACATCACCAGCAAAACATCCTTACAGTTTCCTTTAAATACTTCTTTTTTCTGCCAAATTTCCTCTTCCTCTACCAGCCTCCCAAATTCTCTTTTTCTGTTTCCTTTTCCCTTTAAAACACACACACACACACACACACACACACACACACACACACACACACACCTTTTTGCCCCTTTCTTTCTCGAGCCATACTCTTCAAGATTTCTCCCTATTCCAAGTGCCTACGATTTGCCAGGACTATTCTTGGTGCTGGAGGATATGGCAGCAGACTTTATTGATACATTCTATCCCTTTAGTAGATGGAGTAATCTAACCCAGTCTCAGCTTCTTAAATTTGCATCCAGCCAAAGGCAGCTGTGGGGGGACTAGGGAATATTTAATTACTAATAATTTATTTTAATGTTAACATATAAAATGAGAAGTAAGCACTTGCTCTCAAAGGACTCCAAGCTCACTTTTTATTTAAAAGAATTCTATGATTCAATGAAATTAAATTCATAATAGTGTCTGATAATTTTTTTTTTTTTTAGATGTTGGGGGTAGGAGTTTTATTAATTAATTAATTTATTTTTGCTGTGTTGGGTCTTCGTTTCTGTGCGCGGGCTTTCTCTAGTCGAGGCAAGCGGGGGCCACTCTTCATCGCGGTGCGCGGGCCTCTCCCAATCGTGGCCTCTCTTGTGGCGGAGCACAGGCTCCAGACGCGCAGGCTCAGTAGTTGTGGCTCACGGTCCTAGCCGCTCCGCGGCATGTGGGATCTTCCCGGACCGGGGCACGAACCCGTGTCCCCTGCATTGGCAGGCAGATTCTCAACCACTG
>NC_041217.1:100360187-100361983 GCF_002837175.3 Physeter macrocephalus
GTTGGGTCTTCGTTTCTGTGCGAGGGTTTTCTCTAGTTGTGGCAAGCGGGGGCCACTCTTCATCATGGTGCGCGGGCCTCTCACTATCGCGGCCTCTCTTGTTGCGGAGCACAGGCTCCAGACACGCAGGCTCAGCGGCCATGGCTCACGGGCCTAGTTGCTCCGCAGCATGTGGGATCCTCCCAGACCAGGGCTCGAACCCGTGTCCCCTGCATTAGCAGGCAGATTCTCAACCACTGCGCCACCAGGGAAGCCCCAATGTCTGATAATTTTAACAAGCATGTTTTATGTACTCACGGTGCCCCGAGCACTTAGCACTTACATTGAACCCTCACAACCATGAACAATAGGTACTATTATTATTCCCCGTTCTTTGATGAAGAAACTGAGGGACATTCATTGACTTACCTGAAGTCAATGGGCAGCAGCTTGAGGATTCAGACCCAGACATGCCTGACTTGAGATGCTGTGCTTTTAGCCTCTGTGCTTACTGCACCATCTCGCCCCTTCTCATCTTCTCTTACCCGAAGTGTGGCATCATTGAGAATATTGATGGGCATTAGAATCTATATGCCTGTTCCATTTTTGCCATGTTTTCTGTCCTAGTCCATTCGAGTGGCTATGAAAAAATATTATAGACTGGGTGGCTTATAAACAACATACACTTATTCCTCACATTCCAGGAGGCTAGGAAGTCCAAAATCAAGGTGCCTGAAGATTTGGTGTCTGGTGTGAGCTATTTCCTGGTTCATAGGCGTCCGTGTTCTGGATATAACCTCACGTAGTGGAAGGGACAAGAGAGCTCTCTGGGGTCTCTTTTATTAGGGCACTCATCCCATTCACAGGGCTCCAGCCTCATGACCTAGTCACCTCTCAAAGGCCTTTTTTGGATGGAAAAAGCTTATTCAGGATACTGGTTATGGAAGTAATTTGTCTGCTTCTCAACATGCTTCCAAGTCATGGGCTTAATAAAGCTACTCCAGGCCCCTACAGTGGAGTCTCTTTTGTCTTTCTCTTTGGTTTCTCTTTATGTACCCATGTTTCAAATTATTACTACAACTTCCCATATGTTACAAGTTTTTTTTGAACGCAGTCTTCTTAGAAGACTGCCTCTCTGGAGATCAATGAGAACCCCTGGAGGAATTCATAAAGAACCAAGATAGGTTTTTATTTCTGTCCTAAAAACAATGGGGTAAGTGGCAACACGTCTTTGGTGGGCTGCCAACACATTCTTCTTATCAACATAGGCTAGAGTGATCTGGTTTGGGCAACAGAAGTCACTGAATTCTTACAAGCATCAGGGATTTTTGTGGAGGTTCTAACTTGATGTTAATCAAGACAATTCCCATTCAGTGTCAGGGTTTTTATGGATTTGTTGCTGCTTCTATTGTCTAACAATGTTTTAGAGGTGAATGTCCACACAAAGTATCAAAGTGTCACCATGTGAGTCCTGGCTTACAGAGGATACTGAATGTGTAGATTTAAGGCAACATGTGTTAAAAGGT
This sequence comes from Physeter macrocephalus, assembly GCF_002837175.3. Lineage (NCBI taxonomy): Eukaryota > Metazoa > Chordata > Mammalia > Artiodactyla > Physeteridae > Physeter > Physeter macrocephalus. The sequence goes on from NC_041217.1 coordinate 100,361,693, forward strand.
GTATTCAAGTTTTGAGAAAGAAACAAGTTAGTACAATGGAAGGATTTCTTACTTTTCCTTCTTCTGTTCTAGAGAGGGGGTACAATGGTCTAAAACCCAGATTTGTCTAACCAAATCTGTAAACATTATTTTTTTTCATAAGTTTACTGGATAATAAATGGGAATTGATCTACACCATACACAAATTATGCATTAAATATTTTGGAAAACTAAGGATTTAGCTTACCACTATTACCTATGTAATATATCTGATAATCATACATCCAATTTTTTTTTCTTTTTTTTTTTTTT
>NC_041217.1:100362615-100378089 GCF_002837175.3 Physeter macrocephalus
TGTGGTATGCGGGCCTCTCACTGTTATGGCCTCTCCCGTTGCAGAGCACAGGCTCCGGACGCGCAGGCTCAGCGGCCATGGCTCACGGGCCTAGCCACTCCGCGGCATGTGGGATCTTCCCGGACCGGGGCACGAACCCGTGTCCCCCACATCGGCAGGCAGACTCTCAACCACTGCGCCACCAGGGAAGCCCCAATATTTTTTTAATATTTGTTTTATTCATTTTATTTATTTATTAGGTTGCACCAGGTCTTAGTTGCGGCAGGTGGGCTCCTTAGTTGTGGTATGCGAACTCTTAGTTGTGGCATGCTTGTGGGATCTAGTTCCCTGACCAGGGATCAAACCTGAGACCCCTGCATTAGGAGTGTGGCGTACTAACCACTGCGCCACCAGGGAAGTCCCATACATCCAATATTTTTCAATAATTTTTTCTTCATTGCCTAAGCCAGGGATCTTTAAACTGGGGTCCATGGAAATGTTTGTAAATTTTGAGATGTATCTATGCATTCTCTGGAAAGAGAGGCCATAGCTTTCTTTTTTCTTTTTTTTTTTTTTTTTTGTGGTATGCGGGCCTCCCTCTGTTGCGGCCTCTCCCGTTGCGGACGGGCCCAGCCGCTCCGCGGCATGTGGGATCCTCCCAGACCGAGGCGCGAACCCGGTTCCCCTGCATCGGCAGGCGGACGCGCAACCACTGCGCCACCAGGGAAGCCCCATAGCTTTCTTTAGATTTTCTGTAATGCTCCGTTACCCCCCCAAAAAAGGCAACAAAACTTATACTTAAGATTTTGAGGCTTTTTAAGGACTTATTTATTTATTTTAAAATCTTTTCTTCAATTTGAGGCTTGAAATTTAATGGAAAAACAAACAACCTATCTCCTTTCCCTCTGTGCCTATTCAATCATCCCACTCCTCTGAAAATGAATGGGGTGTGTGTGTGTGTGTGTAAAGCCTTCTCTGAAGGCAGCAGGATGCAAGAAAGAAGACAGAAAAAGAGAAGAGTAATGGAAATGTTTTTAAAGGGAATAATTTTTTTTCCAGAAATCTGCCTTGAATTTTTAAATTTCTCTCCAGAGTCTTTTGGCTATTGTTATCGTTATTTAGTAGTCACTGTGAATTCTTTTGTGGATGACTGTAAATTACTAGATTCTATTTTAGCTAAAGGAGCCGACACAGCAAATTTATGTTCTGTTATAAATTAAGTGATGTGATGACATATGCATAGTGGTTAGGCCGACATGCAAAATAAATCAGCTATAATCATTTGAATATAAGTTTGAGATATAAAATAAACCATTTTGGGGTCAAAACAAAAGACCGTAGGAGTAACAGTTTGCCAAAGCACAAATACGCTAATTCTGCTTGCAGTCAGCAAAAGAAAAATTATTTCAATTGGATATTTTATTTGTCTTCTTCTGTGAGTACCATACAGAGAAGTTAATAGCGCAGATGTGGAAACATGGAATTTAGAGATGGAAGGTTTATAAGTGGACACCTTCACTTTTCTTTTTTTTTTAAACAGGTGAGGACATAGGACCAAAGACACTCCAAAACACAGAGCCAGCCAGTTGCAAAGTTAGTCCTGTGTTCTAACTCCTAGGCCTACCTTCCACTGCATCTCATCCAAAGAACTAAAGTGAGAACAATTGACTTGATTTAGCATACAATGACATTAAAGAATATGCAGTAAAAACACAATTACATATCTGGAACTCAGATAGGAGCTACATAGTGAAAGCTAAAAAGATACTCCTGCCTATCACTGAAAAACTGATAACAAGAACACAGCAAAGGGCTAAGCGTGAACTTTGTCATTCTGGTTCTCAGGCCAGAAACCAATTTCTAAAACTGACTTCATTAAAATCAGTTTCTTCATTTAAAGTTATACTGTGGAGGAGATAAAATTAGGGAAGTGAAGGACAATCACTTTTTAGAGTATAGATTTCTGTGTATTTGAATTTTCTCCCTGATCAGGTAATTATCTGTTACTTGCATAATTTAAGTACAAAAAAAAAAAAAGAAAAAAGAATTCTCTACCCTGAGGTTTTGCTGCCCAGTGGTTTTACGGCTCACACTGGGATATCCCAGAGGGAAGGCATCATTCATTTTGTCTAGTGAGTCTCACCTTCCTCACAGGGTGTAAGGGTCTGAGCCAGAGTCTGGCGAGTGGTTGCTGTGTGCACGATGTATCAGGCACTCGGTAGGCACCCTGCACACCTCAGTGCATTTACTCTTGGGGGCAACCTTGTAAGAGAGCTGCTACTATCCCTCTTTTCTATGCGAGGAAACTGAACTCAAAGAGGTTGGGAAACTTGCCTAAAGTCCCACAGCTCATAGGCAGCAGAACTGAGATTCAAACCTACATAGGTGTGATTCCAAAACTCACTCGAAACACTCTTGGGTGGGATTATACTTTATTTGTCTTTGTTTTCCCGACAGGTGCTAGCACATTGCTCGACAGATAATAGGGACTCGATAAATGCTGTCAAAAAGAATGAACAGGGAATACTCTGGTGGTCCAGTGGTTAGGACTCCCTGCTTCTATCACAGGGGGCATGGGTTTGATCCCTGATCGGGGAAATAAGATCCCACAAGATGCATGGTGTAGCCAAAAAAACAAAACAAACAAAAAAACCCGAAAAGGGGCTTCCCTGGCGGCGCAGTGGTTGAGAGCCCGCCTGCCGATGCGGGGGACACGGGTTCGTGCCCCAGTCCGGGAAGATCCCACATGCCGCGGAGCGGCTGGGCCCATGAGCCATGGCCGCTGAGCCTGTGCGTCCGGAGCCTGCGCTCCGCAACGGGAGAGGCCACAACAGTGAGAGGCCCGCGTACCGGAAAAAAAAAAAAAAAAAAAAAACCCAAACAAATGATAGATTTAAGCATAAGAACTTTAAAAAATGTTATTGTCTACATTTCAGTTATGTTTTGTTCATGTTTTGGGGGGTAAAAACCACCTAAAACTTAGCAACGCAGTAATCGATCAAGTTTCTTTGTCATCTGACAGGCACTCTAGCAGAGTGGGGTTGGCTTTTTTTTCCCCCCCTTTGGTCCCGCTAATCAATTAATCAATCAATTAATTAATTTTTGGCTTGATGGGTTTTTTTAATTGAAGTATAGTTGATTTACAGTGTTGTGTTAGTTTCACGTGTACAGCAAAGCGATTCAGTTTTACATACATGCATATATATGTGTATATATATTTTTTCAGATTCCTTTCCATTCTAGGTTATTACAAGATATTGAATCTAGTTCCCTGTAGCAGAGTGGTTTAATGCTCAGGCCTGGGGCCAGGCTGCCTGCATTTACCTCATGTCTCTGCCTTTTCCCCTCACCCTGGGCAAGTTACAGAGCTTCTCTGTGCCTCATTTGTTTCATTTGTAAGGTGGGGATTATAGTTGTGATTTCTTTAGAGGGTTGTTTTGAAGATGAAGTGAGGTAATAGATGTAAAGCACATTGCAGCACAGTAAACACTCAATGAAAAGTTTTACTAACTCAAATTCATTTCTTCGTAGCCCTTGTAAAACCCGTGCTACCCTTTTGCAGTCAGGCATTTTCACAAAGTGCTCTGTACCACAGACCCAGGGTTATTTCTGGGTTCTTCTCTGGAGGTTACTGAGTGTGGACAGTGTTGACATCCCATTATTAGTATCTTCTGCTGCCTGGGCTGCAGTCAAAGTTATTCAAGCGGCCTTGGATACCCCCGGGGTTTGCTGCACCTCAGTGCACCTCGGAGTATGATACAGGAACTGAAATGGCAGAAACCGAAAGCAAGATTTTAAAATTCAGCCAAGAAACGGTTGGCTGTTTTTCCCTTTGCTGTGTATTTTTTAAAAAGTGGGGCGGGGGAGTTAAATGGAAAACCTATAAAACCTGTAAAGTCTTGCATGTTGTATTTCAAGGTTGTTTTGGTTGAACTTTCTAAATATCAGGACAGAGTTTTCGCTCCTTTCATTCAGCAGACATCTGTTGAGTGCTTACTGTGGTGTGCCCTGATTCCCCATATACATCTGGTGGCCATCCACCGTGGATTTTCTAGAACAATCCCAATTTTAAATGTCTTTGGCATCTTTTCATGGAAATAAATTAACAAGGCAGGGGGGAAAAAGCCTTTGTCGGACCCTCTGGCCAGAGTTTTGTTTCGTATTTACTTTCAGCTGGGTTTTTGCTTGCCCCAAGCTTAGGAGCTGCCTAGAAACAAAGTCTCCACAAAGCCTGCAGGGCTGCTTGTGCCCGGGGACGAAGTACCAGCCTGTATCCTCTGTTTCCCCTTTGGAGGAAGAGACTTAAATATGAAAGGTTTTCATCTGTAATTCTGGTTGTTTCTTTGGGGCTGGCAATACTGGAAACTAACTTTGTATATTTCATATTCTTGTAATGTTTGTTTTTTTCCCTTTTACAGTGAGATGTATCACTGTGATAAGTAGAAAAGAACGTTTTTTAAACTATTGACTTATTGCCACAAATAAAATGGACGTTCTCTTTCTAAGCAGCCCAGTAGTAAAGAGCGGTGCACTTTAGGAAGCCAAAAGCTGTACACTCTGTGGGGACAGGGACCCTCTGCTGTTTCCACCTTTGTATTCCCACAGAGCAACACTCGATAAATATCTGCAAAGGGATAACAAAGGCCTCTTTAGTGTACCTTGAAACATCTTTACTTTCCCAAATAGGAAGACCAAAAGTTGTAGCTCACTTTAAACATGCCAAAAATTATGTATTATACACGTATGTATATAAAGTTTGGATTTACACACAGACTGTTGTTTACTTGATGAAAGGATTCCGCAGGTCCTATAGATAGCAGATCTCAGTAGGTTTAAAGTATAATTTGATTTACTTCATTTTTCCTATGAGATAGCGGAGTAGATTAAAAGAACTTTGGTGAAACGGAAGCCCCGACATTTGAATCCTTCTTCTACCTCTGACCTATTGTATGTCCTTGGGCAAGTTTTAGTTTTTGTTTGTTGACTTTACCTCTCCACGCCTCAGTTATCTCTTCCATAAAAAATGAGAATGCTTGGAGATGTTAAAGGTACCCATTAAAGCACCTGGTGCCCTGCCAGGAGCATAGTTATAAACGGTAGCTGCTATTATTGTTGTTGTCTTATTAAAGCTTTTCAGAACATCCAGTGCATGCACTGAAGTATAATTACAGGGATAACCAGGAGTCCTGAAACAGATCGTGGAGGCTCATGCTTAACTGATTTGAAAAAGTAAAGCCTTTCATGCTTAATCCCAGGTGAGTAATATAAATGCTCAGACTCACAGTATTTCATGCTTGGCGTTGTAAGAGTACAGAAGATTCCTTCACTTCCTTGTTTATATGATGAGGCGGGAATCCCACCCTCCTCCAGGCCCTCCCGGCTGCCCTACCCTTTTGAGGCTCAGCAGGGGTGAGGGCGGGGCTGGGCAGGGGGGCAGCATGTATATTCGGGAGCAAGGACTGGTAAGCTGAGATGTTGGAATTGCAGCCTCGCCAGGGGAATTATTAAAGGTTCAATTCAACAAAAATACCTAAACTTCAATATAAACTTTTCCGTCTGATAAATAAACCAAGAGCTGCACCATATGGGGAGGTAGGAAGTCTCCTCCCAATGGCCCCCTCCTCTCTGAGGCATGAGAGACGCCGGATGGGCTGACAGGCCTGCACACTGAAGGCCTGGGTATCCCTGCCATGGTCCCAGACAAGGAGGATCTGCTCCAGGTTCATGGTTCCAAGACCCACTGAGCTTCAAGAAGTAATGACAGGAAAATAAAAGGAAGAAGAGGGGAGGGAGGCAACAGACGGGTGGCTTCTTGCTCCAGCATCTGGTCTCCAGCAGTCAGGTTGTACGGGCACCAACCAAGCTGAGCCTGCGGGGTGGCCTTCCCTGTGGTCTGGGAGTGCAGTATCTCTGGTTCTTTGCTGACACCCTTTGCAAGTCAGCAAATGAACAGACTTTCTCCTCATGCCACACCTGCCATGATGTCCTTCTAGAATCGAGGAGGGGCCACTGGGAAGTGGATAAGGGGCCATGGGCTGCTGGGCACTCCCACCCCAACCCCACAAAAGAATGGGTCTCCATGTCCCCTCTTGTCCATGTCGTGAGTGTGTAATTTCATTACAGTTCAAAAATCAGAGAGATAGAATGGCCTTCAAGGGAAGAGACCCAGAAAACAGGCCCCTTCTTCCAGAACACACGGTTAAAATAGAATAGCCTTATCCTTTACATGTATACACACACACACAAAGTTACCGTACATGGAGATTATATAGTAAGAGTTTACTGAGATGTGTGAGACTACAACTTGTACTTCTTTGAATCCTTTATAATTCCTGATACAGTGCTATATCCATAGTAGATGCTCAATCAATATTTGTTAAATAAATGAATACATGCCTGTTGAAATAAGGAGCTCTGGGTTGATTAGGGTGGGTTTCAGGGAGAAGGTAGTAAGTTACCTAGATCATTATGCAGCATTGACCAGAATGTTGGGTGTAGTAAACTTTTCAATGTTATTGTCAGAGCTACACAACCTGTAGTGTTGTGTAAACATTAAGAAACAATGCCAATTCCCTTCCAGCTCTTTCTTATAAGATGTAATGGGGGGCAGGGAGACACTTAGCTTTTGAGTGATCTTTTTTTGCTGTTGAAGGCAAGATAGTTATTTCCCGAGATACGGATGTACAGCAATCCTCTTTTCAGTCCTGTTTTTCTCCTCTGCTTACAAGCTTCCTAATAAGAACCATGTCATGAAATCCGCAGTGGTGAACAACAGGGGTCAGGTGATCTCACTTGAGAAACCACTCATCACAAGAATAACACATCACTTAGTTCTGTTGAAGATGGACACGTAGGGCAGGCTCCTTGGTGATAATCGTCACTGTGCCTGATTCTAGGAAGAGAGACAAATTGTTTATTAAAACTCAGGTGACTGTATCTTTTCTGATGCAGACATGATGGATTACGGTGTAATGATTATAGTGTATTCTCCAGTGCTTTTGCAAATAATTTATTATGCCTTTGTAGAAAGTTTGATGTTTTCAGCATATTTTGAAAATAATGCGTCTTTCTCTACCAGAGCAGGAACAGCCTCTGAGTGAAGGCAGGGGCATGAGAAATATGCCATTTCTGCATGGGTGGCTCACTATTCTCAGCACATCTTGGTGTAAATTAAGGCAATACTGGCTGCTTGTGATGGTTAATTCTATGTGTCAACTTCTCTGGGCCATGGTGTCCAGATACGGGGTCAAATATTCTGGGTGTTTCTGCAAGGGCATTTTTGGATGAGATTAACATTTAAATTGCTTGCTTCCGTGTAAAGCAGATTGCCCTCTGTGATATGGACAAGCCTCATCTAATCCGTTGAAGCCCTGACTAGAACAAAGATCTGACCTTCCCCAAGCAAGAGTGAACCCCTGAGCAGATGGTCTTTGGACTTGAACTGCAGCGTTGGCTCTTCCTAGGTCTCAGCCTGCTGGCCCACCCAGCAGATTTTGAACTTGCCATCTACCACAATCACATGAGCCAGCTCCTTAAAATAAATCTCTCTGTAAATAGATAGATACACACATCCTACTGATTCTGTTTTTCTGGAGAACCCTGATGAATACAGTGCTATAACAAACAATCCTGCACATTTCAGTGGCTGCACACAGTAGAATTGATGTCTTGCTCAGGGAGCTGCCCAATACCAGGGTTCCTTGTCAGGGGTCAGTTTTCCACTATGTGGTGATTCAGAGACCCAGGCTTCTTTCATCCTATGATCCACTTTCCTTCAGGTTTGAGTCCTCTATGTCCAGCCAGCAGAAAGGAAAGTGAGAGTAGAGAAGGCACATCTTCTTAACCACCTTGGCCAGATGAGACATACATCATTTCCACTCATTTTCCACTGCTGGACATTAGTCACATGACTCCATCAAGAAGGATGATGGGGTTGAGAAATGTGGTCCTTGACCGGGAAGCTACTTCCTGACAACAACTCTCTACTATAGAAAAGGAAGCAAGAATTTGGTAGCTACCACAGTCGTCTTCATGAACACTTATTTTCTTATATGTATTTTTAAGAAGATTTACTACACCTCAACTCTAATTCCTTGTGTGTTTTCTTTGGTGAATTTGTTTCCTTCTGAGATGACACAGAGCCTTTTGTGTCAATTTCCTGAGTGATTGACCTCACATCATTAGACTTTTCACAGATTTAAAATCTCACAAGGAAAGCAAGATTAAATAACAACAGAAAGCAGAACATATTACATGTGCAATGAGCAGGATGGAAGGTAAATACAGTGGGTGTTCAGAGGCAGGAAAGACTCTTGGGCTGTTATGTTCAGAGAGAGCATTTATGGAAGATGTGTACTTGAACTGAGACATTAAGTATGAGTGGGATTTCTTTTTTTTTTTTTTTTTTTTGTATGCGGGCCTCCCCCTGCTGCGGCCTCTCCCGTTGCGGAGCACAGGCTCCGGACGCGCAGGCCCAGCGTCTAGTTGCGGCGAGTGGGGACTACTCCTCATTGTGGTGCGCAGGCTTCTCATTGCAGTGGCTTCTCTTGTTGTGGAGCACGGGCTCCAGGGGCGCGGGCTTCGGTAGTTGTGGCTTGGGGGCTCTAGTTGAGGCACGCGAGCTCAGTAGTTGTGGTGCACAGGCTTAGTTGCTCCGCAGCACGTGGGAATCTTCCCAGACCAGGGATTGAACCCGTGTCCCCTGCATTGGCAGGCGGATTCTTAACCACTGCACCACCAGGGAAGTCCCGAATGGGCAAAGGGAATGGGGAAGACATTCCAAAGAGGATGAATAGGAGACTTGAGTAAGAAAACAGAGACAGAAATGAGAAAGTAATTTTTTGAGGAATAGTCAGAAAAACAATTTGACTAGAGAGAATACTAGGGAGAATATTGACTTTTTTAAAAGGGCAAATTAAATCTGGATTGTGTTTGAATTGAATCAAAGTAGTATATAAATAATGGAGATCCTCAGAATATTTGTGCATACCAAAAATAATATTTTAGAAGAACAATGTAGTGGAAGTGTGCAGGATGGTATGGAGGGGAGTGCACAGAAGTAACAGACCAGAATCTTCATGACCCCCCTGATTGTACAATCTGTGGTTGTCTTTTATTAGTCAGAACATTTTTAGTTGCATGTGAAAGAAGTGCAACTTAAACTGGCTTAAGCAAAAAGAGGATTTCTTGGTTTGTGTAAAAGAGAAATCTTGGCTACATCTGTTTTAAGCATGGCTGGAATCCAGGAGCAAAAAGTGTACCATTAGAATTCAGTCTTTCCATCCCTCATGAGCAACATGGTATATTGGCAGCTCTAGCCTCATGTCCTCACGACTTGGCGAGCCCAGCAGAAAGAGACAATCTTCCTAGACAGTGCCTGTGGGCCATCCCGGGGCAGATGCTTCTCGTCCAGGTTTGGGACATATGTGCATCCCTGAACCAGTACTATGGCCAGAGTGGGGGACTGCTCTGGCCAGTGCTGGACCTTGTGCCCCCAGAGTGGGAAGATATGTGTATTTGGGGGAGAATGTAGACAGGCCAACCAGTTCCATCTGAAACATGCACATGGGTCTACCAGGAGAAAGCTTCTATTATCAAAAGGAGAAAAGAGGGGTACACTTCACTACCACCTCTAATTTTTTGCATTAGTTTTCTCCTTTTCCTAAATATGTTTTAAGTTCCAACTTATACAAACATTTAAGTGCTTCTACATTGGCTGGATTCTGTTTTACTAGTATCTTCCATCTCATCTTTCTATATCACCTATGCTAGTACTGAGCATATAGTAAATACTCAACTCTCTCTGAATTCTACTCCAGAAATTCTACACTCATCCTCTATTCACACTCCCCATCCTTACCCTATGACTAATGCCCTCACATTTCTTCCCTGGCCTACTGCAACAAACTCCCTACCGGGCTTTCTACCTCTAATCTCTGGCCTTTCTAATTCATTATGTACAATCTACCCGAGTTATCTTCCGAAAATGCAGGTGAGATTGTGATAGATCTTGACATAGCACAAATTCCATAATCCTTAGTATGGTCATGTGGTCTCTTGTTTAATGCCCACAAATTCCTCCTGTCTCAGTATGTATGCTCCTTTGCAATGTGACTTTGCTGCTTCTCCCACTGAGAAGTGGAGTACATTTTTCTGCCTCCTTGAATCTGGGTTGGCCTTGGGATTTGGGTTGACAAATAAAATGCAGCAGATGTGACATGAGAGTTCTGAAATTTAGGCCTAACCTGCATGGTAGCTGCTGCTTGTTTGGAGCGTTGCCCTGAGACTGATATGAGGGAGCCGATCTAGCCTAATGGAGAACGAGAAGCCAGGTGGGGAAGAGCCGAGGCTCTCTAGCCAGCAGCCAGCCCCCGACACCGACTGCCAGACTTGTGAGTGAGGCCACTTGGACCTCCCGGCCGGCTCACTCTCTAGCTCTCTGCAGGTAGCGTAATGAGCTCAGGAGAAACAAAAGAGGATTTCCCAGCCAAACCATGGAATTATGAGAAATAGTAAATGGTTGTTGTTTTAGGCCACTAAGTTTGTGGGCATTGTGGTATGCAGCAGTGGATAACTGAAATAGGTGGAATCACTAGAATTGGTTGGAAGGTGAGGAATAAAATGACTAGAATGACTCCCACTAATTGAGGTTTAAAGAAATAGATAATGAATGTAGATGAGGGTGTAATGAGCATTGGGAGCCTTTGGGATATTCCAGTGTGGCCAGATGTCCAGCCGGTAGGTGAATACATGGGTCTGGGGCTGCCTAGATTGAATCATCCTTTTCAGTAATTCAGATTGTTTTGTTTTTTTTTTTTTTTTGCGGTACGCGGGCCTCTCACTGTTGTGGCCTCTCCCATTGCGGAGCGCAGGCTCCGGACGCGCAGGCTCAGCGGCCATGGCTCACGGGCCCAGCCGCTCCGTGGCATGTGGGATCCTCCCAGACCGGGGCACGAACCCGTGTCCCCTGCATCGGCAGGCGGACTCTCAACCACTGCGCCACCAGGGAAGCCCTGTACTTTGCTTTTATTCTTCCTTTTTTTCTGGCTGATCAATGAGGGAAAAAAGAGAAGCAGTAGAAGAAATCAAGACTCTACCTGGGATGGTAATGGAAGGGTGTCCCAAGGACCTAATCAGTCATTCTCAGGATGCAAACTACCCCTAGAAACACAGCAGGTCAGTGGTGAGACGTTCCCCATCACATTCCAGGGCACGGGGGAGACGCTCAGCAAAGTGGCATGGCAAACCCTGAGAAAAAACTATTAAACAACCTTGCTGCCTATGCACCTCTTTCACCCAAACAGAGATCTGAGGAAAACCCAAACAAATGCAGAGAAATATGGACAAACTAGCCACTTGTCCACATCAGAAGAGGCAGAGATATGTGCAGAGGCGGCCACAGGTGGACAGAAATAAAAAATCTATAGAACATAGACAACACAGTGAGGAAGAGACAAAGATACATGAACATAGCAAAGGGGCATGTTTCTTGAACTGTGCGACCTCTTCCTCAAGTTCGTATCTCTGTCAGATACAACAACAGTGTCGCTTTATGGATAACGTCCTGTGGGAAACTCAATTATTCCCTTTATATTTCAGGATATGTAAGTATACAATTACATATTTATGCCAGAGTCACAAACTCCCCATTCAAAACCCACCATAACAGGTTAAAGTAACAGAGCTGCTGATACTCTTTACAATATGGAGGGTATGTGTGGAGTGTGTATTTAGTAATCACATCACATCCCTCAAACAAATTCAGCTATCTTGGATTTAGTCCCCACATTTTACAGTTTTTTTCGACATTTTTGATAATAAGACTGCAGCACTGTTTGCAACTCTCTACCTCTTAACCAAAGACTCAATTTAACAAGCACATGCTGAGCACCCACTCTCTGAGGTTCTGCAGGGCCCACACACATGTAGGTAGTAGTGCCCTGGTAAACCAGCACTCCAGAAGAGATGCCCTGATTTATAGCATTTGCCAATTTTTGTAGTTGAAACACTCCCACTGTGGCTGATTTCAAGCCACCAAAGGTTTTACAACTATCTCACAAAAAATCCTGACTATTTAGCTGTCCTGGGACAAACATTTAATAATGAGTTGCAGGACTTCCCTGGCAGTCCAGTGGTTAAGACTCCACACTTGCTTCCACTGCAGAGGGCACGGGTTCAATCCCTGGTCAGGGAACTAAGATCCCGCATGCCACGTGGTACAGACAAAAAAAAAAAGGCAAAAAGAATGAGTTGCCGGGCTTCCCTGGTGGCGCACTGGTTGAGAGTCCGCCTGCCGATGCAGGGGACACGGGTTCGTGCCCCGGTCCGGGAAGATCCCACATGCCACGGAGCGGCTGGGCCCGTGAGCCATGGCCTCTAAGCCTGCGCGTCCGGAGCCTGTGCTCCGCAACGGGAGGGGCCACAGCAGTCAGAGGCCCGCATACCGGAAAAAAAAAAAAAAAAAAAAATAAGGAATGAGTTGCTGCATGGAGGAAATCTGAGGTACCCCAGATGACAACCAGTACCAACCATCAGCTATGTGTGTGAAACCTTGTTGGTCCTTCCAGCCCAGCTGACTCTCCAGCCAAAGTGTGCCCAGGTGAGACCAACACAAGAACCTCCCAGCCAAACCAAAGAAGCATGAGAAATTATGCATTATTGTTTTAAGCCACTAAGTTTTGAGATGCTTTGTTATACAGCAATCACTACCTAATACACATAAAGTACAGATTGCATGGGAAGGGTCAGTCTATAGAGAAGCAAGAGCCTTTTTTTAGCCTTCCCATCCCTTTTTTTTCATCCTCAGCCCTATTCACAAGTTATCTGGGAAGTTTCAATCTCTTTCTTTGCTACACCAATACTTCCTGGACACCTAGTGCTGAACATAAGCATTGGCAGCTCCAATGCTCTAGCCCCTTTGAATATGCTGCCAGTCCAATTTTTAATCAGACTAGGGGCTGCACAAAGCAAAGATTCATATTTACAAACAGTGGTCTTAGGAAAATGTGTTTTACTGAAAATCAGGACTGATAATTCCATGAAGTGAGGGGAATATGAATCCCCATGAGCAAGGCCACCCAAAGACAGACAGAACATTTAATAACACGCCTCCTCCTCTGTTTTATTGTCTCCTCTGGATACTGACATTTCTTATCTGTCCCACCATCAGAAACGGACTTTGACCAACTGTAACTGATGTGTTAAATATTGACTTGGTACAGTAGCGAGGATCCAGGATCCATTTCTTCCAGGACATTCCATTCCCATAGTGAGTATTTTGGGGGACAGGGTGCTGCTGTTTCTGCACACTTTTGCATAGTGGGCTCCTCTAAGGGATTTTCTCCTACTAAAGATTTCCAAAGACAAGGTCTGTCACTTTGGCCTGTGTACCATCATCATGTGTGAAACACTGGTGACTCCAAAGCGTCAGGAACCAGGATGATGAAAAAGTATCACCTCAAAAATTCAGTTTTCTAAAGAAAAGCAAGAAAATGATGATAACAAAAGTCAAGATAGGGTTTCCTCCCAGGAGAAGGGAGCAGGTTAATGATCAGCAGGTTAATGATCAGGGAGCGGGTTGATGACACAGAGAGAAGGCTTCAGGTAATGCTCCGTTTCTTACCTGAGTGCTTGGGTCACATGGCATTTGCTTCATAGCAATTTTTTAAAGTATTCACGTAATTTTTTTTATTGAAGTATAATTGATTTACAATATTGTGTTAATTTCAAGTGGATAGCAAAGTGATTCAGTTTATATATGTATGTATTCTTTTTCAGATTCTTTTCCATTGTAGGTTATTACAAGATACTGAATATAATTCCCTGTGCTATAGAGTAGGATCTTGTTTATCTATTTTATATATAGTAGTGTGTATCTGTTAATCCCAAACTCCTAATTTATCCCTCCCCCTCTTCCCCTTTGGTTGGTTTTCTTTTTTTTTTAATTTTTAAAATTTTATTTATTTTTTATACAGTAGGTTCTTATTAGTTATCTGTTTTATACATATTAGTGTATATATGTCAATTCCAATCTCCCAATTCATCCCATCACCACCCCCGCCCCACTTTCCCCCCTTGGTGTCCATATGTTTGTTCTCTACCTCTGTGTTTCTATTTCTGCCTTGCAAACCAGTTCTTCTGTACCATTTTTCTAGATTCCACACGCTACAATGAACATTGGGGTGCATGTGTCTTTTTTTATTATGGTTTTCTCAGGGTATATGCCCAGTAATGGGATTACTGGGTCATATGGTAGTTCTATTTGTAGTCTTTTAAGGAACCTCCATACTGTTCACCATAGTGGCTGTATCAATTTACATTCCCACCAAGAGTGCAAGAGTGTTCCTTTTTCTCCACACCCTCTCCAGCATTTATTGTTTCTAGATTTTTTGATGATGACGATTCTGACCAGTTTACTGGGTCATATGGTAGTTCTATTTTTAGTTTTTTTTTTTTAACATCCTTATTGGAGTGTAATTGCTTTACAGTGTTGTGTTAGCTTCTGCTGTATAACAAAGTGAATCAGCTATAGGCATACGTATATCCCCATATCCACTCCCTCTTGTGTCTCCCTCCCACCCTCCTTATCTCATCCCTCTAAGTGGTCGCAAAGCACTGAGCTGATCTCCCTGTGCTATGCAGCTGCTTCCACTAGCTGTCTGTTTTACATTTGGTAGTGTATATATGTCAATGCTACTCTCTCACTTTGTCCCAGCTTACCCTTTCCCCTCCCCGGGTCCTCAAGTCCATTCTCTACATCTGTGTCTTTATTCCTGTCCTGCCCCTAGGTTCATCAGAACCTTTTTTTGTTTGTTTTTTTATATTCCATATATATGTGTTGGCATACGGTATTTGTTTTTCTCTTTCTGACTTACTTCACTCTGTATGACAGACTCTAGGTCCATCCACCTCACTACAGATAACTCAACTTCATTTCTTTTTATGGCTGAGTAATATTCCATTGTATATATGTGCCACATTTTCTTTATCCATTCATCTGTCGATGGACACCTAGGTTGCTTCCATATCCTGGATATTGCAAATAGTGCTGCAATGAACATTGTGGTACATGACTCTTTTTAAATTATGGTTTTCTCAGGCTATATGCCCAGTAGTGGGATTGCTGGGTCATACGGTAGTCCTATTTTTAATTTTTTAAGGAACCTCCACAGTGGCTGTACCAATTTACATTCCCACCAACAGTGCAAGAGGCTTCCCTTTTCTCCACACCCTCTCCAACATTTATTGTTTGTAGATTTTTTGATGATGGCCATTCTGACCAGTATGAGGTGATACCTCATTGTAGTTTTGATATGCATTTCTCTAATGATTAATGATGTTGAGCATCCTTTCATGTGTTTGTTGGCCATCTATACATCTTCTTTGGAGAAAAGTCTATTTAGGTCTTCTGCCCATTTTTGGATTGGGTTGTTTGTTTTATTGATATTGAGCTGCATGAGCTGCTTGTATGTTTTGGAAATTAATCCTTTGTCAGTT
>NC_041217.1:100378458-100381374 GCF_002837175.3 Physeter macrocephalus
CGTGTCAAAAAGTATCTTGCTGTGATTTATGTCACAGAGTGCTCTGCCTATGTTTTCCTCTAAGAGTTCTATAGTGTCTGGCCTTACATTTAGGTCTTTAATCCATTTTGAGTTTATTTTTATGTATGGTGTTAGGGAGTGTTCTAATTTCATTCTTTTACATGTAGCTGTCCAGTTTTCCCAGCACCACTTATTGAAGAGGCTGTCCTGTCTCCAGTGTATATTCTTGCCTCCTTTATCAAAGACAAGGTGACCATATATGCATGGGTTTATCTCTGGAATTTCTATCCTTTTCCATTGATCTTTATTTCTGTTTTTGTGCCAGTACCATACTGTCTTGATTATTGTAGTATTTTTAGTTAAGGAACCTCCATACTGTTCTCCATAGTGGCTGTATCAATTTACATTTCCACCAAGAGTGCAAGAGAGTTTCCTTTTCTCCACACCGTCTCCAGCATTTGTTGTTTGTAGATTTTCTGATGATGTTCATTCTAACCAGTGTGAGGTGATACCTCATTGTAGTTTTGATTTGCATTTCTCTAATAATTAGTGATGTTGAGCAACATTTAGGTCTTTAATCTATTTTGAGTTTATTTTTGTGTATGGTGTTAGGGAGTGTTCTAATTTCATTCTTTTACATGTAGCAGTCCAGTTTTCCCAGCACCACTTATTGAAGAGACTGTCTTTTCTCCATTGTATATCCTTGCCTCTTTTGTCATAGATTAGTTGACCATAGGTGTGTGGGCTTATCTCTGGGCTTTCTATCTCGTTCCATTGATCTATGTTTCTGTTTTTGTGCCAGTACCATATTGTCTTGATTCCTGTAGCTTTGTAGTATACTCTGAAGTCAAGCAGTCTGATTCCTCCAGCTCCATTTTTTTCCCCTCAAAACTTCTTTGGATATTTGACGTCTTTTGTGTCTCCATACAAATTGTAAGATTTTTTGTTCTACTTCTGTAAAAAATGCCATTGGTAGTTTGATAGGGATTGCATTGAATCTGTAGATTGCTTTGGGTACTGTAGTCATTTTCACATTATTGATTCTTCCAATCCAAGAACATGCTTTATCTCTCCATCGGTTTGTGTCATCTTTGATTACTTTCATCAGGGTCTTATAGTTTTCTGAGTACAAGGCTTTTACCTCCTTAGGTAGATTTATTCCTAGGTATTTTATTCTTTTTGTTGCAGTGGTGAATGGAATTGTTTCCTTAATTTCCTTAATTTCTCTTTCTGATCTTCCGTTGTTAGTGTATAGGAATGCAAGAGATTTCTGTACATTAATTTTGTATCCTGCAACCTTAGTACATTCATTGATTAGCTCTAGTAGTTTTCTGGTGGCATCCTTAGGATTCTCTATGTATAGTATCATGTCATCTGCAAATAGTGACAGTTTTACTTCTTCTTTTCCAATTTGGATTCCTTTTATTTCTTTTTCTTTTCTGATTGCTGTGTCTAGGACTTCCAAAACTATGTTGAATAATAGTGGTGAGAGTGGACATCCTTGTCTTGTTCCTTATCTTAGAGGAAATGCTTTCAGTTTTTCACCATTGAGAATGATGTTTGCTGTGGGTTTGTCGTATATGCGGCCTTTATTATGTTGAGGTAGGTTCCCTCTATGCCCACTTTCTGGAGAATTTTTATCATTAATGGGTGTTGAATTTTGTTGAAAGCTTTTTCTGCATCTACTGAGATGATCATATGGTTTTTATTGTTCAGTTTGTTAATATGGTGTATCACATTGATTGATTTGCATATGTTGAAGAATCCTTGCATCCCTGGGATAAATCCCACTTGATCCTGGTGTATGATCCTTTTAATATGTTGTTGGATTCTGTTTGCTAGTATTTTGTTGAGGACATTTGCATCTATATTCATCAGTGATATTGGTCTGTAATTTTCTTTTTTTGTAGTATCTCTGTCTGGTTTTGGTATCAGAGTGATGGTTGCCTCATAGAATGAGTTTGGGAGTGTTCTGTGCTCTACAATTTTTTGGAAGAGTTTGAGAAGGATAGGTGTTAGCTCTTCTCTAAATGTTTGATAGAATTCACCTGTGAAACCATCTGGCCCTGGACTTTTGTTTGTTGGAAGATTTTTAATCACAGTTTCAATTTCATTACTTGTGATTGGTCTGTTCATATTTTCTATTTCTTTCTGGTTCAATCTTGGAAGGTTACACCTTTCTAAGAATTTGTCCATTTCTTCCAGGTTGTCCACTTTATTGGCGTAGAGTTTCTTGTAGTAGTCTCTCATGATGCTCTTTATTTCTGTGGTGTCCATTGTAACTTCTCCTTTTTCATTTCTAATTTTATTGATTTGAGTCCTCTCCTGCTTTTTCTTGATGAGTCTGGCTAAAGGTTTATCAATTTTGTTTATCTTCTCAAAGAACCAGATTTTAGTTTTATTGATCTTTGCTATTGATTACTTTGTTTCTATTTCATTTATTTCTGCTCTGATCTTTATGATTTCTTTCCTTCTACTACCTTTGGGTTTTGTTTGTTCTTCTTTCTTTGTCTAGTTCCTTTAGGTGTAAGGTTAGTTTGTTTATTTGAGATTTTTCCTGTTTCTTGAGGTAGGATTGTGCTGCTCTGAACTTCCCTCTTAGAACTGCTTTTGCTGCATCCCATAGGTTTTCGATCGTCGTGTTTTCATTGTCATTTGTCTCTATGTAGTTTTTGATTTCCTCTTTGATTTGAACATTAAATGCAACAACATTTGCATTACAGAGGTCCCAGAAGGAGAAGAGAGAGAGAAAGGACCCGAGGAAATATTTGAAGAGATTATAGTCTAAAACTATAAGTTTCCTTCTAGTGTATTTTTCATTTCAGTTATTGTGTTGTTCATCTCTGTTTGTTTGTTCTTTAATTCTTCTAGGTGTTTGTTCTTTAATTCTTCTAGGTCTTTGTTAAACATTTCTTG
>NC_041217.1:100381552-100383348 GCF_002837175.3 Physeter macrocephalus
GTAATATTCCATTGTATATATGTGCCACATCTTTATCCATTTATCTGTTGATGGACACTTAGGTTGTTTTCATGTCTTAGCTGTTACAAATAGTGCTGCTGTGAACATTGGGGTGAATGTATCTTTTCAAATTAGAGTTTTCAACTTTTCCACATATATGCCCGAGAGTGGGATTGCTGGGTCATATGGCAATTCTATTTTTAGTTTTTTAAGGAATCTCCATACTGTTCTCCATAGCGGCTGCACTAATTCACATTCCCACCAACAGTGTAGGAGGGTTCCCTTTTCTCCACACCCTCTCCAGCATTTATTATTTGTAGATGTTTGATGATGGCCATTTTGGCTGGTGTGAGGTTATACCTCATTGTAGTTTTGATTTGCATTTCTCTAATAATTAGCGACGTTGAGTATCTTTTCATGAGCCTGTTGGCCATCTGTATGTCTTCTTTGGAGAAACATCTATTTAGGTCTTCTGCCCATTTTTTGACTGTGTTGTTTGTTGTTTTGATATTGAGCCGTATGAGCTGTTTGTATATTTTGGAAATTAGTCCCTTGTCAGTTGCATCATTTGCAAATATTTTCTCCCATTCTGCACGTAATTTGTATACTTTTGTAAATGTAGGTTTTATTTCACCATAAAAAAAATAATTTATAAGTAGAGCCTTCTGCATTCTGATTTCTTATCATGTCACCTGGGAGCTTGTTAGAAATGAAGAATATGGACCCCACCTCAGACCTACTAGACCTACTGATCCCCAGTGGTTTGTCTGCACGTTAAAGCTGAGAAGCACTGTCCAAGCTTAAAAGACCATAAATCACTAGTCCCAAGGTATTGGAAAAGTCACCTTATCCTTGAGTCTTAGTTTCCCATCAGCAAAATGGGCATAATAATACAGATGTGGCCTCCCTTCCAGGATGCTGTGAGGAGGATGTGAGATGATGAATGTGAAAGTACTTTGAAAAAACAGTAAAGGACCATCTAAAAATTAGGTATTTTTATCACCTTGGGGTAGAGCCCTGAAAGAATCGATTACAAAGAAGCAAAGCATTTCCTCAGTTTCATACTTTCTGGAATCTTTTCAACTCTAATTTCCTGTCAGCCTCACGCTTCTTGGTTCTTCTTCTTCAAACTTGCTTTCCTCCCTGCCCTAGGACCCAGATGCAGGGTCCTCCAGGCCCTTTGCAACCTCTCTAGGACAGTTGGTCTCTTTCAAAAGGCACTGGGGTTGCCAACGTGACTTTCTCACAAATCAAATTGTGCTGTATAACAACAGTGTTCTGGCCTCATCTGGGTGGAAGCTGAGTTCCAGAGGAATCTGTGAACAGTGGATAGGCAGGCCTCCAATACACTTTCCATTGCTCATGGCTCTTGTTTTTTAGGGAAAAAAAAGCAGAAATCCTGTGCTCTACAGGTCGGAAAAACTCAAAAAGTGATGAAAAATACATGCTTTATTTTGTAAGATATTAAGTCTTCTAAACTTTGAAAAATACACAACAATTCACAAAAGGTCCAAATGGACAGGTAAGGAAAGTACTTATGCGTGTGGCTGGCCCAGGTTTCTTGCATTGGGCTCCTTCTGCTGAGTTTCAGGAATCAACATGATGTTATTTTTAAGGATGAAGTTCATAAACACTAGACATTCATTTGTCAAGGTTAATCATTTGTTCATTTAAGTATGTCTTTAAAGGCTGGTCCACACCACGTTCTGTTCTTGGTTGTCCTTGTGATCTACTAGTACAACATGGAGAGATACAGATGTGTGTGTGTGTGTGTGTGTGTGTGTGTGTGTGTGTGT
>NC_041217.1:100385726-100402158 GCF_002837175.3 Physeter macrocephalus
ATTTTGTCTATCTTTCTGTGAATGTGGTTTTCGTTCCACAGGCTGCAGAATTGTAGTTCTTCTTGCTTCTGCTGTCTGCCCTCTGGTCTTGTTTGTTTTCTATGTCTGTGAGTCTGTTTCTTTTTTGTAAATAAGTTTATTTGTATCATTTTTTTAGATTCCACATATAAATGATATCATATGATATTTGTCTTTCTCTGTCTGAATTACTTCACTTAGTATGATCATCTCTAGGTCCATCCATGTTGCTGCAAATGGCATTATTTTATTCTTTTTTATGGCTGAGTAATATTTCATTTATGGCAATTCTATTTTTAGTTTTTTAAGGAATCTCCATACTGTTCTCCATAGCGGCTGCACTAATTCACATTCCCACCAACAGTGTAGGAGGGTTCCCTTTTCTCCACACCCTCTCCAGCATTTATTATTTGTAGATGTTTGATGATGGCCATTTTGGCTGGTGTGAGGTTATACCTCATTGTAGTTTTGATTTGCATTTCTCTAATAATTAGCGACGTTGAGTATCTTTTCATGAGCCTGTTGGCCATCTGTATGTCTTCTTTGGAGAAACATCTATTTAGGTCTTCTGCCCATTTTTTGACTGTGTTGTTTGTTGTTTTGATATTGAGCCGTATGAGCTGTTTGTATATTTTGGAAATTAGTCCCTTGTCAGTTGCATCATTTGCAAATATTTTCTCCCATTCTGCACGTAATTTGTATACTTTTGTAAATGTAGGTTTTATTTCACCATAAAAAAAATAATTTATAAGTAGAGCCTTCTGCATTCTGATTTCTTATCATGTCACCTGGGAGCTTGTTAGAAATGAAGAATATGGACCCCACCTCAGACCTACTAGACCTACTGATCCCCAGTGGTTTGTCTGCACGTTAAAGCTGAGAAGCACTGTCCAAGCTTAAAAGACCATAAATCACTAGTCCCAAGGTATTGGAAAAGTCACCTTATCCTTGAGTCTTAGTTTCCCATCAGCAAAATGGGCATAATAATACAGATGTGGCCTCCCTTCCAGGATGCTGTGAGGAGGATGTGAGATGATGAATGTGAAAGTACTTTGAAAAAACAGTAAAGGACCATCTAAAAATTAGGTATTTTTATCACCTTGGGGTAGAGCCCTGAAAGAATCGATTACAAAGAAGCAAAGCATTTCCTCAGTTTCATACTTTCTGGAATCTTTTCAACTCTAATTTCCTGTCAGCCTCACGCTTCTTGGTTCTTCTTCTTCAAACTTGCTTTCCTCCCTGCCCTAGGACCCAGATGCAGGGTCCTCCAGGCCCTTTGCAACCTCTCTAGGACAGTTGGCCTCTTTCAAAAGGCACTGGGGTTGCCAACGTGACTTTCTCACAAATCAAATTGTGCTGTATAACAACAGTGTTCTGGCCTCATCTGGGTGGAAGCTGAGTTCCAGAGGAATCTGTGAACAGTGGATAGGCAGGCCTCCAATACACTTTCCATTGCTCATGGCTCTTGTTTTTTAGGGAAAAAAAAGCAGAAATCCTGTGCTCTACAGGTCGGAAAAACTCAAAAAGTGATGAAAAATACATGCTTTATTTTGTAAGATATTAAGTCTTCTAAACTTTGAAAAATACACAACAATTCACAAAAGGTCCAAATGGACAGGTAAGGAAAGTACTTATGCGTGTGGCTGGCCCAGGTTTCTTGCATTGGGCTCCTTCTGCTGAGTTTCAGGAATCAACATGATGTTATTTTTAAGGATGAAGTTCATAAACACTAGACATTCATTTGTCAAGGTTAATCATTTGTTCATTTAAGTATGTCTTTAAAGGCTGGTCCACACCACGTTCTGTTCTTGGTTGTCCTTGTGATCTACTAGTACAACATGGAGAGATACAGATGTGTGTGTGTGTGTGTGTGTGTGTGTGTGTGTGTGTGTAGGTTTTTCAACGACCACATTAAAGAAAGAGAAGATATCAAAGGGGTATAGTGAAATTTTTAAGAACTCCCCCCAGAGCACATGTTCTAGAGTCAGACCTTCCTGGCCAATCCTAGTACTACCAGTTATTAGTTGTAAGACTGGGTAAGTTACTTAACTGCACTGGATATAAATGTTTTCATCTGTACAATGGGGACAAAAACATGACCTGTTTTTTAGGTTTACTATAAAAATTAAATGACTTAAACCATGTGCCTAGTATGTGATAAGGACTCCATAAATGTTAATTACATAATGATCAAAGAGAGGAACTAGACATCAACTTAGGGGAAAAAACTTCAAACTTATTAATGTCATTATCATGCTTATTGATGTTCTTCTGATGATATTTGTGCAGAAAAGAGTTAACATAGCAGGCTCTTTTATTTTCAGACAAAGTATGCTCAGAGACTGAGAATGTGTTTGCCAATAATTTATTTAACATAGGTTCACTGTGGGAATTATAATAATTTCACAAGCCAATAGCATACAGGATAAGTCTCTTAATAAGCCAGTAAAAAAATAACACAGTCCAAACCAATGATAGATTAATTACAGTATTGTTCCAGGTAAGGGGGAGATGAAAGGAATAAAGTCCAAATTTAGTTGAGGTGTGCCTTTGCACGAGCTGGTTCAGAATAGTCAGCTTAGCCACCCAAGAGCTGACTTCCAACTGCTAGAGAAGCGGAAGTCCCTTGTTGCTAGGGATGAAAGCATTGGTGTTGGCGGGCAAGATACTCCCCTTCATGAGGCTGCTGCACAGTTTTCACCACTGCTGGCAAAGAGTCACCTTGCCAAGGCAGGGGCTAGTGCCCCAAGGTCTTCAGAGAGCTATTTAGATCAGCAAAGAGTAGCCTTGCCCAAACCGAATGGTCTTGGTAAGTCCTCACCCACTCTTGGTGTTTAAGGCTGAAATGTCCCCTAGCCAGAGTGGCTCCTCATGCGTTCTTATCCATAGGCCCCCAGCAGTGCCTGCCAACAGCTGAGCTACTGAGTGCTTAGAGACGGCAATAGATGTTTATGACATCAGGACACAGCTTCCTCAATGTAAACAACTTCACTCTTGGATCAAAACAACTTCAGTCTTAGATCAAAAAAAAAAGTGGGTTTGAAATCATGTGAAACCAATACACAGGCCTAAACTGCTATACAAGGAGAGGTCTGCTTGCAAGGTTGGCCCTTGGCTGGTGTCTGGGAACATAGATTTTAAGAAGGTTCCCACCCTTAACTGATAAGACCAGCTCGCTGTGTCCAAACTGTTTATACAAACAACATGGTTTATGCTCAACCCCCGCTTTCCTTCTGAGAGTCTGGAATTTGGGCTTGTGCCAGGCAGAGGCTGCCTGCATGCACAATCAAAACCTTGCGCACTGAGTCTCCAAGGAGATCTGGTTGGCGTCTCTCTCACATGCACAATTCTTTGCTTAATCAAAGAACCAAGTGTGTCCTTTGGGACTCCACTGGGAGAGGACCCATAGATGCTTGTGCCTGGCTTTCCCCAGACTTTGCATACCTGCTCTTCCCTTTGCCAACTGTGCTTGGTGTTCTTTCACTATAAGAAATCAGAGCCATGAGTAAGTAGGACGGGATGCTGAGTCCTGTGAGTCCCTCTCATGAATCATCAAACTTGGGAGTGGTCTTAGAGACCTCCGGATACAGTGCTAAACTAGTTGCCTCTGAAGGGAAAATATTGTTTTGGAAAACACTGGTACCAGAGCATTATCTAACTTAACGTCAATAAATGAACATATCATTTTCATAAAAAGTCTCAGAGACATAGGACTCGAAAAAATGTTCTTGAAAGAGTAAAGGATAAAAATGCTGCCAAGCAGCATTCTGTCCTCAATAACCCCTCTGTAAAATTGTTAAGATATTACGAATCTTTCAGCGCTGTAAAAGTTAACTGCAATGTGTAGAGGAAGGCAGAACATGGCAGTGCTGTAATTGATAATTTTTAAATCATCATACTTTAAAAGTCCTTCTGCTCCCTTCTCACAATTTACCCCCTAATGGACTTGATTTCATTGTCAGGATGAATTAATTTTGATATTCACTCACAAGTCCTGTGTTTTCAGAGATAAATGTAAATGTATCGTGTTATAGATATTTCTAGACTAACCGCTTCAGCATCAGTTTTGGAATGTATTCATTCAACAAGAATTGACTGAATACCTTCTATGTGCCAGGCAGACATGTAAAATCTTTAGTTTAACTTCAGTCCTGCTGTTTTCATTATGATACCACGGAATGCAGCTTACTGGCCCTGGTTAGGCAAGCCTCTCAAAACCCCTTGCTTTATTTTCTCTTGAAGATGATCATCAAACCATGTATTTGGGTATGTTGTTGTGCTGGGCTTGGTATCCAATGAATTAGTCAGGAGTATTGTTTTCCATCCTTTTGATGACAGCAGCTTTCCCATTAAAAAAGCAAATCCTTCATTTAAGAAAAAAAAAAAAAACAACGTTTAATAGCATGGTACTCTTTCCAGCTGGTTAAATTTAGAACACTGAAAAAAAAGTTTCATAAAAGACTCTTCTCCAAGACTGGGCTGGAGTATTTTCAATTTGAGGGTGAGTTGGATGAGTTTGTATTTAACTCACATATCTACATTCGTTTGTCCATTCACATGAGGGGGCCAAGCCCTCCTGGCCCTCCCAGTTTGCATAACGTTGGGTGCAACTGCTGTTGCATTATTGCCGCTGATGACGGCACCTCCCTCCGAGTGGTGACAGATTTCAGGGAAAGGCCTGTGCCAAAGCTGTTAGTATTTTCCACTTCAAGCCTCAAATTGAAACATTCCCGATCCCCTTGGAGGCCCACCCTTTCTGTTCTTTGAAGTAATTTGGAAGCCTACAGTCTGTAACTGGCAAAAATGATGGAGACAGACAGTCAATACATCCCGTTGCAAAAGGACGCAATACATTAAGTCAAATCAGTGTTTGTCTACTGAGCACGGGAGCTGTGGAAATGCTGAGTCAGGAGTAAGAAAGTAAAATGTTGCATTCATGGAGCATATAATCAGGTTGACTGTCTAAGACAAGGCTTTTTGGTGTCAGGGAACAGAAGGCACCCTTGGGCTGGCTTATGCAAAACCAAACCTTTATTATAAGTGAGAGAAAGAAAGCTGCTGGGTCTCACTAAGAGCCTGAAACCGAGGACTGAGTGCCAACAGGAACCAGTGTGGCTCTCCTTGTAGGTCTCAAGTCTCTCGCTGCCTCTTTTTCTCTGAGTTTCTATTTCATGGTATCTCCATGTTGACCAGCTATGTGAGCTTGAAACCAGCTGAGACTGCTTGTGGTACCTGCGAGATCATTCCTCCCCTTCCATGGGAATAGCGTTTTAGCTGGACACAAAGCTACCAGCCAAAGGCTATGCTTCCACGCCTCCATTGCTGCTAATTGCAGCTGCTGACTAGGCTCTGGCCAAATGCGATACAGACAGGAGTGGCGTACGTGTACAACGTCAAGGTTATGCTCTTACATAGAAAGGCGTGAACTCCTCTCCTTATTTTCCTTCCTCACTGCCTAGGTGTGGCTGAAGATGGCAGAGCTGAAGCTATGTCTTCGACCTGGAGATGGAAACTGCCAGTAGAAAGTGGCAGAGACACGAGGTAGAAGGAGCCTGGGTGTCCAACTCTGTGGAGTCATCAGGTTAGCCTTGGACAGCCTAGGTTCAGACACTTTTAGGAAAGAGAAACATGCTTCTATCTTGTTTCAGCTGGTGTTATTTTGGTCTTTATGAAAGAAGCTGGAGCCTGGAACCTAACAAATAAACCTGCTTTCTCTGCTTTTCTACATATAAAATGGAAAATGACCACCTCATATCTTCTAAATTTATAAGACCTAAGTTGAAATGACCAACCAAGGATCAAACACCCAAGCAAGAGAATTGATTGCACCATCTTGGTTTTCTAGTCAGCTAAACTGAGAGGGGAGAGTTGAAGGATACAGGCCTAGGGTCTGGGCTCACCCTGTGGGTGGGGCGGATTTCAGGGGTCCTCAGAGACGCCCATCTGCTTTATTGACCCAGGCTTCTGTACTGAGACTAACCATTCCTAGAGGCATATATGTACTGTTGTAGAAATAAATAATGTGTAATACGTAAACGTAAAGCATATGCATTAAGTGGATTAGTGAGTGAGAAGGAAAGCTCAGAAATTGGAAAGGGAACCAACATCTCTCTTCCAATTAATAAGGTCTCCTGTGGACCCGTCCTCCCACATGGATCTTCCAAAGCTGCTGGTTCTGCCAAGGAGGAGGATGATCCCAAGTAGAGAAGAAAGATTCTTCAGTGAAGGGTATTCCAGGAGCTGTGTTCTCCTGCTAGACCCTCAAACCAGACAGAGTAACTATGAGGTGTGTTTGGTAGGTAGGTGAGAGTTTGGGATGAAAGGAAAGGATGCCAGAGTGGAGAGCAGCACTTTGGGTATATGGGTGTGTCACCCCCAGGGATTGAGATAACAGTAAGGAAGAATGAGGCAGGGGATTCTTTGTGTTCATCATCTTCTCTCTTCCCCTATTCTCCCTCTCAGCCAGCAGCCAGCAGGCAGCAGCAGGGCGTAATAGTTAAGGGAATGGACTCTGGAGCCCCCCCTGAGTAAGCTGGCAGGTCGCCCTCTCTGGGCCACAGTTTCTTCACTTTCATCTGTAGAAGGAATACAGTAGCACCCACCTCACAGCATTATGTGAGGACTAAGGGAGGTAATAATATGGAGAAAGTGCTCAGAACAGTTTCTGGCACAAAATAAGTGCTATGGATGTTAGCTTTCATTATTAAGCCTGTAATAGTCATTATTATTCTTTCATTAAGCAAATGCTTATTAAGCCCCTGCTTAGCGCTGAGAGCAAGAGACCGAGCTGAGTTAAGTAACTTGCCCAAAGTTTCACAACTAAGAATTATTGATGCTGGGTTTGGACCAAGTGGGTCTGACTCCAGAAAAATGGGCTCTGAGTGGAATTCTTATCAGTCTCGCCCCACATGTTCCCTTTCTTCTTTCTTTTTCTCTCTCTCTGTCTCTTTATTTAAAATATTTATTTATTTGGCTGCACCGAGTCTTTAGCTGTGGTATGTGGGATCTTCGTTGCAGTGCACAGGATCTTTAGTTGCTGCATGCAGGATCTAGTTCCCTGACCAGGGATTGAACCTGGGGCCCCCCTGCATCGGGAGTGTGGAGTCTTAACCACTGGACCACCAGGGAAGTCCCTTTTTTCTCTTTCTTTTAATATGGTCATCAAAGATATAAAAGAATTAATCTCTAAATTAAAGGAGCACACAGTCTAGTGAAAAGAGAGGCTAGAAAATTATAATATGTAATAATTTCTATGACAGAGGTTAAAAACTAAAAGTCATAGGAGCCCAGAGGAGGTACTTAACCGGATTAGGGGGAGCCAGGGAGGCTTCCTGAAGAAAATGACTAGTGAGCTTAGTGAGAAAGAGAGCAGGTAAAGCAGAAGATGACATGGAAAAAGGCTTTCTGGACACAGCTGTTTTACTAAATAACTAAAAGCGAGTCATTGCCTAGAACAAAGAATGTGAAGGTGAAATATATGAGGCTCAGAGAGTGTCCACCTCTCCATCCCAGTAATTATCAGTGAGACATTCCACGTGAGGAGGGCTTTGTAAACTCAAAGATGTGTGCATTCATCCTGGAAGCACAGGTGAGTCCCACAAGAGTAGGACAAGACTGGGTGTGCTGCTATCTTGGGGCACGTATGTTTTTGGTTAAATCAAAGATATAAAAACAAACATCTTGACTTTTCATGAATCAATTCAAATAGTAAAATCCAAGCAGGGAAAGCCATGACTTGGAAGGCATGTACTCTGTCTTGCTCACTGCTGTCTCTCTAGAGTCTAAAACAGAACCTGGCACACAGTAACCAACCAACAGATATTTGTTGAGTGAATAAATGAACTGGATGAAAAGATGTGTGCATTTTAAGAGCACCATTTGCCAACCTTCACTTATCCTTTGTGGATTGATGCTGATTAGAACAGTATTTTTGGCTTTCATTTGAAGGAACTGATAAGTTATATATTAATCACTCTTTTGGATGGTTATATAAATAACTCAGTAGTCTTCAGGAGGTAATACTGCATTTTTATTTTATTGTTTTAAAATAAATTTATTTATTTATTTATTTATTTACTTTTGGGTGTGTTGGGTCTTCGTTTCTGTGCGAGGGCTTCCTCTAGTTGCAGCGAGCGGGGGCCACTCTTCATCGCAGTGCACGGGCCCCTCACTGTCGCGGCCTCTCTTGTTGTGGAGCACAGGCTCCAGACGCGCAGGCTCAGTAGTTGTGGCTCACGGGCCTAGTTGCTCCGCGGCGTGTGAGATCTTCCCAAATCAGGGCTAGAACCCGTGTCCCCTGCATTGGCAGGCAGATTCTCAACCACTGCACCACCAGGGAAGCCCAACACTGCATTTTTAAATTGAGGTGTATGCAGTATAATTGACTATACTGCAATTTTAACTCACAAATAAGAAGTGGGCATCTGCTTTGCACTCAGAACTCAACTAGGGATAAAACATGACCCCATCCCATGGATGTAAGATGTAATAGAAAGATGGAGATAACATGTGAAGAGGATCAGAATATGTCCCCCCCACCACCAAATATGTTGCTTTGGCATGAGGATTATTTTGAAGTGAAGGCGATTAAGAAACAACAGACACAGGAGGAACCTGCTGCCTTCCCCTTTTCTGACTAAAATCAGGGCATAAGTTTCCCTTTGTGAAGGTGTCACCCCCCCCTTCCCTCTCCTGTACTAAGAAGACCCTTAATTACAAGAGACTCTTATCACTGGAGTTTGCATAGCAAACCTTACTAAAATAACCCTTATCTGCATTCATTTCCCCCATATATTTACCTTCCCCCAATTTTATGCCACTAGAAGCCAGAACCTCTTTACTTTTTTCATGTTACTCTTCCGTATTCATGGCCCTATGTTAAAATGGTATATAAGCTCTCAAGCCTAACCACTTCTTTGGGTTTTCACTTCTTTTCTGTGACGCTCCCATGTGTGTGCATAGTAAATCTTTTCTCCTGTTAATGTCTTTTGCCAGTTCAATTTGCAGTCATCAGTGATCAAACCTAAGAGGGTAGAGGAAAAGTTTTTTCCTCCCCTACACTTGCATTAAAGAAGGGTGATCGAAAGAATGCTCACCATCACTAATCACTAGAGAAATGCAAATCAAAACTACAGTGGGGTATCACCTCACACCAGTCAGAATGGCCATCATCAAAAAATCTACAAACAATAAATGCTGGAGAGGGTGTGGAGAAAAGGGAAGCCTCTTGTACTGTTGGTGGGAATGTAAATTGGTATAGCCACTATGGAGAACAGTATGGAGGTTCCTTAAAAAACTAAAAATAGAACTACTATACGACCCAGCAATCCCACTACTGGGCATATACCCTGAGAAAACCATAATTCAAAAAGAGTCATGTACCACAATGTTCATTGCAGCTCTATTTACAATAGCCAGGACATGGAAGCAACCTAAGTGTCCATTGACAGATGCATGGGTAAAGAAGATGTGGCACATATATACAGTGGAGTATTACTCAGCCATAAAAAGAAATGAAACTGAGTTATTTGTAGTTAGGTGGATGGACCAAGAGTCTGTCATATAGAGTGAAGTAAGTCAGAAAGAGAAAAATAACATATGCCAACACATATAAATGGAATCTAAAAAAAAAAAAAAACGTTCTGAAGAACGTAGGGGCAGGACAGGAATAAAGATGCAGACGTAGAGAATGGACTTGAGGACACGGGGAGGGGGAAGGGTAGGCTGGGACGAAGTGAGAGAGTGGCATGAATAGGGAGGGGGGTAGGTGGGGAGATGCAAGAGGGAAGAGATATGGGTATATATGTATATGTATAGCTGATTCACTTTGTTATAAAGTAGAAACTAACACACCATTGTAAAGCAATTATACTCAATAAAGATGTTAAAAAAAAGGGTGATCATTATCAACGCTAATTGTGTGATAATGACTAATGGTGGTTTAACTCATATATGCAAAGATAAGAGTATGTGAATAAATGTAGTGTAAGATAAATAACTGAGGGATAGTTTTTAATAAAGTATGTGCAATTTCACCTTGGGAACAATATGCTTAAAAATAATAGTATATGATCATTTAAATCTCATGAAACCATAGGAGGAAAAATATCCTTTTTTTCTTGTAAAACTTCTGGCAGGACAGTAGTAAAACCAAATAATTAAAAGGCAAATTGCAACAGCTGAAACTGATTTTTGTTTTTGGATTTGGAATACAAGAATGCACTGTTTTATTGCACTTCATTTATTGTGCTTTGAAGATACTGCATTTTATATAAATTGATGGTTTGTGGCAACCCTGCATCGAGTAAGTCTATGGCACCATTTTTCCAATAACATTTGCTCACTTCATGTCTCTGTGTCCCATTTGGGTAATTCTCCCAATATTTCAAACTATTTCGTTATTATTATATTTATGATGGTGATTCTTGATGTTACTATTGTAATTGTATAACATAAGACACCCGTATAAGGTGGTGAACTTAACTGATAAATGTTGTATGTGTTCTGACAGCTCCACTGACCAGCCACTCCCCAATACTCTCCCTTTCCTTGGGCCTCCCTATTCCCTGAAACACAGCAATATTGAAATTAGGCCAATTAATAACCCTGCAATGGCCTCTAAGTGTTCAAGTGAAAGGAGGAGCCTCACATCTTTCTTGAAGATGTGAGACTTTAAATCAAAAGCTGGAAATAATTAAGCTTAGTGAGGAAGGCATGTTGAAAACAGAGAACGGCTGAAAACTAGGCCTCTTGTGCCAGTTAGGCAAGTTGTGAAGGCAAAGGAAAAGTTCTTGAAGAAAATTTAAAGTGCTACTCCAGTGAACACACAAATGATAAGAAAGCGAAACAGCCTTATTGCTGATACATAGAAAGTTTTAGTGGTCTGGATAGAAAGAAAGTTTTAGTGGTCTGGATGGAAGATCAGACCACCCATGACGTTCCCTTAAGCCAAAGACTAATGCAGAGCAGGCCTTAACTCTCTTCAGTTCTGTGAAGGCTGAGAGAGGTGAGAAGCTGCAGAAGAAAAGCTTAAAGCTAGCAGAGGTTTAAGGAAAGAAGCCATATCCGATAACTTAAAAGTACAAGATGAACCAGCAAGTGCTGACATCGAAGCTGCGGCAAGTTATCCGGAAGATCTAGCGAAGATCATTAATGAAGGTGCGACACTAAACAACAGATTTTCAATGCCTGGCTTCAAAGGCAGGCTGACTCTGTTAGGGGCTAATGCAGCTGGTGACTCTAAGTTGAAACCAGTGCTCATTTACCAATCCAAAAATCCTAGGGCCCTTAAGAATTAGGCTAAATCTACTCTGCCTGTGCTCTATAAATGGAACAACAAAGCCTGGATGACAGCACATCTGTTTACAACATGGTTTACTGAATATTTTAAGCCCACTGTTGAGAGCTACTGCCCAGAAAAAAAGATTACTTTCGAAATGTTACTGCTCATTGACAATGCACCTGGTCACCAAGAGCTCTGATGGAGATGCACAATGAGATTAATGTTGTTTTCAAGCCTGGTAACACAGCATTCATTCTGCAGCCCACAGATCAAGGAGTACTTTCAACTTTCAAGTCTTATTATTTAAGAAATACATTTCATAAGTCCATAGCTGCCATCGATAGGGATTCCTCTGCTGGATCTGGGCAAAGTGAATTGAAAACCTTCTGGAGAGGATTCACCATTCTAGATGCCATCAAGACCGTTGTGATTCATGGGAAGAGGTGAAAATATCAACACTCACAGGAATTTGGGAGACGTTGATTCCAACCCTCATGGATGCCTTTGAGAGGTTCAAGACTTCAGTGGAGGAAGTAACTGCAGTTGTGGTGGGAATAGCAAGAGAACTAGAATTAGAAGTGGAGCCTGAAGATGTGACTGAATTGATGTAATCTCAAGAAAAAACTTGAATGGATAAGGAGTTGCTTCTTACGGA
The DNA here is from genome assembly GCF_002837175.3 of Physeter macrocephalus. Classification (NCBI taxonomy): domain Eukaryota; kingdom Metazoa; phylum Chordata; class Mammalia; order Artiodactyla; family Physeteridae; genus Physeter; species Physeter macrocephalus. Next base: position 100,397,681 of record NC_041217.1, read on the forward strand.
TGAGCAAAGAAATGAATGTTTTGAGATGGACTCTACTCCTGGTGAAGATGCTGTGAAGATTGTTAAAGGAAAGCAAAAGATTTAGAATACCATGTAAACTGAGTTGATAAAGCAGCAGCAGGGTTTGAGAGGACTGACTCCAATTTTAAAAGTTCTACTGTGGGTAAAATGCCATCAGACATCACTGCCTGCTACAGAGAAACCATTCATGAAAGGAAGAGTCCATCTGTGTGGCGAACTTCATTGCTTTATGTTAAGGAACTGTCACAGCCACTTCAATGTTCAGCAATCACCACGCTGATCAGTCAGCAGCCATCAACATTGAAACAGCATCCTCTACCAGCAAACAGATTACGATTCTCTGAAGGCTCAGATGATGGCCAGCATTTTTCAGCAATAAAGTATTTTTTAATTAAGGTGTATACCTTGTGTTTTTAGACATAATGCTCTTGCACACTTCATAGACTACAGTGCAGTGTAAACATAACTTTTATATGCACTGGGAAACCAAAAGAATTGTGTGACTTGCTTTATGGCAACATTTGCTTTATTGTGGTGGTCTGGAACTGAACCCACAATATCTTCGAGGTATGCCTGTAATGCCTATAAATCATACCTATACCTGCTTCAAGCTGAAAATGAAGAGTGCTTCCATCACTTTACAAAGCAGTTTCTTTGAAAACATTTTGAAACAGAGACTGGGTGAGGTCAAAATATTTTTAAAATCTGTGATCATGATCCAAGCATTTTAAAATGCAAAATTGGAGAAAGAAATGGAAACTAGTAGAGTAGCCAATTCTAAACACACAAAAAAGAGTGGAAAAATGTTTTCCTGTTAAGTTGACTACATTCTCCCCTAAGTAATAAGGATTTTACTTGAACAAGCATTATAATGTAATAGGTGGTTATTTATCTAGAATGGCTGGGAAATGGGCCCACCTACTTAATTTCATTTTTTGGATGAGGTATCAGATAACTCACTCAAGAATTTCTATTTTTAAGTCACCTCAATACTTCACTTCTCTGGGCTTATTTTAATCTTTCTTTAATTCAGAAAACAAGCACAAAAGAATTTTTCAGGACCTCAGATCACCACTGTTACTCTTTTAAGGCCAAATTCCTCACAGCCTTCAATACCTTGCTTGATCTGGCCCTCTGCCTACCTCTCCCACATCATCCTTCTCCCTCTTGCTCCAGACCTCCAGCCACTTCTCTCTGTTTCTTGAATCCTCCAGCTCATCTCGCCATTCAGATGTCCACTTAAATATCACCTGCTCCCTGACTACCCTCTCTGAAGCTGCACACAGACTCTCTAGCACAATATCGATTTGCTGTCTTCATGACTACAATAAATTATCTTCCCTATTGTATTTGCTTGATTAAGGTCTGTGCCCCCCCCACCCCCCAGGAGACTGAAAACTCCTAAAGAAGGATTTTTTTTTTGAGCAGGTTTTGGGGTGATTTTTATTTTATAAATTTTTTAAAATTTTACTTAAAAAATTTTTTTTCTATTCTTTTTCAAATTCTTTTTCCATTGGGACTTCCCTGGTGGTCCAGTGGTTAAGACTCCATGCTTCCAATGCAGGGGGCACGGGTTTGATTCCTGACTGGGGAACTAAGATCCCGCAGGCCGCACGACACGGCCTAAATAAATAAATACATAAATAAAAAGAAGGATCTTAACTGTCTCATTTACCATTGTATTTCCTGGGCCTAGAAGAGCCCCCAGTACAGGATGGCACTCAACAAATAGCTAATGAATGGAGTGAAGGAAAGGTTGATCAAATGGCATGCCTTCAAAAATGCATTCTATAAAATACATTCTGTTATCAGCTTATTTTTCATTCATTTATTAGATATTTATTGAATAGCTACTGTGTATAAAGTGTGGGAGATACAATGTTGAACAGATTGGTTCCTGCCCTCCTGGAGTTTATAATCTAATGAGAAGTAAAAGAAAAACCAGTTCGTTTAGTTTACTATATTAATGTTTTTAATACTATTGAACAAAATGCCTCTTTTCCAAATGTCTTCACTGCCAAAGGTAAACATGTTTATTTCAAGAAACAGGTGCTAAGCAACTTTCTGTGGAAATACTCTCCTTTGTTAGAATAGCTGCGTGCTGAAATTTAGACCGTTGAGAAAATGATTCCTGCTGCCTCAAAGAGTGAAAAGGAATTTCATTTCAATAGGGAGCTCTGGTCTTTGCATTTCTGAGTGAACAAGTTTACAGAGGAATTAAACTGCATTAGTATTTTGATACCATCTTAAATTATCTGAGCTTTCCGATAAGCAACAAAGATTGGAATGTGAGTCATTTTGCACTTCAAAATGGTTGCTTAGCTGCGATTCTTGATGTTAACCCTACTCGTTGCAAACAGAAGCTTTTAACTACATCCTTATCAAAATCAAGAACACAATCATTACAAAGAAGCTCAAAAGAAGCAACTGTATTTGATGAAGGTGCAAGGCAATGAGACTCCGAAACTTTATGATCCTCATTCCCTTTGAGAATCAACGAAAGCAGTAGGATCCTCTCCCAGAAAAATGTCCCTGAGCACGGACACAAAATTCACTTGCATAACAGTCTTGCGAAGGTGATGAATCCTGATTGGGACCTCACCGCTCTTCCTAAACTCTTTCCCCAGACTGCCAAGTTCTGGCAGCTGTTGAAGGATTGGTTTGATTTTGAACATCAGACTTCAACAGTCAGCAATTTCTTTGATCCTAAATGACAATAGATAAAATGACTGGGATTTAGCAGTGGCTTCAAGCAGGAATAAGGCAAGAATAAAGGCCAAAGGAGAGAGAAGGGTAGAGGAGACATGGGGCGAAAATGAATGAGGAGTGAATGAACGAGGAGTGAATGAATATGGGAGTGAAGAGAGGAAGGAGAGAGAGAAAGGGAGACAGAGGCAGGAGGTGGGGGATAGGGAGAATGGGGCAGCCCTCCCGTGCGGACCTCCAGAGGAAGCACTTACTCCCTCAGCTCCTGCTGGCCCCGCTGGTCCATGACCAGTCAATCTGTCCAGCTCTCCCGGGCCCCTTCCATTGTGAGCCTAGGGATTCTTTGCTCTGCTTCTCTCAGCCCACCTGCCTTCTTAATAAGGACCGCTGCACTTCTCTGCTTCTTCCCACGAGAGATGGGTTTTCTACTCCTGCTGCCTCCGTTTCTTTACCAACCCTTCCCTGTCTTACCCAGTTATTTGATTTCTACCGTGGTCTTGGGGCTTCTCATCAAGAAGGACCATAGTGAAAAATAAAATGTTTTTTCTTGTCTTCACTTATTTTATATATATAGTTACTCACCTCTGCCCTTAAAACTCTCTTCTACCTTGTTTTCTGGGTTCATTTTAGTGACTTTTTTGCACTTCTTCGTTGTTTCACTTGCTCCATCTCTTTTTTCCCCTCCAAATCTGAGCAGTCCCAGAGTTTAGCTCTCACTTTTCTGTTTTCTTTACACTCCCTCCCTGAGGAAACTATGGATTATAATGATGTAGTGTAGTGTGGTAAGAAAAACATGGGGTTCAGAAGCAGAAAAAAACCCTAAATTCTGGTTCTAATATCACTGCTGTGCAACCCTGAACAAGTCAGTAACCTCTCTGAGCCTCTGCTTCTTCCATCTGAAAAAAACTGAGGACAATAATATATCTCTAAAATTCTTGTCGTGAGGATTCAATGGGATAAGATTTGTAAGAAAGTGCTTGTCATAGTCTTTCACTGAATAAGCATCTTGACCATTGAGTATATGCCAGCCTCAATATAAGATGATGCAATCAACAATACACAGTTTTCTGCCCTAAATCTACTCACAGTCTAGGAAGATGATTGGCATGTAAACAAGTAAATTAAATACACTGTGTCAGGAGCAACAATAGGAATATTTACAAAATATTTAGAAAGGACCCACAGGAAAGGGAATAAATAAATCTACAGGAAGTTTGTGATACAAGGAAGGCTTCTGGGGAAAGGTGATATTTGAGATGGAATTTGAAGGATAAATGTTAAACAATAGAAGCAGAAAAAATCAGGTTATGTAGAGGCACCTAACTGTGAAACAGCATGGACTATTCAGGCTGGAAAAGTATGGAGAGGCCAGATAATACTGTGGTGATGATAAGGGTGACAACACCCAAATATTGAGTGACTGCTCTGTGCCAGGCACTGCCATATAATTAAGCACTTGCACACATGATTTCTTGAAATGCTCATTACAACAACCCTGTGAGCGGAAGAGCTTGGGGCTTGGCCCTGTGGCCAAATGAAGAGCCACTAGACTTTTAAGTAGGGTGGATACTATGATCATAGTGTATTTAGAAAAGTGATTAAGGCATCAGGGATTTTTTAATCATGGTGAAGTACACATAACATACATGTTATTCTTTTTTTTTTTTTTTTCGGTACGCGGGCCTCTCACTGTTGTGGCCTCTCCCGTTGCGGAGCGCAGGCTCCGGACGCGCAGGCTCAGCGGCCATGGC
>NC_041217.1:100402269-100505159 GCF_002837175.3 Physeter macrocephalus
GGGCACAAACCCGTGTCCCCTGCATCGGCAGGCGGACTCTCAACCACTGCGCCACCAGGGAAGCCCCATTTTATTCATTTTTAAGTATACTGTTCAGTAGCATTAAGTATATTCACATTGTTGTGCTACCATCACACCATTCATCCACAGAACTCTTCATCTTGTAAAACTGAAACTCTGTACCTATTAAACAAGAACTCATTTCTCCCTTCCCCCAGCCCATGGCAACCATCATCCTACTTTCTGTCTCTGTGAATTTGACTACTCTAGGTACCTGATATAAGTGGAATCATACGGTATTTTTCCTTTAGTGACTGACTTATTTCATTTAGCATAATGTCCTCAAGGGTTGTCCATATTGTAACATGTGTCAGAATTTCTTTTTTTTTTTTTTAAGCTGAGTGATATTCTATTGTATGTATATACCACATTTTGCTTTTCCATTCATCCATCGATAGACACTTGGGTTGCTTTCACCTCAACTATTGTGAATAATGCTGCTGTGAACTTGGGTGTACAAATATCTCTTCAAGGTCCTGCTTTCAAGTCTTTTGGGTATATACACAGAAGTGGAATTGCTGGATCATATAGTAATATTCTATTATTATTATTATTATTTTTATTTTTTTGGCTGTGCTGCACGGCTTGCAGGATTTTAGTTCCCCCACCAGGGATTGAACCCTGGCCCTTGTCAGTGAGAGCATGGAGTCCTAACCACTGGACTGCCAGGGAATTCCTAGTAATATTCTTTTGGAAATCCATGCTGAAATGCATCAGGTTTGAAGATAAATCTGGGAGAGGAAGCCTGTGGGCAGGATGCCATTCCCTGACTAGAGATGGTAAGAAACTCAACTTCAGGCTATTGGGAATGAAGAGAAGGGAATGTAGGTAAGCAATTGACAAGATCTTGGTGCCTAACTGGTGGTAAGAGAAGGGGATTCTGGATGACTCCCTTACAGGGTATCTCCAGACTTTTTGCCTGAAGCGTATATAAGTTTAGGGACCCCCTTTGAGAAAAAGAATTTTTAAAATGAATTAAAAAATTAAGTGCAAGGTTCTGAAAGGGGTCCATGGAAGTGAGGGGGCCCTTCTAATGTACACCTGAGGGAGAAGAGCACGTGCAGATGACATGGGCATAATTTTATTTGGTCTGCCAACATCCTTTTCCTCTGGGGTTATGCGTCTCCCCTTTCTCAGCTCCTGTGGTGATGGAGGAGCTGCCTATTCACCTTCCATACCATCTTAGGCCCAGACCTGCCAGTCAGGGCTTTTCTCCCTGTGGCTAAGAGATTGCTGTGGAGAGGGGTAGGTGACCCAAAGCAGGTCAGTGAGACTCAGTCCTGGGACTTTTGTTGGAACTGTTGGGAAATGGTTCATTTTTCTATTATGCCTTTTTTTTTCTTTTCTTTGTGGCTACTGAGAGGTTAGGATGTAAGCCTGAAACTTCTGGTGGTAAATCTGACACCAAAAGGGAGGAGTCAGTGGAAGAGAAGAGGTATATTGAGATACACTGGCTTGTGATACACTTTGATTGAGTCCCTGGGTCCAGTCACGCCTAAAGTTAGAACGACTTCAGCCATTTCTGTCAGATGAACCAATTAAGCCCATTTTTTGTCTATGTCATTTTGAGTTAGTTTTCTGTCTGCTCTAACCAAAATATGCAGCTTCTGTATCTGTTCACCAAAAAGAACAATGGTGGGCCCTGCTTGGATCACATGCCTCCTTGGACCCAGTAACCGTGCCTCGGGGGATAGGGCAAACCCTTTGACAAGTCGGCCATGTGAAAGCCTCTGGTGGGGAAGGAGGTGGCTCTGAGATTGAGAGACTAACAGTATCCCATGAAGTGAGTGGTGGGTACTCCCCAGATGAAGCCAAACATTTTTATAAAGGAGTAGATGCGCCTTACAAGGGTGATTTTAGATTCTTCAGGGATCTAGGAAGTTGGTTCTTCAGAAATCATCCTAAAGCAAGCCCAGTTTCAAATCCTAATTTTGCTCTCTATTAACCATCTGCTTTTGGCCAGGTTGTGTATCCTTTCTTACTGAATCAGTTTCTGAGTGTAAAATGGGTATAGATAATATTTACCATTTTAGGATTGTTGTGAGAGATGGCTATAAATGAAGTGACCATTTTATTTATCATCTAAACAGGGACACTTTTGAGAGCTAAAAGGAACACTGTCAAGGAGCCTTATCAGGACTGCCTGAGACAAAAAATATTAGCAGTACCCCCTTTCACTCTCAAAAGTAACCCTATTTGGGTGATAAATTGTATGATCTCGCTGCCCATAATGCACCTCTAATATTGTTTAGCACATAGTAGCTGCTTAAAAGTCGCTTAGCCTCCTCTGAGCCTTCTAATAGAACTGACTGTTTCCTTCTTATTATACTTCTTTGTAATTCTCTGGCATTGTGTATTTACAGGGGATATTCTCCAAAACATTTTTTACTATTGTCCTGGTGGGAAGGTACATGACAATACGATCTACAGATTTGTATCTGTGAAAGCACTTTCTTAAAGCTCCCCACCAACTGCTTTTAATTAATGGGTATTTGGAAAGGTAGCATTGACATCCTTAAAAGCATTTATTTCAATTCAAAGTGTTCTGCATATTAAAGACAGCTCCAGTTAAAATACTTGAGATTGTTGGGACATACCCTGGTAGCTATTTTGTAATGTGAAATTTTACTTAAACTCTAACATTTGCTGACACATTTGATTGTTAGACTTTGGTCAGGATTTTCTAAATCTGTCCTGGCAATGATAAGTTAAAGATGTATACTATAATAGGAAAACACAAAAAATGGAGAAAAGATTGAACAAATACTCCATGAAAAAGATATATACATGAAAAAATAAGCACATGAAAAGATGCCTAACGTCATTACTTATTTGAAAAATTAAAATTTAAACCACAATGAGATACCATCTCACACCTATTAGAGTGGCTAAACTTAAAAATATTGACCATAATAAGTGTTGGTGAGGATGTAGAGAAGCTAGAACTCTCATACACTGCTGGTGGGAATGTAAAATAGTACAGTTATTTTGGGAAAAGTTGGCAATTTCTTAAAAAGTTAAATGTATAACTTTCATATGATCCAGCCATTCCACTCATAGGTATTTATCCAAGAAAAATGAAAGCATATATCCATAAAAAGACTTGTACATGAATGTTCATATAGCTTTAATTGCAATAGCTAAAAATGGGAAACAATACAAATGTTCATCAACAAGGGGATATATATATATATATATATATATAGTGATATATCCTTACAATGGAATACTACTCAGTAATAAAAAGATATGAACTACTGATATATGCTACAATGTCAATGAATTTCAAAATAATTTTGCTGAAAGAAGCCATTTGAAATGGACACACTGTATGGTCCCATTTATATAAAATCCTAGGAAACACAAACTGATATGTAGAGACAGAAAATGTATCCGTGGTTGCTTGACCAGGTTGGGTAGCAAGGAGGAGAAAGAGGGAGGGATTTAAAAAGACCCATTTTTAAGTATGCAGTGGCATTAAGTACATTTTCATTGTTTTGTGACTATCACCACTTTCCATCTCCATAATTTTTTATCATCCCAAACTAAACCTTTGTACCCATTAAACAATAACTCCCGTTACACAAAACTCACATTTCTGTCAAGTTTTCATGACAAAATTGAATATGATTCTTGTACATTCTACAAGGAATGACCTTGAAGCAGATTAAAGTGATTTTGACCCTATGTTCTCTGTCACCACTGTGGTGAGACAGGCTTACATAGTAGGAGGAATGGAATGTGATAGAACTGTGATTTGTCCCTCAGATCTGGCCACCATTTCCCACACTCTTTACTCCCAAAGAAAAGTGGGTAAGGTCTTGTCCATGACACTTGGCCACTATCACACTACTGGAAAAACAGCCCAAACGCCTTGCCTCACTAATCCTAGGTCAGCTGTGTCATATTTGTGTGGGAAGACTGAGCTAATTATCATTCCTACCTCCTGACTAAATTAGCAAATCACATATAAATCATTCACCTTCCTCCCTATTAGCCTCCTTCACCTTCTCCCCCCACCCCCCAGTCATTCAAAAGTCCTTGAAAAGCTAATAGCAGTCTTGTGCATTTTCTTTTAAAGTTGACATATTCATTTCTGCTCCAGGATGGCTCAACTACGGTAAAATATTTGGTTCCTCTTCTCAAGCAGGTTGCCACACCTGGTTCCATGGTCTGTTCTGGCACAGTAGCTGGTGTTTGCTAAACAAAACTCTTATACTAGGGTCTCAGGGTTGGAAACATGTCCTACGTGTGCAGGAGAAAGTGATGGCAGGAGGCACAGCTTTGGAAGCTGGCAGACCTGGGCCAGGATACTTAGGTCTCTGAGTTTCAGCTTTCTCACCTCTACAACGGATATGATGTCTACCTACCGGTTGTTTGGGGGTAGTAAATGAGAAAGTGTTTGGAAGCCATCTAGAACAGTGCCAGGCGCTCAGGCCAGTGACGAAAGTTCGGTTCCCTTCCTCCTCTCTATCAAATTACTTCGAGATCAGAGGGAAAGAAAGTGGTGGGTTGGAAGCGGGACCACTAAAGAATGGAGGCCACTTTTGGCCTAAAGGATACAAGGATATTTATCTCTATACAAAGATCTGGTTCAAAGAAGCCTAGAGATTAAAAAAAAAAAAAACAAAAAAACCCCAGCCACCTGGGTTTTTGGATTAGCTGAACCCCGGATAAAGATGCTTGTAAAAAGGAGCTGGTGCGAATCCAGAAAAGGACTTGAAATGCCCAGGCTCTGCCATGGCACATTCCCCAGTTTTTTCCACACGGCACACACAAGAGTGAACTCGAATTTGGCCCAAAGCCTTGACTGTTCCCATGGAGGCAGCAGGGGAGAGGTCAGACCAACAGGCGTGGGAAGCTGCTAGGTATGGGAGGAAAAAGCAGGTGTCGGAGGACGGGCCCCCTTTCTCAGGCAGAGGGGCCCCAAGGCTGCTCCTGGTGCTTCCCGCAGCGGGTGGAAGGGTCCTGCCCGCCACCTGCGCCCGCTGGGCCTGGAGACGGGGAGGAGGCAGAAGGAGGTGGCGGGTCGGCGGCGGGCCAGCCGTGGTGGGCTTCCCTCCCCTCCGCCGGCCCCCGAGCGAATGCCTGGAAGTTGACGCGAACTCCGGGCCGCTGGGAAGCCCCCGGGCGTGGGGGCAGGGCCGGCTCCTATCGCGGGGCTGGCCTCCGCCTGCGCTGCTCTGTCTGCCGGGTCCGGAGGAGGGGCAGCCTCGCCGCGGGCATGTACGGCGGGAGGGCGGAGACGGGGTCCAGGGACCCGCGCGGGGAGGGAGCGCCGCGCCCGCCGCCCTTCAATTGGCCGCGCCGCCCCCTCGCAGGAGAGGCGGGAGGAGGAGGCCCTCCATTGGTCGGGCTAGTCGGCCAATCCCTGAAGGTCCGGAGGAGGCGGTGGGGGGCAGTTCGTGCGGGACTCCGGAGCCGACCGGGAGGCTCTGTGGGACCTCTTCCGACTGAGTAGCCGAGGCACCGCCCGCGCCCCGCCGCCGAGTCCGGGCGATTCCTACGCTGCCCAGGGGAGCGAGCTCCGAGCATCTTGTGGTGCGGCCACTCCTCGGGGCCAGGAGCGGGGAAGCCGAGTGCGAGAAACCCCCGGACCAGAGCTCAGCCTCTTCCCGCCTACCGAATCATCATGACCCACTTCAACAAGGGCCCTTCCTATGGGCTCTCGGCCGAAGTCAAGAACAAGGTACGCCTGGGCAAGGGTGGGGCGGGACCCCGAGGCCAGAGGTGGGATGCAGGGCGCCGCCCAGGGGACCCTGGGACTGGGGTGGCGTGGGCCGCGCTTTGCCCAGTGCGCCTTGTCTCTGTCGGGCTTCGCGGAGAGGAGATGTCGGGGCTGCGCGAGAGTTGCCGCGCGTCCCCGACCTGTCCCCGGCTCCAAGCGCCGGCTCCCGGGCTCTCTTCTGGCTTTGTTCCAGCGCCGCGGGCCCGGACTGGCTGCGGGCGGTGGGTTCCCGGGCTCCTGGAATCCCGCAGCGCCTGCCTTCGGCTCCAGGAGCGGGTCTGCGGCTGCAGGACGCACCCTTCCGGGAAGGGGGCGCTCCTGCGTGGTCATTCGCCCTTAGGTGGGGTCAGTACGCGCGGCTGGGGACCCAGCGAGCAGCCTTCGCCACCCTCTCCGGCCCGGGCTCCTGGTGGACCCTGAACCTTTTCTCACTCCAAACCCCAGGCCGAATTCAAGTGCGCGAGTAAAGTTAGGCGGTTACGTGGCCAAACTGGGTCCCCCATTGTTCCTCGCCTCTTCCCGGGTGGGAGACCGCTGAGCATCCCACGCACGGACCTCAGGGACCACCGGAAGAACGGGAGCCGTCCAGAACCCTTCACGGTTGTCGAATACCGGTGCCAATTGCTGCTGCTTCTGCGGGAAGCGGAGACAAAGCCTGAGTGCGCCGCTTTGGGAATATCTGCTGTAGACTTGAGATTTATTTTTATAAAACACTGAAGTTTGTAGTACGTTAGACTTCAACGATATCAAGGAAATCTTCGTGGGTTTCTTTTGTTTAGGGTTTATTTGCTGAGGCGGGCTGTAGTTTGGAGTGATTGGGCTTTGGTAACGCTCGGTTCTGCCACTTTGCCCAGCATAAGAATGCGTTGGGTTTATCTTTAGTACTTTCGGTCTGGGAAAGAGATGAGAGGCGTCCCCCTCCCCAAATCCTCTCCTTCCTTCCTCCCTCCCTGCATTCCAAGCCCATGACATCAGGGGTTTCTGGGGGGAGAGAGCAGCCAATCGGCGCGGAACTGCTCACAGAACGCTCATTGTCTCCTTTCTGCTGTTCTGGCCAAAGCGCCACAAAGGAGGGCTGCTGTGGTTTAATTCCCATTAACCTCCCGGGAGCCGAAGCATGTCAGGATTGCCACCGCACCGTCCTACCGCTTGTAGAATTCACTGGCATTGTCAGAGCTGTAACATCCCAGCGTTGGGGGTGTACGCGCTGTGGAGTGAATTATGTAGAGGCCATGAAGCGCACCATTGTCACACCCCAAGGGAGAATTGTGGCTCTTCTCACCCCGTTATATAGTCTCCAGATCATATTATAATTCAGTTGTTAATAAGTTCTAAACAATCTCTGAAGCAAGGAGTTGATTTTAGTCTATGTATCCAGAATGGAAATTTAGATCTTTTACCTTGTCAAGTGTGTTGCCCATTTTAGAAAACGATTTTCTGAACATTTTTGTAAAGAACAGAAAAGTGAGTGGTTTGTGTGTGATTGATTACAAACCCCACCAATTGAAAACTTGCAGAATATTGTTCAGTTCTTTCCAAGGTTTGCATGCGGAGCTTTAGGAATCCTTTCAGAGGACTCGGCATGTCCAAACTGCTGGATGTGATACCCTGGCCTGGCTTGTGCACATTAATTTTAATTCGCCCTTGTGATTCTTGGCTGGCAACAGTTGAGTCTCTACCTTTTGCATTGTAAATGAGGTACTGATAACTTTGGCAGTCCTTCTAGAGACTGACTTTTCTTGGACGTTAATATCCATGTTAATTTCTTTTGGCTACTAATGAAGCAACTTTTGCCCTTTGCCTACTTATCATTGAGCGGGCTGAAGGAAATGGCGTGGACTGAGGCTAGATCATTGTAATTATTATACGTTTTTAAAAATAGTAAAACCTCAGCTTTCAGAACCTTTGGAAAGTTAGTTTTAACTTTAGGTTTATATAACTGTGGGTTTATCCCTTTAAGCATCAAACCATCCTTAATAACCCCTTTCATTTATATGGTCCTTTCATACAGTATTCTTTCATAGGAAGTCTTATATATATATATATATATTTATTTATTTATTTAGGTCTGCATTGGGTCTCGTTCCTGCGCGTGCTTTCTCTAGTTGTGGCGAGCGGGGGCTACTCTTAGTTGCGGTGCGTGGGCTTCTCATTGTGGTGGCTTCTCTTGTGGGCACAGCTCTAGACTCGCGGGCTTCAGTAGTTGTGGCTTGCGGGCTCTAGAGCGCAGGCTCAGTAGCTGTGGCGCACCAGCTTAGTTGCTCCGCGGCACGTGGGATCTTCCCCGACCAGGGCTCGAACCCGTGACCTCTGCTTTGGCAGGCGGATTCTCAACCACTGCGCCACCAGGGAAGCCCCATAGGAAGTCTTTTGATCTCAGCAGTAGAGCAGCCCTCTGAAGATTCCTGGGATTATCCAACATCATTTACAGATCAGGATGCTGAAGCTCAGAAAGATGGGATTTGCTCAAGATCACAGAAAAATGTTGGAATATTCTAAGAATTTTAACTCTAAGAGTGATATCTTAGTTTAGTGAGGTACTTAGGGATGTTCTGCTACATGTCACTATTGTCCACCCTCCTCCGCGCTATTTTTGCTGTTCACTTGTCAGTTCCTGGCATCATGATTATTCATTTAATGCTGTTTTAATCTCTTCTGGGCTTGGAAATCAAATATCCATGTTTGCTAGTCCTTTGTATGAGATACTGTATTTCAGTTGAGGGCTCAGAACCACCTGATTGAGTGGGTTTGTGGAACATGATCTTTGTCATTGCTTGGTTTGGACACCTTTTGATTTCTTTCTCCTTTTTCTTTATGTATTGCATAACTGATATGTTGCTTAAATATTAATTTTTTTTTCTTAAAACCTCATTAACAAAGTGGGGGGAGATAGTGTGGAAAGGACCTTGGAGTGATGCAGATGTGGGTTCTAATCCCCCTTCTGCCACTTACTGCCTTGAATGATGTTGGGCAAATTATTTGGTATTTCTGTCCTAGTTTCCTAATCAGTAAAATGGGGGAAGTGATAGTTACCACCTCTGAAAACTAGTATTGGTATTATATTTCTTAGACTTTTATGTCACTGCCTCTTTAAGTATTCCATTTCTATTAAAAAAGCCTTTGGTCTTTTTATATTTGAATTGAGGAAGTATTTGATCTTAGATAGTTTTAATTAGTAAAATTTCAGGGAAAAGTCAGTAAATTTAAGATACTTGTTTGATAAGATAATAATACCTGGTAGAACATACAAACTTACTTTTTTTTAATAGGCAAGAAGATGTTTGAAAACAGCCTAAAAAAAGTAGAATCCTTCAGCCTGCGATATAATCAATATGTCTCTAATGACAAGAAAAGGATCATAACTTGCAATCTACAAAGACTATAATGGAGTAGAAGGTCAGGGAATATATAGAAGCTGGTGTAGTTAGTTCAGTGAGGGATGGAAACACTCGTAAAGTAGTAAGGTCTTACATGTATCATACAGGTTACGCCAGGCCCTTGACTGCATCTTGGGGACCAAAGGTAAATACCTCTATGCCTTATAAGCCGTGGAAACATGACAGGTCCCAAAAGGAAGCACAGCATTTCCTGACACTTGGCTCTGAACAAGATGTTGGAGTCGGGTACTCTCTTGTAGAGCTGAGGATGCAGTGAAGCATACCCTCAGCAGTCTTAGAGCACATGCTGCTGGGAGCTTTCTTACAGGTCTCAGGGAACTTGGAGGAAATTAGTTGTGGGGCGGGAGTGGGTGAAGCTGAAATGATCTTACCTGGGCATGTTTCTTGGGAGGAGTCTAACTGAGATACTAAGAAGAATGGAATTGGAGTGCACATTCTAATAGTTTCTGCTCCCAGGGAATGTCTGATTTGAGCAAAGTAGCTTCTCACAGAATCTTGGTTTCAAAATGGTATCCCTCAATAGATAAAAACCATTTTGGAAGGCTTATTACTAAAATTGTAAGTCATTGAAGAATAAGTTAAACAATCATATAGTAATAATTAAATAGGACCAAATGTCCCATGAGGCCATGCCAGCCTACCAGCCCAGTGCCACTTGGACAACCGGTTTGCTCTGCAGATCAGAGTAACCCCAGGGTGTCTGTGGACTCCTGTTGTAAACTGTTTCCGAAGATGGTCTGCCTTGTTTTCTGCTAGAGGAACAGAATCATGGTAAAAATGTATTGATGGGTTTAGCTTTAGCTTTTCTTTTTTTAACTTTACAGTTCAGAAATAGGTTTTTTAAGATTTTTTTTTTCATGTGGACCATTTTTAAAGTCTTTATTGAATTTGTTACAACATTGCTTTTTAAAAAATTAATTTATTTATTTTTGGCTGCCTTGGGTCTTCTCTAGTTGTGGCAAGCAGGGGAGGGGCTACTCTTCATGGTGGTAAGCAGGCTTCTCATTGCAGTGGCTTCTCTTGTTGTTGAGCACCAGCTCTAGGCGTGCAGGCTCTATAGTTGTGGCTCGTGGGCTGTAGAGCACAGGCTCAGTAGTTGTGGCGCATGGGCTTAGTTGCTCTATGGCATGTGGGATCTTCTCGGACCAGGGCTTGAACCTGTGTCCCCTGCATTGGCAGGCAGATTCTTAATCACTGCGCCACCAGGGAAGTCCCTGCTTCTGTTTTATGTTTTGGTTTTTTGGCTGCGAGGCATTTGGTATCTTAGTTCCCCGACCAGGGATCGAACCCTCACCTCCTGCATTGGAAGGTGAAGGAAGTCTTAACCACTGGACTGCCAGGGAAATCCCCAGAAATAGGTTTTTAATTCAGAACTTTTTGTTTATTGTTTCTTTCCACCAGCAATAAGATCTCGGTCTTATTCACTGATGAGCTATATCAAGATCTATATTTTATAATATAACTTGGCACATAGTAGATGCCCAATAAATATTTGCTGATTTAATGAATTTACCCATCAGGAATAGATTTTACCATCTCTAGAAACTGGAAAGTAACCATGTTTGATAAGTCTGTGTAAAGGAATTCTGTGGTGCAAGCGTGCTGTTTTTGAAGGACATGGTGATTTTTATAGTTTGCTTTTCTTGAGCAGTTTCTTTTATTAGTTAATATTACACTGAAAACTTACCAGTAAGATAATTCCTTCTTTGTTGCTGAAGTTCTTTCTTAGACTCCCAGATTAGAGAGGAACAGTAGAGGCCCCTTCTGCAAGGCTCTGTCAGATGCATCTCCCAAAAGACCTCCTGCGAAGTGGCCATTAAGCCCGCAGCCAGGGTACCGTGCTCCTCCTGGTAGGGATGTGCCATTGTGGTTTGCCTGCTTTTTTGGTTTGTTTTTCTGTCTTGACCAAAACAGGTAAAGAAATAGACAGTTTGCTGAATTGAGAAGAGGTACCATGCTACTTCTTTAAAAATACTCAGACTTATTTACCCTGGAATAGTAATGGGGATCATTATCAAGCTCGCTATCCTGTGATCTACAGCTTTTTACACTCTTTCCTTTGCCTCAGTTCTTTAAGATTCCAAAAATAAGCTTGAGAATGAAGACCTTGCTGCTACCATTATCAAACAGAGGCATATCCTCTATTACCCTATGCCTTTTCCCCTTCCAGGTGGAATCGTGAGGTTAGTGAGTGTCTTCTTTTCACTTAACAGTATATCGGGAACCACAGTTAATATTATCTGTTACATTTTAAGAAATTTTAAAAAAGAAGAAGAAGCAGCAGCACAATTGGATGGTTCTGGTTTTTCAGCCAATTATGACCATTATATCTAAGAGAGAGAGGAAATGTTTATTTCTCGTCTCAATATGACTAGGTGGTGGAAAGGAACTTGTTCTTAGAATTTTCCGCAAGTTTCATTTTCTTCTAGGCATTAGCCTTCTATAGCATATACCACGTGCATTGGCTTTCCTTAACTCTGAACTCGTAGCCATGGTGGGCTCTTAGCTATTATTCATATGTACTTGTGCTCAAGTTTTTGTTAAGGGTTTTTTGAGCCTGGTGTTGATCCACACTGTTTGTGGGGCCTGAAGCTTATATAGTTTAGGGTTTATCATTACAAAAAGTACAAAAGAATTTTGCACATTTTATAAAAACATGACCATGGGAATCTTTGTGAACTTGACGATGTTGGGTAGGTCCCCTCTAGGTTCCTCTCAGTGAGAAAGTAGAACCTGGTGGCCTTGGAGACTGGCTGGGTTGTAATCTTGGTTCTGCCTCTTACCCTGTGACTTTGGGCCAATAACCTGTCTGTGTCTCATCTGTAAAATGAGGATGTGCTAGTTCCTACCTCTATAGGGTTTTGGGGAGAAATAAGCAAGATAGACAATCCACGTAACGTGTTTCAAATAATGCCTAGAGCCAAAAGTACAAATTATGTAAATGTTAGCAATTGTTCCATTTTGCTCTGTTGGGTAGGTTCAGTCCCGTGTTCTCCTGATTAATCTTCTAGATTTTGAGATTACCGCCAGGACTTGGACATTCAGGCACGAATCTGTTTGTATCTGAATGAGGCTTCTGGCAAATAGGGGACTAAAGAGCCAAGCAGTACCTCTCGATTTCACTTCTGTGTCTGTGATCTGCCCCCAGAGTCCTGATCCAAGCCTCCTCCCCTGGCAGCCTGTGATGTATTCCTGCAGTGAAATCCCGGTGTCTCTCTCCCTGTTCTCACTCTGTCCACATTGCCCACAGGGCCATGGACTTCTGTGTAGAGATAGAGGCCTTGTTTTCTGGGCGTGCCATTACTTGGGTTTTTCTTCCTAAGAAGTCGATTTCTGTTAGACAAGACACATCTTTCATTTCTTGGTTCGGACGGGGCTCGTATTCCTCCACAGTGGAATAATAAACATATTTACCTTGTAGTGTTGTCACTGGAGGCCTTCAGTTTTAGATGGTCTTTGGAAGGATCTACCTAGATCTGTGTGAAGCAAGTCCATGAGTAGAGAAGCCTAATTCCTAGCTTTCCCCCGGGTGGTAGGGAGGGGACCTCTTCAACATCTTCCTTCCTCCCAGGACCAGGAAGCTTCAGGGTGTGAGCCACGGGCACTGTTGGGCCTGTTGGGCGGGCACATCTGCAGTGGGAAGGCCAGGAATTAGGGATGTGAGTGCAGAGAAAAGAGAAAGCCCTCTGGGCTGGGAAGGACTCTTCTGGGCAAGTCATAAGCTAAGCATTTATGGCCCTTTTCCTCTCTTCCCCCACACATTTTCTAGGGGATCGTAGCTGCTGAGTGGTGGCTAGGCATGCTGGCTATGATATCATTGTTGTTTCTTCTCTCCCCTTCTCAAATGTTTGCACACTAATCTTTCTTCATTATCTCAAGCCTCTCTGCCTGCTTAGCGCTGCAGAGGCTCTACAAATGGATAGAGAGAGTGCTTTATCAATTGCAGTTTTCCCTCCTTCCTTTCGTTTCACGTGGGAGGAAATAGAGAAAATAATCAATACCATGTGTAGTGAGTCTCTCATAATTCAAACATGTGATTCTACTTTGGATGCAAAAATAGCAACAGCAATCATACTTCTAATTGAGTATAGAAATTATACTTATATTAAATAGCGTATTTTGAGCTTGTTGGAGTCCTTAGCCCTTAGCAGGAACCTTAAGGCTGCTCTTCAGAGTCCATACACAGCCAGATCTCTCCCCCTGAATGGACATGCATTTGTCTCTTCTTTTCCCTTTCTTCAGAGGCCTGGATGTTGAATAAACCCCCGTCCCCCAACCTCACCTCGGCCACACACACACACACACACACACACACACACACACAGGCGTGGGCTTTGCCAGCCAGGCTTTCGTTCCTAAATTTCTTCCTCTCTGGGCTTCGTTTTTCCATTTTCTTTTTCTCCTTTCAGTGACAACTCTGCTTTTGACATCCTCTTCTGCAGTCGGTCTTACAACATTTTCTAAAACATGCATGCGGTAGGAAGCTACTTTTTATAGGGGCCAGGGGAAGAATTAAAGTCTGAGGCATCTCTGCCAAATCTCTTACTGTGAACTTTTGAACCACGCTGGCAACGCCCTTTGAGACTACAGATTCCGGGGCTGGTTTGAATCAAAGCCGCAGCAAGTTCACGGTGTATCAGTCTGCTACAGTGATGGTGGTGGTGGTTACTTTTGGTTGCACTCTCATTTCTCCATGAGTTGGAAGGACTTTATGTTAAGCCACAGTGTCTAAGCCACCACTCTGTTCCTGGTTCTTGATCCTCTGTCTGCAAGCAGCGTAGTTGCCCGTGCTATATTCTCTGTGTATAGCTTAGAGTTCCTATCTCAGTTTGGTTAGAGGGGTGGGAGTGGGAGAACGTCCAGTGGTGGAAAAGCCTTAGACTTTGGAGCCAGACCTGGGTCCGAATCCCTGCTGAGCCCATGACCATGGACAGGTCATCTCTGCATGAAGATGATGCATCTACCTTGGGATGCCACCTTCCTTGCCTATGAGAACCTCTTCTCTTTTTTGATCCGTATTTTGTGAATGAAATATCTGTCAGGAAGAATGCAAACCGTACCAAAATATAAAAGTAAAGAAGTGAAAGTATCCTGCAGCCCTTACCCCTACCCAACTGCTTGTACAACTTTAAATATCATTTGAACATTTTAGAAAGTGAATTATAGTTTATTGTGTGGATTTCCACTATGTATCTATTCATTACTTCCCTGCTGGTGGATATTGTCTTAAAACGTACTTGTGTGGAAAAGTGTAAGTTTTGACCTAACATTTAAATGTGTTTATAGGTATCACCAACTTGCTGTCTAAACAGCATAATAATTGTATAATTCCCACCAAAGGTTCAGAAGAGAAGGAAGATCTCCTCTTGATGTTAAGAACAAATAAAACTATCAAAGCAGCCTTGTCAAAATTCAAGTCACTTGCTTTAGTTCTTTATTTTCAAGTCTTGAGTCAGTGACATTTGTGACCCCTATGCCATCTGTCACCCCCACCAGACTCAAGTGGGAGTTGGCAATGAGATGAGGCCAAAGAATGGGGCGAGGACATCTCTTATAAATTATGATGAGATAATTTTTTAAATAGAAAGCTCAGACAGCATCACAATGATCTCTTATCAAAATAGCTATCTAATAGTAGTATCAAGTAAGTGGTTTTTATGGTATATTGGATTTGAAAGAGGAAATCTCTAGTATCTGGACAGAAGTGACCAGCAAAGTGTAGATAGAAGGTTAGGGGTGGACATTTATTGAGTTCTTAAGATTTATGTAAATTAAGTCATTGATTCTTCTCAGCACCTTCTCATGGAAGCGCTATTAATGATCTCTGATTTACTGGTGAGGAAACTGAGGCATGGTGGAGATGGAATTGTAAACGGAGCATTAAATTTCCAGAGCCCACGCCCCTAACCATTTTAATTTGAGGCCAGAACTCGGGGAATCAGCATCTTTCAGGGGAGGAGGAGAAGGCAGACCAGAGAGGGAAGCTCCAGGTCCTTTAACAAGAAGCCAGAGGGAAGAGAGATGGGAGGGTGCCCCAGGAGTGCTGCAGAGAGGCCAGGAAGAGGAAACAGGCCACTGGACTTGGCCACAGGGAGATCACTGGTGACCTTTTAAGAGATCGTTTTCAGTAGAGCAAATTTCCGGTGGGGGTTAGGAAGGAGTACTAAGTGAGGAAATGGAGAGGTTTGTCTTGAAATAAAAGAGAAACAGGACAGTGTTTGAGGCTGGCAGCAGGTTCAAAGATGCTCTTGTTTCAGACATGATAGGGGGTAGTCTGTGCCCACTGATGAACCAAATAAAGGAAGGGCTCAATACACATGGTGGGTGGGAGCAAAGCAGCAAAGAAGCTTCTTCGCCATGAAAAGTTGGGAAAGGAAAAGGAAAAGGACCAGGAAAACAGAACTGGGGTGGATAAGACATCCCCTTTTCTGTTGCAAGTGCTGTGTTCCTCTTCTCATGGAACCACTGATGTATGATGGCGTATGCAGCCAGGAGTAGGAGGAGAGGATCCAGGCCAAGGCCTGCTCGTGGAATACACTGTTGATTCAGTTGCTTCTCTCTGCTGAGTCCTGCTGGGGCCCCTTTGCAGCCTGGGTTCTGCTGTCTCCTCAGTCCCTCGGCCCTTGACCTGGAAAGGATGCGAAGCTGGGCTTATTTTGTCCTTTGTGCTTGGGTGTCTCCTAGCAAGCCTTCATGACACAATGTCCAGGGGACCTTGGTGTTGCGGTGCAGCACTCTGATGGAGGGTGCAGTGCTTCCAGAGGAACTCACTTTCTCCCCGCATTTCTGTGCTCTCAGATGACATTACAATCAGGTGAAATGTGGAGTTAGTTTTTACTGTTGAGATGTGGAGAGTGCCATGTGACCTCACTGAAATTTCACACCCTCTAGTTTTCATTGGGGAGAAAACAACAGTGATATCTAGCACAGTTAATACCTCTGTAAGACTTCCATGAAATCTCTCTAGCCAGCATCTATCCTACATTTAAAAGGAGGTGTTTCAACTCTGTTCTTCGCTGGTTGGATAAAGCCATCTCTCCTATGGGCAGACTCAGCTGTGGTAAGCAGAAGAGGATCCCCAAGAGGAGCTCCAGATGTACTGAAAGCCGACTGAGATGCTGGGATCTGTTCCTCCTTGGCCTCCTTTCCACCCTCGTCTCATCAGTAGTTCAGAGTCAGGGGGCAGTGTGTGTTTTGACTCTGTTCTGGGGTGGACAGCTGGGAGCACTGGGATGAATGTGGTCAGTGGTCTGGGAGCGGAAAGGGTTTCCCAGTTCCAGAGAGATGAGTTTATGGTTGACACTTGGGACAGTGGGGGTGGATTTCATGCCTTCTTCCTCAGGTCATAATGGACTCCGAGACTCATCCTATGAAGCAGACTTGCCAAGTAATCGATGAGGAATGAATAGACATTCCCAAGCTACAAAAAAGCTACTGCCATGATATTCCTTGTAATTATGGAAAAAGAAAGGAAGATTTTTTTTCAGTGCTATTCACATTGCCCAACTCAGATTATTTAGGAGGCATCTAGAGTTCTGCTGAGGAGACAAGTGTTGAAAACCTGGATAGCAGCAAAAAATCTGGATACCTGCAAATACTGTGATGCGTGAGGTGTAGACCCTTATGTATTCTAGAGGTGAGGCAAAGCAAACAAAAACTTGAAGAGCATCTCTGTTTTCCTTTATCTCTGGGGGCTTTCGTTAAGATCCCCTTTCAGCAAGATCTCTACAGTGACGTAAAATTCAAGACCCAGCCGGCCTCCTTCCCGAGTGAGAGGATGTCCTCCAGCAAGCTTTCTCATGGGTCTCCTTCCCACCGTTGCTGCATTGGCACACGTGCTCTCTCCATTCCTGCGTGCCTCTCTGGTCGGCTCCCTAGGATTTCTGCATTTTTATCCGTGGTCTGCCCTATGTGTGGCATTCAGAATTTCTGTATAACTTCCATCTAAATAGTTAGATGGCTATTTCTCCTGCCCCCAAAGTCCCTTCTAGGCCATAGGTAGCCATTCCTGGCTGACCAGTCTCTCACGATAGGCTGTGTATGATTCTCCTAATCTTTTCTGCACCCAGTTTGCTCCTTCTCAAAACTGATGCCAGTTTGTAAATGTCCCCTTTTAGAGTGTGGCCCACAGAATTGACTACTGGGGTACAGTGGGATTATTAACTAGCTCCTTTGTTTGACTACAAAGCACTAACTCATTCTGTTTTGATCAATGCCATCACCTGGTGAGGTGGTTCGAAGGAGGATTCCAATCCTTGCTTTGGCAAGTTGATTTTCTGAGTCTAGAGGTGACTAATTGCCTAAGATTTTATAGTTCACATACTCCTCTCACACCTGTTTCATTTAAATAATTCTTTCCTTGATTACCTCATGAGGCTGTTTCCAGCAAACAAATAAGATGAGCAATAGTATTTTATAAATAATTGTAGACCTGTGCAGACCAAGATAGCATTAGCTTTTCTAGGCTCACTGAGTAAGCATTACTAGTTAGTTCTAGAACTTTGGACAGGATTTTACATATATCTTGAAGAATTTGTTTATTAAGCTAGGATCTTTCTGAATCTGAATTTTGTTTCTTTTTAACTATTCCCAATTTATTTTTTATAAGTTTATTAAGTATGCCCAATAGTTTCAAATTGTTAGCTACCAGAACAGAAGAGCACAGATCTAAATCTAAGCCTCTGGGTACACATCCCTAGGAGCTCCTCCTTCCTTGACGTAGATCAGCACAGTGGGCATGGTTGTTCCTTCTGACCAGGCCCTACTTCTAGGGTTACGAAACTGGACTTCAGGAGTGCCGTAGACATAAGGGACTTTTATCAGAAAGTAAAACAGATATGTCCCTAGTGATCCATCTAAGATGAGATCTAGGAGATGTGACGCCCATAAAAACCAAGCATTCAAATGCAGATGGCTTTCCGTAACAGGAGAGATCTTTAGATCTGTGACATTTCACTAGTCTGGTAATACTATCGGTAAATAAAAAATCATTTACTGAGTACCCGCTATGGGTCAGGCATGGGCTCTAGGGGTAGAAAGATGAATGAAGCCTGTTTTGACCTCAAGAAGACAGGCAGGTGTTCTTGGATATGCCTCACATACCTACCCTGGCTCCTGGTGATGACTGCCCTGCCCCTCTGAGTGCACCCCCTCTCTCTGTAGTCCACTCGCGTATGACAGCCAGGTTCTTCAGCCTGTAGTGGAGACACCCTTGACTTTGGGTGGGAGTGGGGAGGGGTGGGCCCATCTCTAGGTTCCTGTTACTACTGTTTGCCAAGATTTCTCACATGGTGAGCTATTCAGTGTGCACATCTTTATTAATCATTATTTCTGAGTCTAGATTTTTCTGGGAATCCAGCCTCTATGATTACTTCCTCATTGTTTAAGTTTCAACTTTCAAAATCCGCCTTTAACTATGTATGTTCTAAGCTTTGTAGTCTGATGGTCATTTTCTAGATAGAGAAGACAAAGTTGACCTTCTATTGTTTCTGCATTTTTCCTACCATTTGTTAGTTATAGTATGTGCTTTAGGCACTGGACCAACTCCTCTTAAGTTATTTTAAAATCTTTCATTTCTTGTCACTTTCACGGTATTCATACGTTGAGTCATAGTATCTTTGTATTTATTTGACTATACGTGCTTGGAGGGAAAAATTTGTGCTGGTGCCATATGCTGATACCTTGATCTGAAGATCTGGCCATACCTCTCAGAGAAGGGCCAAGATTTAAAATGCCTTTAGACGTCACTCTGGTTTACCCCAGGCAGATGTGATTTTCCCTAGTTTTGGAATATATAGTCATTTCCTCTCAAATATTTAGTAAGTTCATGCCATAGAATGAGTCTCAGATTCTATAGTGAACTTGAAGAAGGCACGCAATCTACCATGACATCAATGTAAAGTGATTTCCTCTAGAACTCCTACCCCCTACTCCCCATAAAATACAAACCCACTTTTAATTTTTTAAATTAAAAATTTTTTTTTCCAGTTTAAAGAAAAAATATATATTAAAAATACAATTGCTCTCTGATCCCATTCTTTCTTCCCTGTAGAAACTGCTGTCTTACAATTGGTATTTACCATTCCCACAGGATCTGATTTTAATCCAGTGTTTAAAGCTGATGATAGTAGACTGAACATTTGTACTAGCTACTTCTTTTTTTTTCTTTAATTTTATACTTTTTATTTTTACTTAAAAAGTAAAAAAAATTTTATACAATTTTTAAATGTTCCTTTCCATTTACAGTTTTTACAAAATATTGGCTGTATTCCCCATGTTGTACGATACATCCTTGAGCCTATCTTACACCCAGTAGTTTGTACCTCCCACCCCCAACCCCTAAATTCCCCCCCCCCCATAACTTCTAGTTCTCTATGTCTGTGAGTCTGCTTCTTTTTTG
This sequence comes from Physeter macrocephalus, assembly GCF_002837175.3. NCBI lineage: Eukaryota > Metazoa > Chordata > Mammalia > Artiodactyla > Physeteridae > Physeter > Physeter macrocephalus. Next base: position 100,421,855 of record NC_041217.1, read on the forward strand.
ACAAACTCACTTAAAAAAAAATAGTTACTTCATCTCTTTCAGCAGCAGTAATCTGGAAAGAAATGAGAATTTGGGATGCAAACACAGGCAGGAAGGAGAGTGGAGATGTGTGGTGATGGGACTGGACAGTGGGGGTGGGCAGTATCTGAGGTGAGCCTGTCTGTGGTGGAATGCTCTTTTTGAATTGTAGACAGTAAAGGGAACAGGTTGCAGTGGGGTTTGGTTCATACCAGTTCCGTACTCAAGCTGATATAAATGGCGAGTGTTAATTCTGAGGTGTGTCAGGCACTGAGATGGGCTTCCTCCTCACAATGGCCCTGGAAGGAAGGAGACAACTTGCAAGAAATGAGGTCACCAGGGTTAAGTTACTTACTTATGTCACTCTGGAACTGGGAACACAGTTTCTGAAGTTTGACTTCAAAGCATGTGATCTTTGGTCTGTTGTATCCCCAATGAGAATACTTAAAAATTTGCAAAGGTATTTTACATGTTTGGAGGATCTGTTGGGGGAAGGGTTTAAGGTAGGTCAACCCTGTTAAAGCCTGTTCATTCTCTTGCATGAGACAGCAACAAGGAAAAGTGATAAAGCAAAGGAAGGGAAGCAGCATCTTGATATTTCAGATGGAAATTTACTGTTCGTTTCTTGTTTGAGTCTGTGGAGGTCCCAGTCTTTCTAGTCTCCCCTTATTTTAAATACCCTACTTTATTCTTTTTTTGACGAATGTCTTAACACACCTTATTTAATATTTGTCTCTTTCCACTAGAATGTCAGCTTTTAGGACAGAGACTTTGCCTTTGAACCATGCCTGTTACAAAGTGGCCATTTGAATGAAGGACAAAAGGAAGGAGTAATGCAGAAAGAAGTTGAAGGAAGAATCCAAGACACACAAGGATCACTTGAAAGAGAGGGAAGCTGACAGTGAATACGATTTTACTTAAGAGAGTTTGGCGTAATGCTGGATTATTCTGGTGGCTCAAAATGGCGTCTAGTGAGAGTTCAGGCACGACTGACATTTGGGGGACACCCTTGTAACCACCAGAGACAGTAACCTGTCTGTCTGCTTCAGGTTTTAACGACTGCTGGGATAAAAAATGTATTGTGGGAAGGAATATAGAGGAAAGACATGTCTTAATTCTTTAGCAGATTCTACAATATCCTGGGTGTAAGCCGGCTGTCAGACAGTTCTCGTGCATATATGATCATCACTCGGCCTCATGCCAGGTACAGCCCCATCTTTCTACTAAATTGCGTCTTTGGCCAAATGCTCCATAGAACAGTGTGGAACAGCACTGTTTGGGTCAGTTTGTGGAGATGTTTTTGAAGCTCGGTTCCCCTCATTACTCAGTATCCCCTCTTAGGGATTCTGCGAGGGAAACTTCTCAGACCTCAGTGCCAGGAAGGGCTGGGCAATTCTTAACAGCCAGAAGGAGCGGGCTTTTATCTGATCTAGTGTCTCCCTTTACTGCTAGGAAGTTTAGGCCCTCAGGGCTTGTGTTGTTGAAGGGGATCTTTTTCTAGTGCTGTTTTGTACAGGATTCATTATAAGACATGTGCATGTGGTCTGGAAGAGGACTTGGCAGACAGGACAGGAGCTTACTTCTGGGGAGGTGGGAAAGGGAGTAGGATTTGAAGGAGGGGTGAAGAGAGACCTGTACTTTTTTACTCTGTCTAGTGTTTCTCAACTTTGTTTTCCACATCTCTTTCCCAAAGAGTCTTTTTAGACGTTTTTCCTAATTGCCTCCCGACCTCCACCAAATTTAAAACAAAGGAACAGAGTTTGTTGGGGAGGGTCACAAATTATTGTAATATCTAAGGTGGTTTTCACTCCCTTGGGGGGCAGTATCACCCCCACTGAGAACGCGTGCTCTACATACTTATACCTGTTTAATTTTTTTTTAAAACAAGTGCTATGGGACTTCCCCGGTGGCACAGTGGTTGAGAGTCCACCTGCCAATGCAGAGGACACGGGTTCGAGCCCTGGTCCGGGAAGACCCCACATGCCGCAGAGCAACTAAGCCCGTGCGCCACAACTACTGAGCCTGCGCTCTAGAGCCCGCGAGCCGCAACTACTGAAGCCCGCGTGCCGCAACGAAGAGTAGCTCCTGCTCACCGCAACTAGAGAAAGCCTGTGCACAGCAACAAAGACCCAACACAGCCAAAAATAAATAAAATAAATAAATTTATTTTTAAAAAAAGAGGTCCTCAACAAGTGGCCTAAAAGAATAAATAAAAATAAACAAGTGCTATTTTATTTTATTTTTTTATTTTTTGTGGTACGCGGGCCTCCCTCTGTTGTGGCCTCTCCCGTTGCGGAGCACAGGCTCCCGACGCACAGGCTCAGCGGCCATGGCTCACGGGCCCAGCCGCTCCGCGGCATGTGGAATCTTCCCGGACCGGGGCACGAACCTGTGTCCCCTGCATCTGCAGGCGGATTCTCAACCACTGCGCCACCAGGGAAGCCCAACAAGTGCTATTTTAGAAATCCAGAAGAAAGGCCTTTGTACTGGAGGGTGACTCCAGACTGGTGCGCTTAGCTGCTCTGAGGAGAATGCAGGGGCGAGCAGAGGCTGCAGCCACTCTGGGCATGGGCCCTGGGCTCAGAAGCACTGGATGGCAGGAGATGGTCAATGCCATCAGATGCCCTAGAGGCTTTTTTCTCAGTCTTCATTTCTTTGCTTTTTGATTGTATTTGGGGGGTGGGGGGCGTTTAGTGAGCTCTAGCGAGAAGCCTCTAGCAGGTGTTCTCAGCGACCATACAAAAGTCATTTGCAAGTGTGTCTTGATGTGGGAAGAGTTGGGAGGCCCCGCCGCAGAGAATTCGTGGGTGTTTAGGCGAGGAGGCAGGGCCATGTGAGGAACAAGGGGCTGCTGTGGACTTGAATGCACCAGGCAGAAATTCTGAAATCCACTTAGAAAGGTCAAATAAAATAAATCTTAAAGAATAGTAAAGAAGTGAATGTTTTTAAACAACTTGGAGGAGTGATTTTTAAACAGACTGGAGTGAAATTTCCATGAGGTATTAATGAGATAAGATTAAGTAATTTTTGAAGCTAACTTTCTTGTTCTGAGGAGGAAATACCGGCATTTACTTCCTGCCTGATGTTCAGTAATTAAGGCTTTTTAGATGAAAATAGTAAATAAAGTTTATTGGCCAAAGCTCACATTTATTTTTAATTGCTCTCAGTCCCTTGATTTTAAAAGATGTGTATAACAAACAATTTAAAAATAACCTGTGTAGTTAAAGAATATAATTATATTAGCTTGGGTTGTATTCTAGTATACTTTTAAAGGAAACTTATGATTTCTGTATCCTATGGAGCAGAGCTGCAGGCCAGAAGCTAAGAGACAACTTGAAATAGATTTTTTCCCTAGATGATTTTGAAGAATGTTTTTCTTTTTTAATTTTGAACTTAAAAAAAAAAAGGACACATTCCTAAATCTTGAATTCTATTTAGCTGACGTGACTTCAGAAAGCTCACTTATTAGCAGTGTTTGGGTAGAAAAATCCTTGCTGCTCCTTCACTTAAAGGAAAACTCTAAGTCAAAACCAATAGTTATATGATGTGGAAGCATACCTAGTTTTCATTTTTAGTTTATCACCTGGGCTCTTGGCTTTGCATGTACGTGCTTAAGAATTTTTTCTGTGCATGTGCTATTATATTAAGTCTCAGAGACCGAGTCAGTGAGCCACCCAGAGCCCCACGTGTAACTAGTCAGAGTCAGGGTTTGAACCTGGGTTCATCTGAGTCCAGTCCTTGATTTTTCTTTCATCATTCCCTTGATTGGAACAATGAACAGAGGAGATGAAAATTCTCCCTAGCGTTCCTACTTGGATATTTCATGTTAGATCTGTAATCACTCCGTGGTTTGGGACACGGCACCCAACCTGTCAGAAACATTTTGAACAAAGGAAACATAAATACGCTTTTATGTTTTTTTGGTTGAATAAAAATGGGTCTCATTTGGTTGAGAATTACCACCACCACTAACCAACCCCCAGCAAGAAAGACAAAACTCCTCCAACATAACTTCCAACTCTACATTTGAAAAAACGAAGAGAAAGAATTTCTTTACAATTTTTGCCAATTGACCAAGTTATTTAACACACAGCTTAGAATGGGAGGAGACCTAGTGCCCTTATTCAGCCAGTCTTCCTGTCGTACAGACAGGAACTGGTTCGGAAGTGAGACGAATGAACCGGTGTCCCATAGCAAGATGGGGGAGCCAGGCTCTAGCCAAGGCAGAGCCCCTCCTACCCTAGCATATTGTGTTTCTTTAGATTTATTGAAATGCACCTCCTAGTTGAGAGTGCTTTGCTTTTGAAAAAAATTCAACTCACTCTTAGATATTGCTTTTCATAGCTGATGCTTAAGGAGTACTACTTCCTACTTTTCTTCCTTGCCTGTGCCTTTCTGTTTCCCCCTACCCCCAAATTCATATAGAGAGAATTTCTTTTTCTAGCCACCTAGAACAAGACTCCAGTGTGACAATATAGCTGTCTTAAAATTTTTCTAATCTATTATTTATCTGTTTTCTAAAGGTGCCGTATGTAAGTGGATGTGTTTGATGTGTTGAGGAGGTACATTATCCAGGACTGTTGTCTGGGGTGTAATAGGAACGATGGCTCCCTCCTGCGCACCAGAGGCTGCGTGTCCCTGTGGCAGAAGCTTCGCGCATCACTACCTCCTCCTTCCCTGTCCACACATCCAGATGCCGGTGTAACTCAGACTGGCAGGAAGTCAGAATAGATGTGCGATTTTTAGGGGTTGGGGGTCCCGGGAGCAGGAAATTAACACATTAACAATTTGCCTGATCTCTCTCATAAACGAACCTCCACGCCAAAACTTGATCCAGGAAACATTGCACAGTGTTAGTTATCTTAACATGAAAATATAAACGCATTGAATTTCCATGTGTGATGCTGGTTGAGTAAATCTACAGCTTAAATAAATTATCCATTATTCTTCAAAGGTGTAGAGCCATTTCTCTAACTTGGAAAGCAGTGCACACGGTGAGGACTTGCTGTCTCCTTAAGTGACACAGCACTTAGTGAAGTCATTTGCCCTCTGGTGAAGCAGAGGCCCCTCCTCCACACTTGGTGGGAAGGTTTCCTCTGTGACTGGGGTAGACTGGAACTTGGAGGGCCTCTCCATGACGAAAATGTCCTCATGCCATCTCATTTCTTCCCGTAATTAAACCTAATCATGTGTTACAGAAGCAAACATTTCTGCTGATTATTTCCATTTCCAGCAACGCTGCAGCTGACTCCTAAGCTCACTGTGATTACCGTCCCCCTGGGCATTGTCTGTGTGTTGTTGGCATTTTCACCTGTGCTAATGAGAAGAAAAATGACACATAATTGTTCCTTCTTCCCAGGTGTGTTCTTCTTCTTAATAACCGATTGATAAGGACTGACCCTGGGACAAGGAATAGCATAAGAACTTGAGCACGTGATCTTTAACAGTACTTAAATTGTATTATTATTTTTTAAATTGAGGTTTATGGTCTTATTATGAAGGGATCTTTCAAAACCTGTGTTTAGCAGGTATTTTTAGCATGTATGATAGTAAAGCATCTGTGTTGGTAATGTTGCCTTTATCGTAGAATTCTGTAAGTAAAGAGTTAACAACTTTTAATTTTATTAAATGTTTGGGTGTTAGATGCAATGCTGGGTAGGTACTAAGGGTCTAAAAGTGAATCAAATGCTTTTCCTTCCTGTGAGGAGTCTAATATGATACAGACTATACATAAGCAGAATTTCAGTATTCTAGTGTAAGTACAGTAATTATTACAAGGAAAGCGTGTGGGGGTGTGTGGGGGGGTGTGCAGTATTTGGCTGAATAGAAGGCATAGAAATACCAGAGCTTTCCAGGCAACAAAACTATTAGACTGGTAGGTATTGCAATACTGTGTAAAATAGTTGGATGTATCAGAATCCTGCCAGTCTCACTCCCTCTCGCTCTTTTTTGGAATGTGGTAACTGATGACTTAATCTTTAACATTTCCTGTGGCTGGTGCCATATTGTAATACACTATTAGCCCCTGTCACTTCCTGTCCTGTCATGAATGGGAATCTGTTTTATCTTGATCCATATTTTCTCCCCCTCAGTCCCGGCTTCCCTCCACGTGTTGTTCAAAATTTGTATGACAGCTCCTTAACCAAAAACTTTTATTAGTTACTGAAGCTGTAATGGTTAGGTTCGCCAGTGAACTCCAATGAGTGTAATTTACTGCAGGTCACAGCTGTGGTCTTAATGGATAATTAAAGCAGAAGAAGCCAGCAGTTTTGGGTGCTTTAGTGAAACTTCTAAAGTTAGTTAACTTGTATTTCAGATTGCTTCCAAGTATGATCATCAGGCAGAAGAAGATCTTCGCAATTGGATAGAAGAGGTGACCGGCATGAGCATTGGCACCAACTTTCAGCTGGGCCTAAAAGATGGCATAATCCTCTGCGAGTAAGTTTCAGTCCTAATGTGGCCACTCTTCTAGTCCTTTCCACGGGCCTCTGTCTTGCCCACCTTGCCGGTCCAGGGTGTCAAACCTTGATATTCTGCACATGTTTTTAATGCTTTCCTTTACTGATGTCAGAAGAACCAACTTTACATTCCAGTCCTTGTTTGTTGTGCCAATAAATATGGTATCACTTATGCTTTTCTTTTCAGACTCATAAACAAGCTACAGCCAGGCTCAGTGAAGAAGGTCAATGAGTCCTCATTAAACTGGCCTCAGGTAACAGCCAAACCAGCAACCCCTGATTCCAGTCGGTTACTCTTTATGCAATGAGAACTTGATAACAATTTAAAAATAGACATTTTAGCAGAAATTTGTGCACATGACTATATTGTTTTTTACAATGTTATTTTTAATGTTTCCATAATTACTTACAATTAGTTCTGTGACTATTAGATGTTTAGCTTAGAAGTTTTCTAATTACGTATTTAGCCTGTATACTCTCAGAGAGGATTTGACACAGCTTACACAGAGAGATACAACCTATGGTCTAGGTCCTAGAACACAGGATAAATGAAGGAAAAAGCAAGGAATTTAACATAACAACTAAGGGTTGACTGTAGAGCACTGTATTAAGCATAGTCTTAGTTCATGAATGTGTATGATAAAGTAAAATTGGATATTTTGCCTTGAGCCTATGCTTTGAATTATGAGGATAGACATTTAGTAACCACACATTTTCTAAATTAAAATTTAAACATAATAAATTGTGCATTAATATAATTTTGTACGTTTTGACAAAGAAAATTCCAGCCCTGGATAGGTCAGACACAGAATTCTTTAAAACATGTAAGGAAGATCTTGACTTTAAAGAACTGAAAAAACTTGACTGCTTAAAAATATTAAAAAGACCATTATGTGACCAACTATGAAAATACTCTTCCTTTTCCAGAGAGAGCTACACTTACCATGTATCTGGTTGAGAATCCTTGCCAAGTAGCTTTCTGCCTGGCATCTTGTACCTAGTCATAAAGCCTTAGAATTCTTAGATAATATGAATGTCAGTATTTAGCTCCAAAAGTTGTATGCTTTTTTTTCTTTATAGTTGGAGAATATTGGCAACTTTATCAAAGCTATTCAGGCTTATGGTATGAAGCCACATGACATATTTGAAGCAAATGATCTTTTTGAGAATGGAAACATGACCCAGGTTCAGACTACGCTGGTGGCCTTAGCAGGTCTGGTACGTATATGTCTTTAATGACTGGTTAAAAAATTCCCCCACTATGTTGGTGATTAATTGCATCTTTGCTCTCATAGGAGTTCAGACTAGTCAGGGAGGAGCCTGTCTCTTCCATAATTATTAGCTTTGTGGAAAAGCTGCTGACATCAGCTGCCTAGTACTGGATAGCTTAATCAGAATACTCACATTTCAGAGGTCTGGGGTGTTTTTGAATGGCTTTAGATGTGTTTTTACCCCTAGCTTGGGTCTTAAATGAAACCTTCATCTATGGACAGTATCATTTCTTTGTTGTTCCTTCTGTAAAACTGTTGGCAGAATCACTAGTTAGTGTGCATATTTCTGTCTAGGCTAAAACAAAAGGATTCCATACAACCATTGACATTGGAGTTAAGTATGCAGAAAAACAAACAAGACGTTTTGATGAAGGAAAATTAAAAGCTGGCCAAAGTGTAATTGGTTTGCAGGTAAGTAATGTGGTATTGCATATCAGTTACTTATTCAATGTCATTAATTCTTACCATGCAAAGTATCTCTCATAAGTAAGGAACAGATAGATACACTATAGTGTATATTTTGGGATGGATCTGTGGTTTATACAATTTATGTCCATTTAAAGCCCATGAGACGATGATGGTTTTAGAAGAAACCTCAGGCGTGCCATCTGACTTAGTAATTGTTTCTCCAGGAAATGATTTTTTTTCCTAATTACATTGTCCTATTTTTTTAAGAAAATATACTTTATAAATTCCTAAATGTTATTGACCAAATGTAGCAATTTTAGAAAACCTCAATACCAAAGTCATTTTTTTTACCCTAGTAAAGCATGATTTATCAGTCCTGCGGAATACTTTGTTTAGGTATTTTATCCCCTTCATGTTGTTCGCCTGCAGAGTGTCACAAAAACACCACTGCTAAATGCCTAATATGCTAAGGGCTTTACTGTCTGATACCTGCTGGATACAATGCCTCACTGTTGACTTGAGTCTACATGAGTTGGATTTATTTATTTATTTCAGCTTTATCAGGGTATAATTGACATATGGATTTATTTTTATACAGTACAAAATCATGTCAGTGGCAAGAAACTGGAAACCTGAATTTCCAGACAGTAATCAGTTGTTTGAATTGTGGGAGCTCCATAGAAGGAACTAGTAAGGAAGAAAATGATAAACAAGAGTTCAGAGATTAAGGAAAACAAATCAGGTCATAAAAATATTGGGTTGGCTAAAAAGTTTGTTTGGGGTTTTTCAGAAGATGTTACGAAAAACCCAAATGAACTTCTTGGCCAACCCAATACTATATAGTCGGTGTGATCCCAATTTTATTTTTTAAATGAACATGCATATTTTTGTATGTATGTGTATCTGGATATGTACACAGAAACATAAGCTAAAAAAGCTAGATGGTTACATACAACTCTTTACAATGAATGTCTAAATGGTAGGATTTCAATGATTTTTTTCCCCCTCCTTTCCTTTTTGCTTATATGTGCTCTTTTTATCTTCTCCAGTGACAGGTTTGACTTGTAGTAATAAAGTTTTCCTTTAATAAACCTTGTTTTTTAAGGAAAAAAGACCAGCAGTAGAAATGTGTCCCCAACCAGTAGAACAAGGTGTACTGGTTGGTCCTGAAGCCGTGTTATTCTCAGTGGGGAATAAAAGTTAATTATTATTTCTCTGAATATTGCTAAGTTCAGATTCTTCATTCTGCCCCTCTCTGACTCTGTCTAGTGACATAAGAATTAGAGGAATAAAATGTGGTTCTTTTCCCATGAAAATGTTGGTGATTTTAATGAGGCTTAGGCCCTTGCTAAGCTGCCAGAGAAGACACCTGGCATTTACTGTCACATTTTATGCAAAACATGTTTGGAGTAGAAAAGCATGTTGTTTAGCCAAAGATAGCTCTGTCCCTTTAAATGGCTGAAGCAGGTACCCATAAATTTGGTTATTTGTGCTAAAGAGGGTAGGGGAAAGAGTTGGAGAGGAAATTATTCATGTTTCTGCCACTGTAATAACTTTTTGTGTGTCTGTCCTTCTCCTTCTATGTGCATGTTTGTATCTGATGAATTATGTTGTGAGGCTTTATATCCAGTGAAGTTTTTGAAATTTTCCTTTTTAAAGTGAGCACCTTGAAATTTATTTGTAAAAGCATAGATTTTGTATCTAGTTGACTGCAGCCTCAGCATTGGAAGGGACTTGTCAATTGCGTCCCTTCTAAGAAATCTTTTCAGTAGAACAGAAAGTTTTGTTTGTGTCATCTATATTGTTGACTTCTGATAATTAGTGATTTTATTGTTAACTTAAAAGATGGGAACCAACAAATGCGCCAGCCAAGCAGGTATGACAGCCTATGGGACTAGGAGGCATCTTTATGATCCCAAAATGCAAACCGACAAACCTTTTGATCAGACCACGATTAGTCTGCAGATGGGCACCAACAAAGGAGCCAGCCAGGTAAGCAATACCTTTTTGTACTTGTTTCAAAGAGTACAAAAGGGCTATTTAAATTCAGACTTACCTTATTCTTATTAACTGAGTCCAAAGCGGTTATTTTTGTACGATATATATATATATATATATATATATATATATATATATATATATATTCCTTCAGGAAAGTAAGATTTGCTGAGAAAGCAAAAGAATCAAAGGGCCTTGTCTGTAGCCACACAAGTATGGTGTGACCCATGGCTTTTATCGGCAGTTAGAACAGCTGGCCTTTCTACCTAACCAGAAGAAAAAGATATGTTTATTACAGTGTTCTTGTTCCAAATACAAGTGAATTGCTCATTCTAATGCTTCTTTTATTCTTAAAGAAGCCCTCAACTAACTTGGTGGGTAAAAAATTATCTGGTGTTTTACAAAGAACTCTAGCTAGCATCATGGTAAATGTGTGAATCTAAGGAGATGGAAATACAGCATGGTGAGAATGCTAGTATTCTACCACCACACAAGATGGAAGTATTTCCTGTGAAGAATAAATAGATCACCAGCACCTCGCAAGGCGGTGTGCACATAACCATATCAGAGCGGGACATGTCTTACATCCAACAAGAGTGGGAATAAAGTTTGAAAAAGCTTTTCATCATGACCTCATGAGGTGTGGTGTTGTTGCCCTTTATGGAATATGTCCTGCCACATGAGGCACTGTCTCAGAGCTGCCACTCAGGTTTGCTTTTTTACCGATTAAATCTGAAAGCATGTGCTTGGCATAAGTGGAGAAATGAGGTGAGTTACAGTACTCTGAAAAGGAGGGGAGTAGTTGTTCTGAAATAGCTGGCTCTTTGGTGTCTCAGAGCCTTCTGAAAGACTCAAGTCCTTAAGGACTGCTCGGCATAATTTTTGTTAAATGTATTACAGACTTTTGAAATTGGTAACCTGGATAGCGTGTATGGTCATAATAGGCATTCAGATGTAGCTTTCAGGTATGCCAGCATTATGCTTTGTTTTTATATTCGTTATGTCCAATCTTCTTATTCCAAAGTAGGTAGTATTTTCTCCATTTTGCATATGAGAAACCTAAAACTAAAAAGTAAGTTAACTTGTTTGAGGCCACATAGCAATTTTATAGCAGAGCAAGGATTTGAAGTAAGGGCTGACCTTAGCTCGAAAGCCAGTGAATATTGCTTTGTAAGAGAGTCAGCATCAGGATATTTTGGTAAGCTAGCTTTACCCCTGAGCCGAATGAAAGTAATTAGTGTTCACATTTGATGGGAATTTCATAATTTATAAAATACAAGAAACAAGAATAGATTTTAGCTGCTGTTTTAACTTTTATACTATGTTTTAATACCAGGCGGGGATGTTAGCACCGGGTACCCGAAGAGACATCTATGATCAGAAGCTAACATTACAACCCGTGGACAACTCGACAATTTCTCTACAGATGGGTACCAACAAAGTCGCTTCCCAGAAAGGAATGAGTGTGTATGGGCTTGGGCGGCAAGTATATGATCCCAAATACTGTGCTGCTCCCACAGAACCTGTCATTCACAATGGAAGCCAAGGAACCGGAACAAATGGGTCGGAAATCAGTGATAGTGATTATCAGGCAGAATACCCAGATGAATATCATGGCGAGTACCAAGATGACTACCCCACAGATTACCAATATGGAGACCAAGGCATTGATTATTAGATTCACAGAGGAGCTCAGTATTTAGCCCGTTGTTTTTATTCAGTGAGAACCAAGCTAGCCTTGAGTAATTTTTATCTTGTCTTCCTAAAACACTATTATGCTTATTGTACCTAAAGGAAATACTGCCTTACATACATTCCTTTTTCCTTTTTCTGCCTCTTCCCTAAATAGTTGCCTTTTAGTGCTGTAACAGTTAAATCCCTACAGCATAACCAATAACTCGCATATGAAGTAAAAAGGAATACTGTGAAAGGGGAGTACTCTTGTACAGTCAATTCTTTTATTAAAGATCTATGCATTTTTACAATCCTCTACTTAAATTGGTATTTTCAAACAATAGGAAGCTTTGTTTTCTTTTTTTACAGTTTAGTATCTGGTTTCTACATGGAAGACTAAACTTATGCTTATAGCTAAATGTGGTCTTTGCCAACTAAATATAAGATGCAGCATTTTAGAAATTTATATATCAATGTTGTTTCTACAGTATTGTTTGCTAATTTTTAAATAAAGTCCTGATCAGTGTGCATTTGTGATTATATGTGTACTCATTCTTACCTAAGCCGACAAGATCTTTTCCGAGTGGTGTTTCGAAAGGAGCGTGTACAAAGCTGGCCTGCAGACATCGAGGTCTGGGGGGTGCGTTTGCTCTTCCTGTTTGTGCCAATGTATCGATGTAGAGTTGCTCTGTTTTCTTCCACTGTATTTATTGCTGCATTTCTCAGCATAAACTTATCCCATTGTATTTTTTATAAATAAATATTTTTTTTGAACATTCCTGTGAGCCACAGGCTGATTATTTTCTGGCTAACTTCCAGATGGGTAGAGTCAGATTTTTTTTTTTAAGTAAGTAAGTATTCTTTCCCAGGTACTGTTATAAGATACTTGAACATTCCTTTACTGAATCTATACACCAGTGCACTGAGTACTTGAGAAGGAGGCTTAGAAAAACGAAGGGACCTGCCCATTGCACACAGGAAATGCCAGCCAGGATTCAAACTATCATCTGACCTTTGCTTATTCCATTGTGACTCATCTGCCTCCAGTTCACTCTAAATCCAACTTGGAATAATCTTAAAATCATCTTGGGGAACATTGGTGGGGATGGGGTGGGGGGATTTTATATTCATATTCTAGCGTGAATAAATATTAAGAAACATTACTGGATCAGGAATAGGACACGCTGTTTGATAATGAACTAGGATTTACAGTAGGAAGTGTTAGCAAAACCTAACCTTCAGTTATGATCTAGAGGAGGTCAAACAAACAGCTAAGTGTTGTAATGATAAAAAATTCAATCGCTAACACACTTTGACATTTTCTCAGCCAAGTGATTTCCTCTGATAGCACTGGTTCTATTAGGCCTTGGGGGTGAAATGTGCCTGCTTGTTTTTTGCTTAGGCAGATAATGAGGACATCATAGGGGTGTTTGATGAACCCACAAAAGCACAGTTGACTTGCTCATCGTGCTGCAGTGACTAAGGTTAATGCCTCGGAGAAACTGCTCTGTTGTAAATCCTTTTCCTAAAGGAGACTGTCAGAGCTCAACTAATAGTCTTGTTTAAGAAAAAAGTTGTAATTTGCATTTGTTAGAGGAGACCTGAGCTAGCATGCTGTTTCCTGCCCTCCAGGAAGAGGGGTTTAGGGAAACCTTATATTGCACCGCTTGCCCTGCCAAATAAGCCAGATTGGGCATCCTGTTAGGAGAGTTAGTAATTCAGTTTACCTGTTGTCTAGTTGAAACGAGGCTGCCAATCAACACGTTAGATGTTCCCATTTGTTTAAAGCTTTAAAAAGGAAAAGCCGCCAGTGCACACCCAACGTGGCCCTTTCCCCTGACCCACCACTGAATCTAAATCTGGGAATGGGGTCCAGGCAGAAGGACTTTAAACCTTCCTCCGGGCAATCTTAGGTGGGGCTGTGGTTGAAAACCGCTTCTGCGGAACGCTTGCTAATTTGTAAGACTTAGCCTTGTACTTTTAAGAAAATTTAACTTTTCACATCTGGTTAATCTTCTGCCCGTTCTATAACACGCCCATCAGGTGGTAGTTCCTTTTACACTTTCGGTTTTAATTGTCCCTAAATCTAAGAATTGTACTTTGAAAAGCTATAACATATTTAGCACATTTCCAGGAGTGGAAGAGTAGGGAAAAGTCCTCTGTACTAGGGCAACATTCCAGAGATTTTTGCTAAGATTTATTGGTTGTGAGTGAGGAATTGTCCTTTAAATTAGTTTTTACATAATGTGCTTTTTAATTGACCACATAAACCTGTTGTTAAAAGGTTTTTCAGTCCCAGTTGGTACAAAAAAGGTTGTATACTTTTATGGTTCTAGTAATGTGGTCAAATAGTGGGGACAAAAACAGTGAGGAAGAATGGGGTCCACATCGGGCCCTATCGTTTATTCTGCGCACGGCTCTTAGGAGAAGGAAACTTTTCCAGGTACAAATACCTGATGGGCGCTTATCTTACAAAGGCCGGAGTTCTGTTCCCTCTTCATTCGTTAATGAGTTCTTGTCTCTCTGTGCCCTTGCATTGTTTAATTTGTTGATCCTTTTTATAAAACTCTGAAAAACAAAAGAATGAGTTAGACCAGTGTTCTGTATCTGCACAGATTGGCAATCATTTACTTGGCCATATCATTTTGGGAATTTAATCCTTAAAGTTTTCCCTTTGTTGAACTAAAATATCTTGGGGGTGGGTAGATTTCAAAGTAGGTTTTTAATCAGAAAAGTGTAAATTGGAGAAAGAAGACCTAGTTAGCTTCCTACCACCATCAGAAATATTTTCTTTGGAGTACATACCAAATATGTTAAAGTGCTACTGTATTTTTATGTTTTATTTGGAGAAGAATGAGGATACACTTAATTATAAAACTGTAGAAGTGCTTGTTAAACTTCAGTGCCTGGCCGGACTAAGGAGTGCTTTGCATGCTCTGTTTAAAAGCAAAAGGGCCTAGGTTTTCGGGTAATAGAATGAAAGAAAATTGTTAAAATGTCACTTGACCTAGACAACAGAAAGAGAGGAGAGACTTCATTCAGCTGTTAAAATATGCCCGTCTACACAGGATAAGGCAAATCAGCAACAACTGTGTTGCAAAAGCTGTTGGAAGCAGCTGCCTGCTATTTCCAGATAGCAGTATGGGGGCTCTAATGAGGGTGTGACATTTCTCAACATTGTGTGCTGTGGTTAATAAAGGGCCTCAGAATCGCAGATCTGTCATACTGGCGCTGGAGGTGATTGGTCTGCACTGGAGTGGGTGTTCCCTAAAATACAACGGGTATGACATGATGCTTGGGGACGCAAAAATGCCTTAGGAAAAGATCAACTGTGAAATCTCCAGACCATCCAAAAGGCCAGACCAAGCCATGAGCACCAAAGGGGACTTGCACTGCTACTCCACCCAGACCCTCCTACCCTGGGTCATTTGCTTAGTGATAATTGCTCAGCTTCACTTCTTTCCAGGGAGAAGGTTTCAGTGAGGGAGGTGGGATAAACCTCAGAAAATACAGCCCAAACCTCACGCAGGACATCTGGGTCATGTGGCCCTCGGGAAGAGAAAATAAGCTGGGATCCAGCCTCCTTTATGTGTGAGTCTTCAACGCTTTTGAGATTGTGAGGATGGAGTCTAAAACAGGAAATGAGATGTTTACTTACCAAAAACTCTTGGTCCATAAAGTAGGGCTTTTCTGATGATCCATCATTTGTTTCCAGATCAACAGCAAAACACAGGAAAAGTGCATCCAGCACAGTTTCAAACATAGATAAAAAACTATGGGCTACTAAGTAGGCAAAAAAAGCAACCAATAGTAGTGGGATTGCCCACACCTGAAGCACACGGTGGTAGTTAAATGCCATCAGTCCTCCAAAAACTGTGAAACACACCACTAGCACCTGTCCAGAACAAGAGTTTGTTGAAAATGTTTGTAAGTTGGTTGGTTAGGATAGTTTAGAAAAGACATTTGTCAGGTATAAGCAATAGTTTTCATGTATGTGCATGTGTGGGAGTGTATGTGCCTTACTGTAAAGAGTGCTTGTCAGAAAATTGGGTACAATGAAATAGGAAGAAGAAAAATGAAAAGCTATGATACCAAAAGAAAACCCAGCTAATTTGGAGGATGAGGAGAGTACATATACTTTCATTTTATCTGTGCCCAGTTTTTGTATTTATGCAGAGGTAATGGTACCTCACAAAATTTTTAGTGTTTTTTTCACTAAATGCTACAAAAAGCATCTTCATTAAAAAAATTTTTTTAATAAATGCTATTTTTAAAAACAACAGCACAACAATCCAGTGAGTGGATATACTGTAGTTTAATATGTGAGTACTTTTACCCTGGGGATTAAAGTGGATGGGCTTTCCAGTGCTGGTGTAGGGAGATAATAGGATAATAGGCTTTTGCTACATGTAATTATTATATTTCCAGGAATATGATTACAGGCCATGATGTACCTAACTGTTTAACAGACAAATTGGAGCCCCTCTGGAGCCCGCACTGCACTTGGATATCCATAAAGATGGACGCGAATGTCTGTATGCCACTTCATTCAAAAAAAAAAAAAAAATCAGCAATTATGCGTTCCTTTTGGGAAGTAAAGGAAAATGAATTACTGCCTAAAATAAAATACAAGTCTGTTATAGAAGAGTAGCTCCCGCTCACCGCAACTAGAGAAGGCCCGCATGCAGCAAGGAAGACCCAATGCAGCCAAAAATAAATAAATTTATAAAAAAGAAAAAATGAAACCTTCCAAAAATTTTTGGAAGTAGTTATTACAAAATATATCATCCACAATCCTACCAAGCTAACGTAAACACTACCACTTAGATACAACTACAACTTAGATTATTAGGCTGTTTTGAAAGGCGTAATCAGTTTGTTCTTCTAGAGCTACTGTCCCATGAAAAGTCTCTGGGGCCCAGCTGTGTCTTAAAATATATGTGCAATTAACACACACCTGTGAAGTCCATGCATGTTCTAACTTGTTACTGACAGCTAACCATGATATTAACGCACCAGAGATACACACCAAATGCCACAGAAACAAAATGCTAAACAAGGAGCCAAGAGTCCCCATATTTGGCATTGGCACAACTGGAGACTGATATCTTGTTCATTTTAGGGCACCATGAGTGTCCCCGGCATTCGTGTCCTATGTGGAGGACTGGCTGGAAGAATCAAGGATGTCTAGCTTAGAAGAGGGAAAATGTGGAGGGAGGGTCAGGACATCTGTGGTCAAGAATTTGAAGGGCCGTCAACTGGAAATAGGATCAAACAGGTGTGTAGAATTAAGCCCAGTGGGTGACACGGAAAGAGACACGCTAGCACAGTATAAAGAACCTTCAACTTGAGGCATGGTCAAGTAGGGGCTGGAGCACCACTTTTATCACTCTTTTAGGGATTCTTCCCTGTAACCCAGAAAGGGGATGTGTTATCTTTAGTTCACAGATAGGAAAAATGAGGTTCTCACAAGACTACATACAACTCCTTGGAAAAAGATGACAGCAGAAATGTAACTGGCTCCATTTGGGATATTAACCATTCTATCTTTATATTTATGGATTCAATGCTCTTAAAATCATCAGGTTTCAATACTATTTCCATATATTTTTATGACAAACAACCCCTATAAAACATTCATTTTCTGAGGTTAGTAGCATTTTCATTTTAGATATGAGAAAGCAGGATTCAGAATAGTAGAAAGAAATGATCATAGCTAAGAGTAAGACTAGGATTCGAATCCTGGCTCTACCTATTGTGAGATCCTGGACAAGTTATTAAACCTTAGTTTCCTTATCTGCGAAACATGGTTACTTCACAGGATTGAGGATTAAATGAGAGGATGAGGCACAGCATCTACCACAGAGCAAGCACTCAGGAAACAGTAGTTCTCCTTCACGGTCTTGTTGTATGGCTTAATTTTTGGATCCCAAGTTCCTTTATTATTTTAGTGAAGACATCTCACCTTTCCTAGAAAAATTACGAAGTCTCCAAAGCAGTTAACGGATGTAAAATGACTTGATTTCTTGGATAAGAGTTTGAGTGCATCTTTTGCTGATGTACAAAAATCTGTCCCATTAATGGCAGTTGTAGTGTATGCATTCTGAAACAAAAGACAATAGTTAAAAAGATGATGAGTCTTACTGCTGTAAAGACAATATAATGCCAGTGCAGAATATTTGCAAAATAGAGGAAAATAGTTACTATTAACCCACTATCTCTACCCATAACAGGTCATCTCATTTTCAAAGTCCCTTCCAGTCTCTGGAATATATACACATATATTTTCATATAATTGTAATAAATGGAAAAGATAAGTATTTCTGGTCAGTATGGTGGATTGAGCATCACCACCAGAAACATATGGAAATGATGCGTAAAGCATAACTATCTTAATGCACAGCAGAGTTTGAGGGGAGGAATAGAAGTTTAGGTGCTAGAAGCAAAGCAGACCCTAGCTAATGGTGAGCGCTGAACCCAAAGACTCAATGGGCAGGGAAGCAGTAAAGGCTTTAGGAGTGAGGGGCTGGGGACTTAATGCCTTGGGGCTAAGAAACAACGCTCAGGCCCAGGCCAGGAAACTGAGCTGTCTGCATAAATACAGAATTTATAGTCAAACTCAATCAGCCATTCCAGGAAAGTGGTAAAGAAATGCAACATCTGCCTAGGACCATTGAAATTACTAGGGTCTGGCCATAGGCAGAGCAAAACCACATCCCCCCAGGCCAGGGAATGGTGGAGGCCCACAGACAACCATCCTTGAAGAAGATGAAGAAGCCTTCACAGGAAAAATGCACAGGTGACTCAAGGAAATAAACAGCACGTCAAACAAAAGAATCTGCAACTTGAGAACAATCTGAAATAAAGCATTCAAGGAAGTATGTTTAAGATGTTAAGGAGATAATAGAAGGAAGAGTGACCATAAAGAATGAACAGCACGGTATAAAAAAATGAAGAGGCAGTGTAGAAAACAAACGGAGTAGAAATTCTAGAAATGAAAAGATATACAATTTAAATGGTTCAGTGTCATTGTTATATATCTGACTTATTTTCCTTTATACAGAAAATGAGCATTTTCATGTTGCTCCATGGCTTATTTATAATTTTAATTTTTAATAAATACATATTTTATCAGGGGTGTGTGTATGTGTAGCTAGGGCATATTTAGACTATTTCAAATATTTTGCTACTATTATAAATAACTATGCAATGAACATCTTAATTTCCTGATTTTGGATAATTTCTTAAGGATAAATTTCCAGAAATGAGATTACTAAGTCAAAGAGGACAAGTGCGTATATGTGTTCATATAAGAAGATTTCTTTGGTAATTCTTCCAAAATACCTTTTCCTTATAACTATACGATAATTTCAAAACCATCTATTTCTTACATTTCCCTTGAAATCTTTAAAATGCTGCTTGTACTGCAGTTTACAATTTATAACTTCCCTGGGAAAATACACTGGAATGCTACCTGCTTGGGTTTTGCCTTGCCTTTTGGCTTAAAGGATGAAAGTTTTTTTATCTCATGATATAAAACTAATCCTTTCATACACTCATTCAATTGTAAAGAAACCAATTTGGAGTCTACTGCAGTAATTTAGCCCCAGTGATGCAGGTCTTAAGCAAGGTGAGTTACAGAGGAGAAGGAGACTAAGGCCGTGGAATTAACTGACCCTCTCTTGGTAACCCCCTCTTCCCCAAGGCCAACTAGAGAGGAATATTTGGTTCTTAAAGATGAAAGGCTGGGTATTCACCTCCCCACACAGGGCACCCTGCTTGCCTCAGAGGGGATATGCTCAGTCAGATGAGGTCCCTGCAGAAATGCCTTAACGGTATTCCATAAGAACTTTTGATTTCTGACTTATGTAGAATGCATGTGAAATTGCTTTTAATATCCCAAACTGGCTGTTGGTGGACTTAAGTCTTGAGTGGGGATGTGGAAACTCATTGCTCATTATTTGATCGAGCATCCTTGATCATCTAAGGTTCTCAGAGCCCTGCCTGACTACCAGCTCATCATCCTGAGGACACATGTGCAGGGTGGGTAGGTACAGACTGGAAACCATGGTCAAAGGCATTGCCCCAGGTGCTCTGGAAAATCAGGGAACTTTTTTTTTCTCATTCTAACTTTATGGACATGACACTAGCAACTTTAATTAGAACAGAAGGCTATTTAAAAGCATGGTGGTTAAGGTAAGCACAGGCCCTGTAGCCAGTCTCTGGGTTCCAATCCTAGTTCTTTTTTTTTTTTTTAATTTTATTGATTGATTGATTGATTTTTGGCTGTGTTGGGTCTTTGTTGCTGTGTGCAGGCTTTCTCTAGTTGCGGTGAGCCGGGGCTCTTCGTTGTGGTCCATGGGCTTCTTATTGTCGTGGCTTCTCTTGTTGCGGAGCACGGGCTCTGGGTGCGTGGGCTTCAGTAGTTGCAGCATGTGGGCTCAGTAGTTGTGGCTCATGGGCTCTAAAGCGCAGGCTCAGTATTTGTGGCGCACAGGCTTAGTTGCTCTGGCATGTGGGATCTTCACGGACCAGGGCTCGAACCCATGTCCCCTGCATTGGCAGGCGGATTCTTAACCACTGCGCCACCAGGGAAGTCCCTCAAATACTAGTTCTTACCATCGACTGGCTGTCGGTCTTGGGCAAATGATTTAACCCCTCTCAGACTTCAATGTCCTGATCTGTAAAGTGAGTTATAACACCTACCGCAAAGGGTTGTTGGGAGGATTAAAGAACAGATTCCCTATAAAGCATTTAGCAAGGCGCAGGCACATAGAAAGCATGTAATAAAGGGTGGCTATTTTCCTGCAGACCTCACCAATGATGAACTCATTTACAACTGGGAAACACAGAGGCCATTCTTTAAGCGCGGAGGAGGTGCGGAAAGGACCCGTGGTTTCTTCATCTGTAGACTTTAATCCCTCACATCCTCAGGGACCCAGGAGGGGCAGGACCTGCTTCGAGACCACGTCCCAGGCCCCCACGTGGTCTTGCTCCACAGCAATACCACATGCCGCTCAGCCTCTTTCTTTGCGTTCAGGCTCTGTCCCCAGCCCCCCACGGCCCCACTTCTGCCCTCTAAACTGAGGTTCTTGGTGTTCTTCCTGCTTCAGGCTGGGAATAGAGTTTCTGCGGGACTTCCTTTACCTACAGATCATAACCTCATAGTCAGTTTAGCACAACTGCTCATAAGCAATAAAAATAGATTTTGCCCCCTGGCTAAAATGACTAAAGGTTAAAATAGTACTTTCTCATGCATGTGTTGACTCCACAGATCCTGGGGGCCCATAACCATTTATCTTTTCTTTAATGTATCATGCCCAGTGAAAGACGGCATTAAAACCACTCTGACAGGGAAATTATATATACGCCTTCCTGCAGCTACTACACCACTAGTATTTTACCACAGGTTCAACCCTGATTGCCACAGAGAGACCTAGAATTAATGTCTGAATGAAGAATTGGAGGAGGGAAGAATTGCTCATGACACAGGATATGGATTGAGAATTTCTGCAGTTTCAGCATTAGCTAATTTATACTTCTTCTGAGGAGAAGTGCTTCCTTGCCAGGCAGCTGGAAGATGGACTGCAGTAAATGTTCAGTGTTGTAAGTCCTGGCTCAGAGCATTTGCATTTGCCTGGCATGGCAGAACGCTAAGGCAATCTGCAGACCCTAACAATATATGGCAAGGATAGATATAAGGAACAGGAACACGTTTTGTTGGTTGTGAAGGTTAATCAGGAGATCCTGAAGCAAGAAAAAAGGAGGTAGAGGTACCAGGCTTTTATTACTAGACAAAATTCAGTGTGCCTGTTTAGCATCACCAAACAAGTGGACACATCTGTGCCTGAGAATGAAGCCGTGAAAACACAAAATCGATACAAGGAAGGATTCCTCGCTTGACAATGGAAGCACCTCAACACTAGGTCGCATTCTCATTCCTTTGCCTGGGACTGAGGACTCACTGCACGTACAGGTGGCTTTGCTTTCAGATTCGCATGGACTGTCCACCAAGGTCTGTCACAAGCTGCAGGGGAGGGTGGGTGGAGGTCTTGTGTGGCTGGGGGGAATTCGTGAACAATGAACTACAACTCAAGCTCAGGTGAGAGAGCAACGTGGAGTGGAAGCCCAGCCTGGGGTGAGGGAGAGGAGAGAGCATGGGGGAGGGGAGGGGGTAGAAGACGTCACATTAGTGGCATTAGGCTGGGCCCCTGCAGGGAACGTGGGGTGGGTGGGGCCAAGGCAGCAGCAGAAGGCAGTGAACTGAGACTCAGGGGTCAAGCAGAGAACTGTGGTGGGACCCCCTCCAGACCCCGATCTCGGCGGGGCTGAAACGCCATGCTGTGAAGCAAGGGGAGCGACAGGAAGGTTCAGCCTGTGCTTCTGGAAGCTCTCCCAGGCTGCCCTGTGAAGGTTCGGGGCAGATCTCTCATTACCGTCTAACGCTGAGCTACAAAGCCCTGCACCTCCCAAAGCTCATTCTCACCAAAGCCCTTGGGGAGCCCCCCAGGCACTTCCACTGTGCCTCCTGGGCTCTGCTTGAGTTGCACATAAATGCCCTGTGACCACTCAAACATTGAGCACGTTGGTGTCATTAGCAGTCATAAGCCAAGGGCCAGGCCCAAAGAAAATGAGCATTTCTGTGGGGAGAAAATAAGAGTACTAGGAATTGTGGGACTTCCCTGGTGGCGCACAGGTTAAGAATCCACCTGCCAATGCAGGCAACACGGGTTCGATCGCTGGTCCGGGAAGATCCCACATGCCGCAGAGCAACTAAGCCCGTGCGCCACAACTACCGAGCCCACGCGCCGAGAGCCCGTGCTCCACAAGAGAAGCCACCACAATGAGAAGCCCGCGCACCACAAGGAAGAGTAGCCCCCACTCACCACAACGAGAGAAAACCCACTTGCAGCAACAAAGACCAAACGCAGCCAAAAATAAAATAATAAATTAAAAAAAAAAAGAGTACTAGGAATTGTAACTCTTTCCAGGTGCTCTGCTTCCTTCCACCCCACTTCAAGAGATGCCTTAGTGATATGTCCCGAATGGCTTGCCACAGACCTGGCAGTAGCTTCCTAATTTGTCCCTATGGCCTTTTTTTCTCTTTCGCTATCAGTAGGCAGGTGTGCAACTTCTGTGTGTAAATAAATAATAATAGTAACTAATAATGGCAAGAATCACGGAGTGCAGACTATGTGCCAGGCCCTATTCTATATTCTCCTGAATGCATTTAATCCTCTTAACAACCACAACTGGACGATGAGGTAGCTGCAGAGACTAGAGTGCAGAGAGGTTGGGTAGCACACCCCCGGCACACGCATGCGATGGAAGTTGCCTCACTTACAAGAAATGGACCTCTGACTCATTCAGGCCCATCAGGAAAACATTTGCTTTGAGCTGTACTCTGTGCTTTTCCTTGCAAAAGGTTCAAAATAATAAAGTGGTGCTCTTAGGAGATGTGTCATTAAAAAGAGCCAAGGATGCGGCAGGATGGTTTAGTAGAAAGAGGCTGGGTTCCAATCACGTTGCCTCCAAAGACTGGCTGAATGGCTTCCACTAAGTAATGTCACTTCGCACTTACACGAGCCCTCAGGTTCTAGCTAAAGATGCTTCACGTTTGTGCAGTTCTTCAAAGTGGACTAGGCACCCTCCTGCTATTATCTTACTTAATCTGCTCCTCACCACGACTCAGTGAAATAATCACCATGGGTATATTATTCCCATTTTACAGAAAATTCTAATTTTTGAAGAGAAATGAAAGAGATTTAAGTGTACTTTTAGGTAACAGAAAAGTTGGATTACCTCCTTACTTTGAGAGTTGTCCAAGAATGTTAATTGCAGCTTTTACACAGAAAGAACATTTTTCCTCCTTAACTCAAGCCGGAAGCCAGCCCAGTCCACCCTGTGTCCTTCATCAGCAAAGGGCAGCCATTCATCCTCCCACGAAACTGAAGCGGGCCCTTCTTTTGGTGGCAGAACTGTGAACCCGAGTTTCTGCTGACTCTTCAAAAAGGTAAACAGAGTTTCCCTCCGTACAGGAGGAAAGGCATTTGCCAAAAGCCATGCCGTGAATAGCCAGCTTTATTTCTGGAATGCCTTCCTAACAAAATTCTGATATTTATTAACTCAAAATAAAACAAGAACTACGAAAACAAACCTGAGAAACTGGATGATGAATAAATAACACTGGTATTCATACTTTCCTCAGAACCAAAAGTAATACAGTGAAATCTGAGCCCAGGGTGATCCCCGTACATCCAAGGGTCTTTTCTGGTAAAACCTGCAGGAACCATCACAAGCTAGTTTCATCTCAGCCCTGTTTTTATCACAAACACATGCTGAGGGAGGTGGGGCACAGCCTCCAGACCCGGCGCTTGCTGCTTGGATCAGTCCAAGAGCTCACCGCTCACCAGTTGCAAAAGTCCAGCGAGACGGCGAGTTGGGGGAACCTGCCGGCCCCTCGGGGTTGGGACCAGGTGGGGTGGAGGCACTGTAAAGCCAGGCGCTTGGCAGTGCTGTCCTGTTTGCTCCTTTTAAATGTATTTCCTTTTTGCTTATTTTTTAGAATAATGGCTTTATCATTTTCATGCTCATCATTAAAGAAAATCAAGCAACATAGAGACAAAGAAAGCAAGAAACTTGCTCTGATCCCACCCCTCAGAAATAACCACTGCTCACATCACGTGGACCTCACCCCAATGCTTCCCTGCAAAGATACACAGAAGGGAGACAGACAGAGGGAGGAAGTAAGGGCAGGCAAGCAACAGTTATAAACATGGAAACAAAAAGTACGGTTTAAGTAAAAGCACGAATGTGAATTTGACTTCAGCAAAAGAAACTGAAACTGAAGGAATATTTGAATGTCAGACAAATGTATCTTCACACACAAGACCTAGGTTTCTAAAGAAAACTTTCTAAAATTATTATGAAAAACATTAAGAGGTTAGAGTGCTTATTTTTTTTTTTTAACACTGTGGCTTAAGTTTCAGCAGCGTGGATGGTGAAAGATGAGTTGTCTTACGCTCTCTCCCGTGTCCCGAATTTAGTGCGTTTCGTTATTATTCTGACTTTGTCAGGAGTTTGAACGTCTACAGCCTCTTCTGTGGTGGCGGCTTTATATACTTCATGGAGGGTACCCAGCACAGCCACTGTGCCTGCTGCCTTACATTCCTGCCCTGTGCCAGCTGCCCTGACACGCTCCTGCAGGACGTGGTGGCGGGGTGGGATTCCTTGGCCAAGATGCCCTCCCTGTGAAGCTCGTGCTCATTGAATGGCTACAGGAAGATGCTGCGGCAAACCAAGAATGGCCTCCAAATAACACTTCTTCATGCAAAGCCAAATTCAATTCATTGGTACATTTGTTCCTTCAGTAGAATGTTAGGATTAAAAGGCTACCCCAGACGTCACCCAGGAAAACCCTCTCATTTTACTGATGAGGAAACGGAAGTCTCAACAGGCTAAGTGACCAGACACAGGTAACCAAGATGGACATGAATCAGATATTCACAGCCATGACCCTTCCTCCCCCAAATCCAGAAAAAGCCAAGGAGACCACTACATCTTGCTGAACTTGGCCATCATTGATGTGCTAGCAGAGTTCCGCCCTCCCAGTGAAAACCCACCCGGGACAAGGATGTGATGCTCAGTGATGAGCAGGTCCTGGATACAGGGCTGCGCAGCAAGTGCTGCCTGCCTCCCCACAGGCCCACAGAGGGCTCTCCCTGCGTTAACCTCATCTGACCTGGGTATAATCAGCGGAGGAAATGAGAAAGGTGAAGGGAGGCCTGGGCTTCCATAAGGCAAAATTAAAGTTGCAACCTGTGAAATAGAAAACGCAGGGGATGGGAAATGCTCGTACTGTATTTGGATCTTAGGCTTTATTAGAAGGAAGACTACATGGATGGGCTGTCCCCTGTGAGTGAAGACCATTGGTTTCGTCTCCTCCTTACTCTTACCCTTGACAAGGAACTGCAGGCAGCACAATGAAGCCATTAAGGCTACAGACCTGGAGTCGTATGGATCCCCACAGAGCAGCTAGCATTCTAGATAAGCTCTTCAGCCTCTGGGCCTCAGCTTCCTCATTTGTACAATGGGGGTAATACCCACTTAACACACAGAGTCCTTGAGAGGACAAACTTAGACCGCATATGTAAAATGTGTACCAGGGTGCCTGGCAGACCCTCAAAACTCAATAAATGGCTATGTTATTTACAGACCTGAGAAGGTTGGTTCTTTAGTTAAGAGAATGCCAAATATCTCTGATTTGAAGCTCAGCCCGAGGAAACGGCAAGAGGGAGATGGAGGGCAGAAATGGGAATGTTTACATGTTTTCGTATATTGCACATCTGGGAGAATAACTTTTGAAGTCAGGTGTGTGTTCCTCCATGAACACGCCGTTGATGGGTGTGGGGCTGGCGAAGCAACTGCCGACCTGTTAGGGTGCGTGAGAAAGGCCTGCTGACAGAGAGCCTGGTAGTCGATTGAAAGGTCGCAGGCTGCTGGGAGTAATTACTGCTCTGTGCATGGCCTGGCTCAGCATGCAATGAAAACTCTTATAAGAAAAAAGCATTTATTTAAAGACACTGGCTGTAACAACTGAACTCTTCTTTCTGAAGCTCCAAAGACTATCAGCCCTTCCATTCTGGCCTTCTCTAACCACTGGCACTTCTGCTTGGAAAGCAGCTTTTCTTGCAGTCAGTCTTAGGTGTTGCTAGGGCAGCTCCAACAAGAAAGGGCAGCTCTTTGAGCTTGTATTTCCTTTTTCTTTATTGTCTCCCTGCTCCTCTTAGCAGATGCTCCGGGCTCTGTGAAGGCAGCAAGGACCAGGGCTGGGCTGAGAAAGTAGGGGCTCATCCTTCCACCCACAGACGCGTACGGAGGGTGTGCCTCGACTAAGCTCGGGGCTGGGCACAGGCCACTGAGCCAGGCCGACAGGCTTGTGTTCTTGGATCTCAGGAAGTTTCTTTGTTGCCGCCTTGATGGAGGCAAGACGTGGGCATGGCCAGCAGGCCCAGAGGGCCCTTCTCACCCCCACTGACATTCATCCTCATGAAGTCATCTGGCCTCAGCTGTCTCACTGCTTGGATGAATGCAAGTCTAGCAAATGCTTCTCTCTGCCTCACCCCTGTGCCAGCTGAGGCCTTCTATAAAAGGCAAAAGGAGGGGGAAGATGAAACCACTTGAAGAACATCAAAGACTGGATCCACTTGCCGAAACTTTTAGGAACTTTCTAGTCCTGCCTAGATAGGAATGCTAACTGAGCCAAAATTCTCTTAGTCACTTCCTCTCCTATTTTTCACAGACCTCATTTCTGAAATGTCTATAGAGATGAGACTCTAAATGGAAGGAGGACTGTCCAGCTATCCCCAGTGTGTGTGTGATGGTTCACGTTGCTATCCTGACTTCTGTTTCGCTTCCCTCATGTATTTCCTCCTTTCTTGCCTCTCTGCGCGCCTCATTCCCACAGGTGAGGGGAGGGAGCTGGAGTGGGGGGGCGGCAGGAGAAGACACCCAGTCTGCAATTCTTACTGGCTTTTGATTTCTAAAATTTTAAGCTCTTCAGGCCCTTCCTACCAGTGGAGAAGGTGAAGGAAGGGGGTTCCCAACATGACCCAAGTCTGGGAGCAACAGGTGGGTGTGCAGGTCTTCCTCCACCCCCGGATTAGAAAATGAGACTCCCCTGCACTGGGGAAAGAAGCGGGGGAAGAGATCTGTGGGTCCTGAACAGGCGTCCAGCTCTGCTTTTTTTAAGCAGAGCACGGAAAATTGGCAAGACTCTAAAGGGGAGTGCCCACTCCTAGGGTCTGAGTTTGCCAGGAGTGAGGGGGTTCCGGAGACATGGGGGGCTTTTATTGCTAAAACCAGAACAGTCCCAGACAAAGCAGGAGGGTTGGTTACCCTACTGCTAGCACATCTAGGCAGACAGGGCCATAGGTGGCCTTCCAAAAGACTCCTGCTTCCCAAGCAGAGCTTGAAGGAGCCATGAAGATGGGAAAACGGATGTCTCAAGGGCAACCTGTGTGTACTAATGCCTGGGGCTACCTGACACCTCATATAACCCCATGGGGGGATAGCCCAAGAATAATGGATTAAACTTTCTGCCAGTCCAGTGGAACGGGAGTTCACAGACAGAAATTAGGTTGAGAGACATGATATAGTATTTCTTGCACATCTGAGATTGTGGATGAGGTTCACATCTGTGTGGAAGTCAGTCAGAGATGAGACTCAGGCAGTGGCAGCACAGAGCACTGTCAGACTCTAGCTTTGAGCAGAACACGGAATCAGTAGTCGCTGCATCAAGGTGGCTTTTCTTCCCTTGACCACTGTGACTCACACCGCCTTCCTTTTTTAAAAAATCTTTTTATGAATGCATTCTCTAGTCTCTGGCCAACAATCACCACCTTCTCCCAACAAGTCTAATGTCTAAGACAAAGACAATTGGGGAGCGACAGCTGAGGACCGTATTCACAGTCAGTGTCTTGCTTAGAAGGGTATGGAAGGGGATGAAGCATGGGCTTCAGAGGTGGCCACTCTGACAATGACTCCGTTCCAGAAGCAGATGCAGATAAAGAGAAATGACATGAAGAAACCTGCGCTCCATCATGAGGAAGATTAGATTTGGGGTAGGAGCTAGTTAATGGTTTAATTTCATTTCCCACACTAAATGAATTTGGGAAATGTCGAAACTCATCTACAGCCTTTCCATTTCTTAAGCGCTTAGGGTAATGTTGAGAACTTGGACTGTGAAAGTTCTATCTTCCGTTTGAACCAGCCCCCCACCCGGCCCCCACCCTGGCTGCCATCACAGATGATGGGCCAGCGGCGGTGGTAAGCATGGCGCCCACAGCTGACGCTAGGCTGAGGATGAGAAGAACACAGGAGGAGCCAATGGACAGCTGCCTCAGCCCCACGTGGAACACTGTCCATCAGAGCACAGTGTTTTCATGGGTCACCTGCTTCCTAACTTCTGGGGAAATTGAATTTTGCTGACTCGAGATAGTTTTCATAGATCAAAGTTAAAAACACAGGCAATCTCCCTCAGCATATTTGCAGCATACCTAGAGCATGTCATGACAGGAAGGGAAGGACAAAGAACATTAGGGTTTGCTTTATGTCCTGCATGGAGCTCAGACTTATGAAAGGAGTCTTACGGATAAGCAAATGGCGATTCCTTGGATCAGATGACCTTTTGAACCAGTGTTGTTGGAAACAGTCCCAGTCATCCTCCCTAGGCAGTGGCACAACTACCCTTGAAAATGGGAGTGAAGAGGCAGAAAATGAATGCTAGATGCAGAAAAGAGGGGGCCAAACCTATGTGCTGTGCAGGGATGTTTCCTTAACCTCGGGCCACAGTCATTTTCTGGTCATGGGTTTGGATTTGAGTACTGGCTTTCCCTCACCATCATCCTTTGTGAGGGGAAACCTAGTCATTAAGTTCCCTGGACTGCAAGGACCAGAAGGGCTGCTCTTAGCAATTCAACTCCCCCCAACAAGTCATGAGTGCAGTGATTCTGGCTGAGGGTAGTGGGGAAGGAAAGGTGTTTTTGGAGAAGTTCCCTGTGGATGCTGATATATCCCTAGATGAATAATAACCCCAGGAACCCAGCACTGCTCTAAGTGCACAGGATAGAATCACAGCTTGTACACTTAGTGGGTTGATAATGATAATGACTCCCATTTATTCAGCACATACCTCTACATGCTAGGCACAAAACCAAGAGCTTTGCAAACATTATCTCTTTAATTATTTATAATAATCTTGGGAGACAGGCATTGTTATACCCAATTTGTCTGGTACATGGTAGACTTCCAGTATGTGGTGAATAACTAAGCCTCTCCTTCCCCTCACAGAAGAAACTAACATTTATGGAGCACATACTAAGAGCCAGACACCACACCATGTTTATGTGTATTAGTTTAATTAACCCTCTCAGCTGCCTATGAGGTAGGTGTTAAGAACTTCGTTTTATATATGGGGAAACCAAGGCTAAGTAAGAGAGGTGAAGTGACCTGTCCAATGTCACACAATAAGTGGAGAAGCTATGATCCAAACCCCTACCTGTCTGCCTTCTTCCCATTCCATCACACTGCTGGGAAATGAACAGATGGTCCAGGTCCAGAGAGGGAGGAGGGGGAGGAAGGAGGAGCTCTCATAAGAGGTGGACAAATATCTTCCAGACGAAGGGGAGCGCTAAGGTGTAAGGAGAAGGGAGGATGCTTGGAGAAGGAAGCTGGAGGAGTGGTACCATTAATAAGAGGTGAGATCCCATCCTTCCCAGATCCACGTGTTCCCCACCCTCTGCCCTGTGAGCTGGGCCCTGACTTCCATGTTGCCCAAGGGAGTGGGGTGATCCACGTATAGTTCTGTTTATGAGGTGAGCCGGGGCAGCTCTCATCGACATTCTGTGTACTGTGACATACTTGTTTGTCTTCAGTGTCTCAGTGAAGCTCGGGAGGGTCGGGGGAGAGAAGATGCAAGGTAGAGAAGAGGAGAATCAGAAAGAGCCCTGCCCACTGTGTAAGCCTGGTTGAAGCACTCAAGCCCTCTGGACCCCAGATTCTGCTGTAATGAGGGGCAGGGCTCCCACGATCTCTTAAGTTCTGGGGTCTGAGTTCCTCCCTGGGGAAGGGGTACCCTGGTGGACTGGTAAAGACCTGGTTTTAAATCCTGGTGGAGGTAACCCTGTGTTTGTATTTCCACGGCCATTCGTTCCCAGAGGAGGTGGATGACTAGAGGGACTTGAGGGACTTAAGGGTGAGTTTGGAGGAAAGAGCAGAGCACAGGCTGGCTCAGCCCTTTGTCATTGTCTTTGGGATCGACCTAGCACTGAGGACACACCTCCTCAGCTTATCAGCTGAGTTTACAGGGGAGACCCCAGAGGCAGGTCTACATTGTTGGCTGAGCCTGGGACAGGGTGAGTTGGTCTCTCCATTTCAAGGGTGAAACTTTAATAAGCTGCTCCTACACTGTATTTTCCAACCCGGCCATTAGGTACTCAAGGTGATATTTTTAATCTTCATCTGCTGTCTCTTGGGTCTCTCAGTTGTTCAGAACTTTACGAGGAAGAGGGGATGACTTATTATGTCTCCCAAACCTTAACACTCAACTCTGTTACTTTCCTCCTGTCTAACCTGGAGCAGGTTGCTACTTAACCTCTCTGAACCTAAGTGTCATCATCTACCAAAAAAAGAAAAAGGGTAATAATTGTACCTTTCTCACAGGATTATTTGTGAGGATGAAGGGAGTTAATACATGTAAAGCAGTTAGCATGGTGCTTGCTGCACAGAAGTGCCCAATAAGTGGTAGGAATTCCTGTCTTGAGGAGCTGCACACCTTGGAGGGAGCCTAACAGGTGCCTTCCAAGAGGTTTTCTGATTAGCTGAGGGCCCCTTGCAAAACTCACCCTCCCTTCCCTATAGCGAGGCAATCATTCATTCAACAAACATTAACTGTTTCTCCGAGAAGGTAGAAGAATTTCAAGTCAGAAAGGACAGATGGCAGCTGCACACTGGGCCTTTCCCCAGAAGGAGGAGAGGCTGCTGAGGCCCATTTAGGGCAGAGGGCTTTAGGGTATAGGAAGTGAGCTTGAGCTCACCCTCTTGAGCCCCAAGCCTTGCAACACACCCACAGCAGGTGGGAGCCGGGCTCCAGAGAGGCTTCTCCCCAGGAAGCCACATAAAGCCGCAGCTCTAAGCCCAGCAGCTTCGGAGCCAAGCACCAGGAAACTTGAGGATACAGTTGGTTTTCTCCCAGACAGCCTGGGGTCTCTGACAAACAGGCGTCTCAATTCCTTTCTATCTAAAGTCAGGACAGTAGCATTTGCCACAAAGCAGCTGGGCTGTGAGGATTACCATCATCTAGAAATGGGCTTTAATGTAAACTATCATATTGACACACATGCGAGTTTCTTCTACAACATGCACACACGGAGGCATCTCTCCGGGGTTCTCAGCATCAGCTGGCTGCCCCAGAATAGCTCTAAGCCAGTCGGTGGGGGCAGGAGAATTCGGAACCGCCGCTGTCATGGAAAGAACACAGCTGTCTGCATGCTCTGTGATGAGGCAATGTCAACTACCCCAAGAACTGTGTCCTCTTAAGAACCTTTGCATCATTTTCATAATCGAGTTCGAGAAATTGCACAATATTCATTACTTTTCTTTTCTGAGCTGCACACATTTTTCTGGGGAGAGGAGAGGAGTCCCTGGGGGTCTGCCAGCTGGCTGACGATGAACCAAAATCAGACAGGGAAAAGTTACCCAGTGCCTTTGCTCCTGATAGACTGTGAGAAAGAGAAGCATTGAAATCGAGCTAACTGCAAAGGAAGTGGAGTGGGGAGAGAAAGGTTTGGGATATTACAGAGTCAAGTCTGCCACACACGCTTAGAAGACAGAGACCGACTTTACGTGCCCTGAAAAACAAGCACTGGCAGGCAGTGTGGGCTGGGCTATGAAGCAGGGAGGTGAGAGATGTGTATATTTTCCTAGTAGCAGCAAGTTTTTCTCTGCACTGGACTCGACAAGATTATCTGGAGCGTTTCTGACCAGTATATTTGTTAGTTAGGAAGCCAGGAAGCTATGGGCATTTCAAATCAAATGCCAAGAGGCAATAATCTATGCATTTCTTGGTATCTCATATTTAGAGGGACACCACAATAAAGCAGGCTGGCAGCTTGATGGGCTGCATTAAGGCAGATCTGACCAGGAGATACAGCAGAGATCCACTGGGCACCCAGCTACCCTGCATAATGGCCCATGGCAGAAATGGGAGGTGAAATCTGCTGGACATTACTCTCCACTGTTGAGAATGACCGAGGTGACTGGCATTTTACCAGCATCTCATCGCCAGTTCAATGTACTTACTGCTGTCACTACAGCAGCAGTGTTGGGAGAATCGCTGTAAGGGGATGCAGATAGCGGTCCATTCACATTCTCAGTCCACTCAACAAAGATTCTGGAGGCTTGAGATCCGGGCAACATAAAGCATCATTAATCTTTGTGATCCCAGGGTAAGTCCTCAACATGGGTAAGAAAACCAACATAAAAAAAAAAAAAAAAAGATCCTGCCATTCAGGACACAGTGGAAGGATACGCAATTCACATTTTCCATCCTGCCCCACATCCCGCACAAAGCGTGTCACGGATACGATGCGGCAACACGGTACCCGCGTGCCCCAGCTCTCGGCCGGCACCACGGCAAGGCTGAGCACGCCCCACGAGGACCTCAGATCATTTAAGCCGATCCTCTTCTGCAGAAGCTCAGTAAGGTGGAGGGATTCACCCAAGTTCCACAAAGATGGCAGACGCCAACTGCTGCCACACCTGACTAGGGGTTGCCTTTACCTAAGAGCTCCTCCCAGGAGACGGAATGGAAATCGTCGTTCTCAAACTTGTTTGACCTCAGCCCACAGCTCACTTCCTATACCCATTCCCACTTCTGCTGGAAGAACAAAGAATTGAAAAGGAATGCAATGCTCACCATGATAAAAATACAACACATTAAACAAGAGCCAAATACTCACCAGAAGTGGTAAACAAGGCAAGTATAACTGCAGTTGAATAACACAGCCAATCCAAGGCGACTCTGGTGGCACTCATAGCAAAGGGTTCTTTCCCCAGTCTGCAAAATCCCAGCTCTGCCTGGGCTCATTCACAAGCATTGCATGTTCACCAGGCATCGCCTTGGCAGTCAGAGACATCTTAACAGAATTATGAATTTGAGTCCTCAGAAAACTAAGTAAAACATCAATCTTGGTTCATAAATGACACATTTCAGTAAGCTTTAAGTAACACACTATGCACTTTATTGATTGGTAAAAAGCCTTTAGTTGTATGCGAAAATGAAAATTCATGAATTGAAGAAGAATGAATTTGCCTGTAAGAATTGAAGAAAGAACACTCTGGAATATTCAATCAGTTTGGAATCATCAGGAAGAGTCCTGTGGCCCACCAGTGGGTTTCAAACCTAGAGGAACACTGACCTAAAGCCACCATCAGCTCTGGGACAGACATCTGTGTCCTCCATGGACAAAAAGCGCAGTCAGGGAGACATTTCCATGAGGAACCGTGTGTGGACCGTAAGAATAAGGGGCAGGCGGTTCCTGCCGAAGGGTTAGCCTCCAGAGTCCCATGAGGGGACTTCTCAGTCGGGCTCCTGGAAAGTGCTGGGAGGGAGGGGGAGGCTGCAGGATCTCCTCGTCTGAAAATCTCTTGAGAACACCCAGGCCAGTTGGCCTCCCAGAAGCTTTGACACTGACTTGCCTGAGGGGAGGAGGTGGGCTCAGACCACCCTGACTAGCCTTTTCTGCATGATCCAGCCTTCAACGCCTTCACTGTCCCCACACCTTTCCTGTCCTCCTCTACAAAAGTCTGTTTGAAGCCAGCCTTGCTCAACAGCCAGCAACTGACTTGTCTGGACTCTGGCTTGGGCAGGCGCTCAAAGCGATCCACCCAGACAGTGGTTGTGACTCCCTCTCTGACTGTTTCAAAATGCACAGTAAGTATGGGCTTGGGTCCCAGAGGCAAGACAGATATGGATTCAAACCCTAGTTATGCCACTAACTAACTATGCGCCCTCTCTAAGCCTCGGTTTCCTCATCTATAAATTGGAGATAACTATTTCAGGGGGCTGCAGTTAAAACTCAAAACTGATCCAATGCAGGGAAAGTGCTGAGCACACGACTAGCCACACAGTGAGTGCCAGGAGGCCATGGCTACTGTTGTCGCTATCAGCTGGTGACCTCCAGTGGTGCTCTATGCTCACGCCTGACAAATCCAACCTCTTCTGTGCAAGCTCTCCTAATCATCAAGTCAAAGTACCTCCCCATACCAAGACTCCTCTTTTCTGAACTTCACAGTCCTCATTCCAGCACATGTTGTTCTTTAAACATCTCATGCAAGTGCCTCATGATTTTCCTCATTCCCCACACTAGCTTGTCAGCTCCTTGAAGGCCTGGCTTGCTTTATATTGACTCTGTTTCACCACAGTCCCCTCCCCCATTACACCTGGTTCAAATGGCTTGAATACAGCATAAACAAATAGATGTTGGATAAATAAATGTGTGAGGTGTACACACATAATATTTTCAGCTATCTACACATTTGGTATTTATGATGTAGAGAGACAAGTAATGAAAAATGATGAGATGTGTGATTTCATCCCCCACCCTGCAAGTGAATTACCGTGTAGCCTTAGGCTGGGTGTCGACAAATGTGGCAACTGCCACCAGCCTCCCTCCCAGGACCAGTGAAGACGGATTAGGCTTTTAAGCAGCAATGCTGAAACACAGCCGGCTACTTGATCTTAAGTAAAGAAGAGCATCTGGGTTCTGTTGGTAACAAATGGATCTCATTCTCTTCTAGCATTTCCCAGCTCCTTTTGCACAAAACTAGCAAAATAAAAAATAAGCCTCAACTCTTATAAATCTGATTTCCAGAGAAAATCTTTCCGTGCCAGGAAATTTTTCAAGAGGCCAATCTAAATTCCTTCTCTCACTTTGAGCTCACTTTCCTTTGTCTACTGCCAAATGAGATCAACAATAGCTTTGACTACCATTATACACCAATTATCTTTATTCTTACAAATCTTTATTTCACTCTGCTTTCCAGTAGCTGATTTAGACTAGAGGTGACCTTTCCCTCCCCACCAATATTCACATCACTTCTTTCTTTCTTCTCCAATCTTCCTTCTCTTCTTTCTCAATCTCCTAACCCTTAGGCCTCCCAGTGGTGCCCACATCAGCTGGCAGCGCCTAGTCCTGTAGGAGTCACCCCATGTTAAAGCTGCTCCGACAGCTGGTTTAGGCCCAGGCCTAGTGCACGGACACCATGAACAGAATCCAGAAGACCTATCCCTGTTTGCAACACTGATTCACTATGAGCTGGATCCTCGAGGCTAGCTGAGGCTTTCTGTGATTCAGGGACAATCATTCCCACTGTAAATCTGTTATAAGGATTCCTCCCCTTTATAATGGTAATTATAGTGTGATTAATACTAACACTACTTAGGATCTTGGAAACATTTTGAACTCCCCAAAGAAAAGGTACTGGGCTAATATAAGGTGCTGAAACTTCAGAATGCAGCAAATACATCCCTTAGGATAAGAGGGCAGAGAAAACAAACATGAACATGGTATGAGACAGTGGCTTTCAAACATGTTCAAGCAGCAGAGCCTGTCTTCAAATGAAACCTTCAGTGGAATCTCACTCCTAAACCAGATAAAAGTGGAGCTGCTCTGGTTGCAAGGCAGGGGTGGGTGCTGGTGGTGGTGGTGGTGCTGGTGCTGGTGGTGCTGGTGCTGGTGTTGCTGGTGGTGGTGCTGGTGGTCCTGGTGGTGTTGCTGGTGCTGGTGGTGGTGATGGTGCTGGTACTGGTGCTGGTGGTGGTAGTGGTGCTGGTACTGGTGCTGGTGCTGGTGGTGGTGCTGCTGGTGGTGGTGGTGGTGGTGCTGGTGGTGCTTGTGGTGGTGGCGGTGGTGGTGCTGGTGCTGGTGTTGCTGGTGGTGGTGGTGGTGGTGTTGCTGGTGGTGGTGGTGGTGGTGGTGCTATGGGCCCAGAACCCACGTTTCCTCCTCCTCACCCATTTCTTTCCCCTCCTGAGTGGTGGTCCCTGCAGCACCCATAGGGAGCCCCTAGGCTTCCATGGGGCAGTGAAGGAGGGACATGGAAAGAACCTGAATTTACATAATACAATGAGGGCACTGCAACTCAACCTTCAGTTCTTAAAGGGCCATGTGGCCAACATATTAGTATATCAATGGTCCCAATGCTTTTGTCTTTCTCGTCTGTCTATATGTTTCTTAGCTTGATTTTCAGGTACGTATATTTTTATCACAGTACTTTTTTGTAATGCATCTCAAAATCTTTGTGGAATAAGTTGGTATCTGGATATGTGCACAGAGTTCTAGGAGAGAGAGGCTGGCATGTTGCATTGTGACAAGACACTCATAGAGTTTGGCCTGACTTTGCTACAGGACCCACCATTCTGAAGGTGCTGTGGTATTTTACTGTGTTTTATACATGCTGGCTTGAAGTGATCCAAGTGAAAACTAAATACACTCTAAAATGTATTCCAGGATTCTTAAGAACAGCCTTAAATATAGGGTTTTACTACAAGACGACTACAATCTCCCCTGAACAATGAAAGATATTCTTAATGCCACTTACAAGACATTAAACATAGATGGCCTAATTAGTCCCTTTACTTCTACTGGTATATTTATTAGGAAGAGGGGCAATAATAAGAAGTACTTTTCTAAGTGAGACAAAGTATAAAACAGCCTGCTGACTTATGAAAATAATGCTTTGTGTAAACTTTACTAAGGGTTATTAAAATTTCCTAAATTATCTACAGAAAAATAAAACAGATATTTAAATTTCCATCAGTTTGAAAGACTCAGGAAAAAAAAAATCTGAAATTCAAACAATCACAGTATGCAATTTTTCTGATTTTCAAAGGAGTATTTATAGCTTGAAAGGGAAAGACTGGCAAAATATATAAAAATTAGGGAGGCAATTCTTTTCCTATTTCAGGAAAATTATAGTTCTTAGAGAAGACATTGAAAATTAGCTCTCAGCTGATACACATGCCTTGTGTTAGAGTTTCTAAAGCCCCCTCCTCTTTTTATTTCTGAAAAGAGAGACACATTTCTTTCAGAATTTGAAGAATGGCATTAATGACCTAAAGTTCTAAGGTAAAGGTCTGCAAACTACAGCTGAGGAACCAGATCCATCAGACACAGAGTGCTTCCCTCTGGCCAGAGCTAAGAATAATTGTCACATTTTAAAAATAGCTGGAAAAATTCAAAAGAAGAAGAATATTTCTTGACACATGAAAAATACAAAATTCAGGTTTCAGTGCTCATAGGTAAAGTTTTACTGGAACACAGTCGGGCCCATCCAGTTACATCTTGCCTATGGCTGTTTCTTGCTGCTGCGGCAGAGCTGAGTAGTCATGACCCAAAGTGAACGACCCCAAAGCTGAAAACTTTTACACAATCTGGCCTTTACAGAAAAACTGGCCAACCCCTGACCTAAGAGATGATGCCCACTGGCAGGCCCCTCCGTGTGTCCCTGGGGCACGCGGCAGGAGACATACCTGGTTGAAATGGCACAGGCATTTGTCAAGACACCGGAAGCAGCATCGGGACACACAACTCGACCAGGCACCGTGCTGCTGGGGTCAGGTTAAGAATGAAAGGATCAGTGTCAGAAACAACACAGGAAAGAGGTAAGCAGGCAGTTTCTGTGAACATACCGTGTTCCTACTTGGAGACCCACGTACCTGGGGAAGCACTGCAGCGGTTCTCACTCGGTAGAGAAGTTCTTCTATTCTGTACATGCTACTCCTACTACTAATTATTATCATTACTACTACTGATGAGCAAGGTTTCTCTCCTGTGGGCTTACCTGTTAGGACTGCTGTTGACTTCAGCAGAAAGGGAAATGGGTTAGTCCATATTTACTAGCAAAGGTGAACTAGACCTCCTGGTTCTAGTAAAAAAAAAAAAAAAAAAAAGAATCTCTTCCCTCTTCACCTTCCCCTAAGTGTCTTCAATTATAAACTCTGCTTTTTCAAACCAAAGTCTGTATTCATGAAAAATTCACATCCCTGAGACAATAAAACTAATGCACTGTAGATACTAGTTACGTGTCCACATAAAAAAAGAGTCAGGTTTAATTTTTTTGGAAATACATCCTATAGTGAGACTTTCAGGGCTAAATTTTTAGGGATAAATTAGTCCTTCGAAATATAACTTGAACTTGTGTATAACTCAGGAATGAATAATTTAACGAAACTTGTTGGGGGAAGGGGTGATTGAATGTGCCCAGACCCAGGGTGGAGGATCCCTGAAAACAATCCTGAAATAGTTCTCTTTGAGGACCCCAGGAATAACTCAGCCTTACATGGACATTTTCCTGTCCCAATGTTAATTCAATTGGATGAAATTTGACCTGGATACTTTTCAGCCTGGCCATGGCTGTAAATAAGTCACTTAACGTAAGAAGGGTCTCACAGTGGCCGTGTGAAATGTTTAAATTGTAGGTACAGTATGGGGCTGTAAGGCTGCTGAGGAAGACCATTTTTTTAACCTAAGAAAGGACACATTCTCCAACAGTGACACCACTAAAAGGGAGTTTGGCCCCTTAGTCCTTATGGGATCTGGCGAGTGAGAAATAACCTTTTAGACCTCTGCCAGAGAGGATGACCCACTAACTTCTCTTTCAGATTTATGGAGGCTCTTTCCCCAAAGAATTTAAGGTGTCTAGCTCTAGGGGAGATAGCTATTCCCCTACTGCTCATTAATTTGTATCTATTACTAATGCATACATATACCTATAATACCTAAATATGAATAATTTAATATATATAAACTATATGAATATATTTAAAATAAAAAAGCTGCTCTGTTCTTCAAGAAATCCTTCTCCCAAGTTTCCTAAGATTGAAGGATCAGTTTCAAAATGCAAGAGCCGGAGTAGCTTGATTTGTCCTGGATGGGCAAATACTTCTTCAAGTCACAGACATGTAGCTAAGCAGTACTTCAACAGAAATACAAGAAAATACTCTAATCAGGGGCAACGGCTTAGCATGCATTTCAAGATGAGGAAGCTAGATAATTTTATGCGAAATTCAATCAATTGTTCGTAATTAATATACTAATCTTAAATCTTGATTACAGACTTAAATATCAACAATTCAATTTCTGCTTAAAAGAGCAAACAAAAACAATTCTAAAGTATAATTATGAACCCACATGTAAAACTTCTCCAATTAACTAAAAGCACATACGTATACCCAAAAGGTTGGACTCAGGTACGTTTGAGAAACTCTGACCAAGTCACCAATGCTGAGGTGGGGATGGGGTCGAGATTAACATTGTGTGAGAACAGAAAAGTTGGGGAAAATACAACCTTCCCTTGTTTGGCAGGCCAGAAATACCATGAGAGCAGCTGTTTTCCTGGTGTTTTGGTTTCCACTGCCATTCATAACCAAATGTGCATGGAAATAAAAACCAGGGAGGAGAAAAACCCCCAGGCACAAAAGCCCCACAGTTTTCTGTCTTTTGAGCTGAGATTGAGGTCAGCTTGCCCATTTCTAACTATCAAGCACGTTCAAACATTATTCTTATCTTATAGTGTATTTTTCTTTCTTTAAAAAATAAAGCATGATAAATGTCCGTAAAAACGTGCTTAAATTGCATCTTAAGAATTCCTTCCATTTGTTCAGCATTTAAATAAGAAGGAAAACCAGCAAACTCAGAGCTATGCCCTCTCCACCCCACCTCTGCCACCACATTGGAGAAAATCCAACAAACAAAGCTATGAACAAAACAGGGACGGGGACAAAAAGACTGCTGGGGGTGGGGGGATGGGACCTGAAGAACACTGGAGCTTTCTGAACAGCCACTGGCACAGGTCACATTCCTGTCCCGGGACCCAGTGTAGTTTTCCAGCGATTAACTTTTCTGTAACCCAAACACGGAGCGCACTCTGTTTTAGGGTGCTGCCTTACCTTCTCTTTCAGAGTGTTATAGATGTACATGAGAACGGCTCTTGGAATCCTCACCACAGTGATTAAAAATGACCCTTTGACAACTGTTCCCTGATGGTAGCAGAAAAGAATGGAGAGAGATGAAAGGATCGGGCGATCAGGAGGGTCATTTTTATTTCTGGGAACAGGAGAAAAAAAAGACAGCATTTAAAAAACACTATTTAGAAAGAAACGAGAAACTTCTCTCTGGTTCAAATCATCTGTGGTACTAACAATTTAGAAAGCAGGGACGCCATCCGCATTTGGCAAAATTTTTACACTCCTTGGTAGCTAAGGTTAAATGATTTCTTGGACGAAGTTAATTCCTTTTGGTGGCGCTCAATGTTACAAACATGGAACAGAAAATTGAAAAAAAAATACTGATGAGTTAAACAAGTTTTCCTCTTTACCACGCCTACCACCTCCACCAATCCATTAAATTGCGTATTGATCCCATTTTCATTTTCAGAAGTTTAATTATATAATAATCCCCAAGGTTTAAATTACACACATGCATCTGTAAATATTGCCAGTATTAGCTCGGTGATTAAAATCACCACCAAATCACATGACCAGGATTGGCAGCCAGAGAGGAACCAGCTTACAGCGAAGGGAGGAAACGTTCTGGCTTTCAGACAGCTCCAAGCTCCTGAAACCCAGCTGATTTCTACTCTGCTCTGTAAAGGTCACTTCACTGTGAATCATTTACGGGACTTGTCATGACACAGCTCTCAAGAATGCAAAAGTCAGTTTCACAGGCAGGAAAAAAAGTGAAAAAGAACAGAATGGGCATATCCCCTACCCCAAACTGAAAGATAAAACACAGGAGGGAGGGCTGATGCAACCCCTCCCCCGACACTCTGATGCCAGTTCTAGAAAATGAGGCCCTTTCCGAAAAGCTACTTCACTGATTCCAAGTGAAGCTTGCTTTCTTCATAATGGATTATTCTACAACTTGCTCTGGTTGCTAATAAGTCACTATGAATTAAGGTTTTGACAAGAATCTAGGTTTTGAGGGAAGAAAAGGAAATTGGCCAGAAATGTTTCAAGAGTTGGCAACAGCCATATTTTGCTGTTACTTAAATCATCCAGGAAGGAATAGAGAATATGAAAGTAATATTGGGAGCGGAATAACTGCAATCCAGTTGTGCCACAAAAAGGGCGATGTGTGTTTCAACTCAATATTGTTGAAAATAGGAAATACCAGGGAAGCTATTGCTGATATGAATTCATTTAGATCTGATAAACTAGAAAAGTAGCACAGCCAGGAAAATCTGACACATTTTTTTTCCTTTTCCTCATTCTTTTTTTTTAAAAGGAAGAATGTTTACTTTCCCATTTAGGAGATTTATGTGCCTTAGAACATATTATGGTGCTCAAGAGGGCATGCAGGGAGAAGAAGGCAGCACCTGCTTTCCATCTGGTAGGGAAACAAAGGATTCACAGGCCATTGTGAACAGGGCCTTGGGGGCTGGTCCTCCAGGTACTGAAGTTTGGGGTTAGGCATCCACTTTCTGAGGCTTTGCTGGGATGGGATTAACCATTTCAGGCAAAGGAGTGTCTGGACTGCCCTCATCCATGTTGCATCCAGGGCTTGGCTGGAAGATGTAGACATTCCAGAAGCTGGGTTACCACGTGAGAGAGAAAACCTGAAAAGAAGGTCAGCTTGTGGAGCCAGGAGTCACTCAATACCCGCCCTGAGAACTAAATGCCACCCCACAGGGAAAGGTCAACCAGTGGAGGGTCCTAGAGTCCCCACTTTCTCTCCCTAGACCTTTTTTCCATGTTCAAAGGTAACATCATCTTATCATCCCTCCTCCGCTATGCAAGTGGCTGGGGCCTTCATCTCTGTTACCTTCACAACCAGCAAAAACTGCCTTCAGGAAGAGGCTCTGATTACACCTGGTGAAGCTTACACTGAGACTTCACCATATTTTGAGAATTGGCGTTCGGGACTGCAGTGCAGCGAGGGGTGTACTGGGTAGCTCAGTGATGGGCTTGTGAGCATGCTAGGGTCTCCCGTCAGGCCTATGCCTCTGCCTCTAGGGAGTACTGCGTGCTGAGCATCTTCCACCGGGTTCTGTGGGTGGTGGCAGTAGGAAGACCCCGGGCAGTGTGAGAGAGCAGGAGACTTGAGGATGCGCCCCACACGCCTAGCTCCCCTACTTTTAAACTTGTGGCTGCTGAGTGCCAAAGGTGCCTGGCCCTGTGCAGTGGAGCCAGGGTCCCAGGACACTGCTTCAGCTCAAGTCACTGGGCAAAGCATTTAATGGTTCCATTCATCCAAGTCTGTAGCACCTCTGGGTCATGGTACGAAAGTGCTGTTTTGCAACTACTATTTGCTCGGACAGTAGAGCATAAGTCGAATCCAGCAACTTCGGGCTCCTAGAGGCACGTTTTAGCTCCGGTTAGATCCAGCCTAGTGCTCACTGAGAACTCTTCAACAGTATGGAAAATTCATTTTGTGCTACGGCTCCTGGACAAGGACCAGGCTGCACAGGATGGATGGCCTCCAATGCCAATCTGGTCCTGAGCAAAGGAGCATGGTGTGTCGCTGCAGAGACCTTGTCCTTTCCTGATACTTCTTTCAGCAAAACTACTGCAAGATGGGATTGTGATGACTGTGGGGAAGCTGTGAGATTCATCTTTCCAGTCTCAAAGAAAATGGAAGCTCTTTGCTATGAAGAACAGGTCCTTGGCAGCTCTTCTCAGGGTTAGGA
This sequence comes from Physeter macrocephalus, assembly GCF_002837175.3. Lineage (NCBI taxonomy): Eukaryota > Metazoa > Chordata > Mammalia > Artiodactyla > Physeteridae > Physeter > Physeter macrocephalus. The sequence continues at coordinate 100,464,930 of NC_041217.1, forward strand.
AACTCATCTGTCTCCTACCTAAATTCCTTAGGCTCCGCTGTGATTCCACTTCCTCACTTCCTCCTCAGCAAATCCAAAGCAGCTGGAAACCATCTTTTGTATAGCTGCAAACGATGAAGTCATGCCTCATGCGTCCCTTCTCCAAACTGAGCGGTGCTGGTTCCTTCCTATCACACCTCAGCCACATCTTTATGGCTCTCAGTTGACCCCTCTTCAAGCAAATGGTTGTAAAAGGGAAATTACACAGGTTGCCCATGTCCTGGTACTTGATGGTCTTTGTATGAACTCTTCAGCCCTCGTACTGCTTAAATGAATGACAGAGATGAATGCACTCTGGCTATATTTAATTCTCACCCTGCGTGCAGGCTAGAACATGAGATTAAAGAATCGTGAGCCCACGGGCTTCCCTGGTGGCGCAGTGGTTGAGAGTCCGCCTGCTGATGCAGGGGATACGGGTTCGTGCCCCGGTCCAGCGGCTGGGCCCGTGAGCCATGGCTGCTGAGCCTGCCGGAGCCTGTGCTCCGCAACGGAGGGGCCACAACAGTGAGAGGCCCACGTACCGCAAAAAAAAAAAAAAAAAAAAAGAATTTTGAGCCCTGAGATAAGGAAAAACCTTGAGGTTTCAAAATTAGCACACAGTCAAAAAGAATTCAGAACTCTTTAATAAATGAAATAGTGGTGCTAAAAATAAATCAGCATGCATTTTACTTTGAATTAGTTTGTTTATTTTTATCAAATATATGAAATATCTTAAAAAGTCAAATAGTACTGCTAGGCATAACAGGAAAAACAACAGTTTTCTTTCCCCACCACTAATTTTCTCTCCCTGGAGGTAATATTTTAGCTGTTTCTTCTGGAACTCACCCTCAGACTTCTAAATTACTTGTTCTTACTGCTATTTCTTGATTTTTTTTTCAGGCTCAGAGACTGTCAACCGACTTCCCACCATGGCAGATGCAGGTTTCATTCTCCCACACAGCCTGAACTCCCCAACACACTCTTTTCCCACCCCTCTTCTTCTCAACATAATTACACTGAAGTTTTTAATGTTTTTTTCCCAGGTTTATTGAGATATAATTGACATATAACATTATGTAAGTCCAAGGTACACAATGTGTTGATTTGATCCACTTATATATTGAAAAATGATTACCACCGTAGCGTTAGCTAACACCTCCATCACCTCATATATTTAACTATTTCTTTTTTGTGGTGTGAACATTTAAGATCTACTCTTTTAGCAACTTTTAAGTATATAATACAGTCTTATTAAGCATAATCACCATGCTGTACATTAGATCCCCAGAACTTATTCATCTTCTATCTAGAAGTTTGTACCCTTTAACCAGTTATTTCCCCTTTCCCCTACCCTCAGCACCCGGTAACCACCATTCTACTCTGTTTCTGTGAATTCAGCTTTTTTAGATTCCACATATAAGTGATATCATCCAGTAACTGTTTTTCTGTGAATTATATCACTTAGCATAATGCCCTCAAGGTCCATCCATGTTGCTGCAAATGGCAGGATTTCCTTTCTTCTCATGGCTGAATAATATTCCATTATACATATCACATCATCTTTATCCATTCACCTTTCGATGGACACTTAGGTTTTTCCCATACCTTGGCTACTGTGAATAGTGCTGCAGTGAACATGGGAGTGAAGATATTTCTTCAAGATAATTTTTAAAATTTCCTTTGGACATACACACAAGAAGTGGGATTGCTGGATTGTATAGTAGTTCTGACTTTAATTTCTTGAGGAACCTCCATACTGTTATACTGTTTCCATAATTGCTGTACCAATTTACATGCCCACCAACAGTGCACAAGGGCTCCCTCTTTTCTACATCCTTGCCGACAGTTATCTCTTGTCTTTTTGATGATAGCCATTCTGACAGGTATAAGGTGATATCTCATTGTGGTTTTGATTTGCATTCCCTGATGATTAGTGATGTTGAGCACATTTTCATGTGCCTGTTGGTTATTTGTATGTCTTCTTTGGAAAAGAAGTTCAGTTCCTCTGCCCATTTATTAACTGGATTATTATTATTTTTTTTTTTTACTGTTGAGTTCTGTGAGTTCTTTATATATTTTGGTTTTTAACAGCTTATCAGACATACAATTTGCAAATATTTTCTCCCATTCCATGGGTTGCCCTTTCATTTTGTTGACTGGTTCTTTTACTGTGTAGAGATTTTCAGTTTGATGTAGTCTCACTAATTTTTGCTGTTGTTGCTTGTGCTTTTGGTATCATATTCAAAAAATCATTTCTAAGACTGATGTCAAGGAGCTTTTCCCTTATGTTTACTTCTAGGAGTTTTATGGTTTTAGTTCTTATGTTTTAAGTCTTTAAACCATTTTGAATTAACTTCTGTGAACAGTGTAATACAGGGGTTTAATTTTATTGTTCTTCATGGGGTTATCCAGTTTTTCCAGAACCATTTATTGAAGATATTATCCTTTCCCCTTTCTGGGATCTCAGGTCTCTTCTATTGATCTATGGGTATATTTTTATGCCAGTACCCTACTGTTCATATAGCACCATACAATACTATAGCTTTGTTGTATAGTTTGAAATCAGGAAGTATGATGCCTCCAGGTGTGTTCTTCTTTCTCAGGATGGTTTTGGCTATTTGGGATCTTTTGTGATTCCATATAAATTTTAGGATTCTTTTTCTATTTCTGTGGAAAATATACTTGAAATTTTGATAGGGAATGTATTAAATCTATAGATGGCTTTGGGTAATATGGATATTTTAACAATATTAATTCTTCTGATCCATGAACACAGGATGTATTTCCATTTGTGTGTGTCTTTCTTTCATCAGAGTCTTGTACTTTTCAGTAAACAGATCTTTCACCTCCTTAGTTAAATTTATTCCTAAATATTTTATTGTTTTTGATACTATTGTGAATAGGATTGTTTTATTTCTTTTTCAGATATTTTGTTGTTAGAGTATAGAAATGCACCCATTTTCTGTATGCTGATTTTGTATCCTGAAACTTTACTGAATTCATTGATTTAGTCTAACAGTTTTCTGATGAAGTTCTTTAGGATTTTCCATATATAAGATCATATCATCTGCAAACAAAGGCAATTTTACTTCTTCTTTTCTGATTTAGATGCATTTTCTCCCCCTTTTTCTTGCCTGATTGCTCTGGCTAGGTCTTGCTGTACTATGTTGAATAGAAATGGTAAGAGTGGGCACTCTTGTCTTGTTTCTGATCTTAGAGAAAAAACTTTCAATCTTTCACCACTATGTTTTAGTTAATGTTTAGGGCTTACATTATCAGTACATAAATAAAATAAAATCAGTACAGAAAAAAAAATACAACTGATCCAAACAGTGTATTCTGATTATATTTCCTTTTCTGTACAACTTTTGTTTTTTCCTTAAGTTAATAATGTTTCATATTTTTTATGTGCTTGGTTTTCCATGGACTTCACCAAATGCTTCACCAAAGTATAAATTTTTTCTCCACATATTCAAACAACACATCTGATATTCTCTCAGTTTGCTTTTTATTTTTTCTTGGAGACATCCCTCCTGGAGCCCACTGCTCTCCAGCTCCTCCTTGGACTCATTGTGCTCTATACCTGCTGACTAGCTACCCTCCTGGGGATTCCCTTCTTTTCTTCACTGTGTTGGAGCCTATTTCCTGAAACTCATGTTTTCCTCCCTGGCTTACTCATTAGTTTCAGTGGAGAAAGGATGTTGGGAGGAAATCTTTTGGGATGTTGTATGCCTGAACAGGACTTTATCCTCCTTTACCCTTGACTGATATTATGAGTAGGTCTACAATTCTAGGTTGGAAATAATCTTTCCTTAGAATTTTGGCAGCCTTGTCCTACTGTCTCCCTGTTTCAGAGTTGCTGTTGAACATCAGAACTCATTCTAGTTTTTTTAAAATTTAATTTTACTTTTTATCGAAGTACAGTTGATTTACAATATTAGTTTCAGGTGTACAACACAGTGATTCAATATTTTTAAAAATTATACTCCATTAAGGTTATTATAAAATATTGGCTGTATTCCCTGTGTTGTACAATATATCTTGTAACTTATTTATCTTATACATAGCAGTGTGTACCTCTTAATTCCCTATCCCTACCTTGACCCTCTCCACTTCCCTCTCCCAAATGGAAACCACTTGTTTGTTCTCTAAATCTGTAGGTCTGTTTCTGTTTTGTTATAGTCATTCATTTATTTTATTTTTTAGATTCCACATGTAAGTGATAACATATAGTATTTGTCTTTCTCTAATTTATTTCACTAAGTATAATCCCCTCCAGGTCCACCCATGTTGTTTCAAAATAGCAAAATCTCATTCTTTTTTACAGCTAATATTCTGCTGTATAAATATACCACACCTTCTTTATCCATTCATCTACTGATGGACACTTAGGTAGCTTCAATATCTTGGCTGTTGTAAATAATGCTGCCTGAACACTGGGGTGCATATATCTTTTGGAATCACTGTTTTCATTTTCTTTGGATGTATACCCAGCAGTGGAATTGTGGGATCATATGGTAGTTATATTTTTAGTTTTTAAGGAACTTCCATACTGTTCTCCATAGTGGCTGCAGCAATTTACATTCCCACCAACAGTGTACTTGGGTTCGCTTTTCTCCGTGTCCTTGCCAACATTGGATATTTGTTCTTTTGGAATCACTGTTTTCATTTTCTTTGGATGTAGACCCAGCAGTGGAATTGTGGGATCATATGGTAGTTCTATTTTTAGTTTTTAAGGAACTTCCATACTGTTCTCCATAGTGGCTGCACCAATTTACATTCCCACCAACAGTGTACTTGGGTTCGCTTTTCTCCGTGTCCTTGCCAACATTGGATATTTGTGGTCCTTTTGACAACAGCCATTGTGACAGGTGTGAGGTGATCTCTCATGGTCTTGATTTGCATTTCTCTGATGATTAGCAACGTTGGGCATCTTTTCATGTGCCTGTTGGCCATCTGTATGTCTTCTTTGGAAGAATATCTATTCAGGTCTTCTGCCCATTTTTAAATTGGGTTCTTTATTTTTTTTGATATTGAGTTGTATGACTTCTTTATATATTTTGGATATTAACTCCTTATTGGTCATATCATTTACAAATATCTTTCCCATTCAGTAGGTTGTCTTTTCTTTTTGCTGATGGTTTCCTTTGTTGTGCAAAAGCTTTTAAGTTTAATTTGTTTATTTTTGCTTTTGTTTCCTTTGCTTGAGGTGATAGATCCAAAAACTATTACTATGGCTTATGTCAAAGAGTGTTCTGCCTGTTTTCTTCTGGGAGTTTTATGGTTTCCAGTCTTACATTTAGGTCTGTAATCCTTTTTAGTTTATTTTGGTATACAGTATGCAAAAATGTTCTAATTTCATTCTTTTACATGTAGCTGTCCATTTCCTGGCATCACTTATTAAAGAGACTTTCTTTTCCCCATTGTATATTTTTGCTTCCTTTGTCATAAATTAATTGAACATAAGTGCATGAGTTTATTTCTGGGCTCTCTATTCTGTTCCGTTGATCTATGTGTCTGTTTTTATGCCACTGTAGCTTTGTAGTTTTGATTACTGTAGCTTTGTAGTACAGTCTGAAGTCAGGGAGTGTGAAACCTCCACCTTTGTTCTTTTTTTCAAGATTGCTCTGGTTATTCGGTGTCTTCTGTGGTTCCATATAAATTTTAGGATTATTTGTTTTTACTTCTTTGAAAAATGTCATGGGTATTTTGATCAGGATTGCATTAAATCTATAGATTGCTTTGGGTAGTATGGACATTTTTACAATATTAATTCTTTCAATCCATGAACACAGGATACCTTTCCATTTATTTGTTTCATTTTCAATTTCCTTCATCAAAGTTTTATAGTTTTCGGTATATAAGTCTTTTACCCATTCTAGTTCTTGATTTTGCCTGTGATCTGTTTTTCTCTGTAAAGCTTCTGGGATCTTCTCTTTACTCATGTCCTCCAGCTCTGGGAAATTTTGATAATTTCTTCCCTTCTTTTTTCTTTGTTCTCTATTTCTGAAACTCATATTAGTCAGATGTTGGGTGTCCTAAATTAGCCTCTGATTTTTTATCCTTTTTCTCCCGTTTTGCATCTCTTTATCTTTTGTTCTACCTTCTGAAAGAGTTCTTCAACTTTATATTTTAATCCCTCGATAGAAAAATATCACTTTGCAATCATATTTTTAACTACAAAGAGGTCTTTCTTGTTCTCTCAATATTCTTTTTTTTTTGATTCTTATTTTATGGAAGCAACATTTCTTGGTTCTTTCTGAGGACACTATAGTTGTCATTGTTGTAGTTTTCTTCTGCTGCCTGCATTGTCCCTATTTTCCCTAAGTTCTTTTTGTTTGTTTGTTTTGTTCATTTTGATCTTTTTCTTTCACTAGAGGCTTCTTCTAATGTTTAACAATCACTGGTTATCAGTTCACATTTAAGAGTGAGGCAATGAAAAGTGAATTAGAGGTTCTATATGAGGGTGACTGCTGACCGGTGAGTTCCACGACCTGGTTCAGAGTCAGAGAAACAGGCCATTTCATTGGGGGACACCCACATGGCACCATCTGTAGGTCCTTTCTTTGGGTTAGACAATTTCTCCAGAGAAGAATCTGATAATCTCCTGCCAAGGAAATATCAACCTGGCTGTCAACATCCTGGAGGCTAAGCTGTGGAGTGTGGGTTGGTAGTAGGTAGAATACTATTCAGTATTTAGACTTTCACTTGCTCCCCCTTCTTTCAGTGCAGAGCCTTGCCCCAGCCTCAGCTGTGCCAGATGCCCCACATCCAGACCCTCTCTGATGACTTCTCCAGAGAGCAAAGCTCCCGTCTTGTCTTCTGCTGGTGTGAAGGAGGGGCCCTGGGGCCCAACTGCTCCTTAGAAAGACCTTTAACTAATCTTTGGAAGCACATTTTACACTTGAAGTCCTGAGCCTCTCTAGGTTTTTGTGGCTCAAACCAGCCTCCTCTCCCACCGAATGCACAGAGATAGGGAGATATTCACTTCACTGGAAGTTAAATAAAAAGCTCTCATTGAAAATGCTTTGATTTTGTGGTACTAAAATAGCACAAAATCACTGCTGTCAGAGAGATATAACCTGCTGGCCAATTTGGTTAGAATAATCTCTGCTCCTCTACTCAGGAGTAAGCAGCACACACCACCCCCTCCAACGGCTCAAAGGTTCTCAATGCCAAGGGCTACAGCCCTTTGTGCATCCTATGGGCTCTCTAATGATGGAGGCTCCCAACAGCACCTCTGTAATAAAACCCACAGTACCCCTTATCATCAGGAGGTAATTGCTCAATGGCATGAATCATCCCTGGTTGACTTTCTTACCTCCATGAACCCTCATGTTTTTCTGCTCATTTAGGCTGAGAGATTAGAGGAGGATCAGCCCCATAGGAGTAAACTTCCTGTTCTGAGTCCAACCCTGTCATTCTACTGGCCGTGTTCTTCTTGCCTGTGGCTTTATCTTTGCCTCATGAGAGCAGCATACACAAAAGAGGTAAAGGGTTGAGATGTGTGTGTGTGTGTGTGTGTGTGTGTGTGTGTGTGTGTGTATGTGTGTGTGTCCTCAATTATTTTGATGAGGTAAAGGAGGATAAACACTTAAATAAGTATCATAGTGAACAGAGAAGTAAGTAATTAATTCACTAGCACTTAACTTGTGTGTGTGTGTGTGTGTGTGTGTGTGTGTGTGTGTATGTGTGTGTGTCCTCAATTATTTTGATGAGGTAAAGGAGGATAAACACTTAAATAAGTATCATAGTGAACAGAGAAGTAAGTAATTAATTCACTAGCACTTAACTATATGAACATGAATTATATTTTATAGTCATGTACAATTCCCTTAGGATTTAAAATTGTTTTTCAAGAAAACATTCTCCTCATTTTGCATAGGATGAAATGAAGCTCGCAGAATTTACTGAAGTGTGCTCCAAATAGATCAGTAATGTTTTTAAAGTTTGAAGTCAGTAAGAATGGATATTTATAGGAGAAATCAACCCTTTCTTTTGGATATCTTTCAATTCTAAGCGATACAAATACTTCCCTGTTGGGCTTCCTTCTGGATTTTCTAGCTTAAAGTAAAAGAGGTTGGAAATGTGACAGATTTAAGATATAACATTTCTTTTTACTACCAAATGAACATCCTTCCTAATTTTGAGCTTCGTCTTTTACTCTTGCCAATCCCTTTTGAGAGGTCATGTCAGAATTCCAAAATACCTTTTGAGATACACAACATGAAGCACATAGACAAATCAATAGGAATAACATGCTAGACCTACCTGTTGAAATAACATGTAACCACTGCCCCAGCTATAGTCATTTGCTGGCATGCAAGGATGAATTCACTAGTCCAGATGAGGCCAATTAAATGGTACCACCACATATACCGAATGCCCGAAAGAGGCTTATATTCCACTTGGCCGCCTTCGATGACCTGTGCAGCTCCTAAAGTTTAAAACACAAACATGCTTTATACCTATATTTTCCTAAGTATGGAAGAAGGTTCAACAGGCCATGCTTCCTCATACCTGGGCTTTGGCATTACACAAAACACAGATGCCAAATTAAAGTTTGAAATACCCACCATAATATAAGATCTTCATAGCAAAACTAAAAATTGAGAACACACATTTAACTTATGAATAATATTAACAGGGATAATTATGATGACTGGTTGGTAGGCAATTTGCAAGACACTTGACCTATACTCTAATACTCACCCCACTTTACAGATATGAAAACTGAGGTTTGGAGGAGTCAAGTGACTTTTGCAAAGTCTCATTGCTCATGACTAGTGGAGGGAGAATATAAACCTGGACACACTGGACTCTAAAACCCATGGTTTTTCTACCACAACACTTAGTGATGCAAGCAAAACTTATGTTGATGAAAGCGCACAAAGCCATTAGGACTCTGTTATAGAACCCCACTTCACCAAAAGTTTAGACTTAATAAAAGAGACAAGGATCTTCATTTTTTCAAAGGGATTCATTTCAGATTTCATTTCAAGAGCAAACTCTTCTAGGACATTTAAAATATCTACTGGGCCTCAGTGTTAAGCTTCTAGGTTCAAATCTCAGCTTCACCCCCTTTTGGGTAGCCTGGGGCAAGTTATTTGGCCTCTTGGAGTTTTAGTATCATTATCTGTAATACCCATATGCTGGTGGTAGTTCAAGAGAGAGTAGAGTGGGATTACCTGGTCAGTGCTGGCCCAAAGAAATATCACTACATAAGTGATAATGATTTTTATTATTATTATTAAATTTCAGGAGCACAACACTGTATTAAACTGAGGCCAGTGAGGTAACCCAAGCAATGCTCTGCCATTCACTGGTTATACCCTGCTTTATTTGCTCTCATCTAAAGAAGCCTTTGAATTAGCTCTGCAATTCAATTCAATTCCATTTGGATCTAGTAAAACCAAATCCCAGCTCTGCAACAGCGTTTGATCTCTAGATGTCCTCTGCTGTGTATTTTAAATAAACTACTGTAAGAAAGAAGATGGCATTTCGGTCTTTGGCAAAACCTACAACTTGAAGAACATTTAAAGATAGTTTCATATTTCCTTTCACAGCTGTAAATTGCTTTTAGGTTCATAATTCATGTGTCTTTAGACATTCACAATAGGGTCTGTGCAAAGGAAGTGGGAGAAGATAATCATGCTGTAGAGCAAACTAATTCCACAGACTAAGGCTGGTCTTAGTAACTCACGCTCTGTGTTCTGCTGAACAAGAGTCACATTGTGAGAAATAGTGGAGCGGCTTGGTTTACAGAGAGAAGTTAATATTTTATTGAACACTGGGCTCATTCTGGCTTGGAAGCAATCTCTGATTCAGGTAAGGCACTGATAAATGCTTATGCTTTTCCAAAATGGGTGTGTTTCAGAAAAGCATTCTCAATCCCAAAGGAGGTGACCCCTCACAACTAACAAGCACGTGTAGGTAGATCAGGTGAGTGGAGACTTGGAGAGCCCCTCCTGGAATAGCAGAAGTGATGGGGCCAGTCAGCATGCACACTGATGCCCCGACAAGGTCACCAGTGATGGGGACAGACTCCAGTTTGCAAGAACAGGTCTACATCACACATGGTTCGGGGGTGGACGAAGTTTCCAAAGAACAGGAGGGATGATTTCCTTGACAGACAAAAGGCAAGTAAGTACAAAGGCCCTGGGTGCTAAGGGGGGATCGTCTCTCCTTGGGGCTGCCCTGTGCTGCCAGTGGCACATTCACATACATCCCAGCTTGGCACACTGATGGCAACAGTCAGCAAGTAGAGAATGGCTGAAGGGATAAATCATGATCCACGCAGGCCTTCACACCCTTGGCATTCTGCACAGAAGCAGAATTCATAAATTATTCTTGACTGGCTACTTGTTTTTGAACATCTTTACTGAAGCCATCATCTATTTATTTTTCTGGTTCCATTATAGCAGACTATTTAAAGGTTTTCCTTTAGGACAGGGTTTTTCAACCTCTCAACATAGCAACTGGCACTTTGGGTCAGATAATTCTTTGTTAGGGGTGGGAGGGATGGAGGCCTGTCCTGTGCATTGGTAGGATGTTTAGCAGCTTCCATGACCTCTACTCATTAGATGCCAGGAGCTTCTTCCCTCCCCTCCTCCAGTTATGACAACCCAAAATGTCTCCAAACATTGCCAAATGCCATGTGGGGGACAGAACTGCTGCTTGAGAACCACTGCTTTAAGCAAACATTCTCTGAAGAATCAGGCGCTCTGGCTTCAGGAAGAAGCTTAGGGTGGGGCAGGCGTGTTTTTGCGCGCAGGACTGCCCTCTCCTGGATGGCTGGGTCGGTGCAGGCAAGAGCCTCTCATCAAAATACCAGTTGCTTGGTTACTAAGGACCATGACAATATAGCTACCACTAAGTGTAGCTAACGGGCATGGGAACTGGATCCCAAGATAAGATTGATCTAGGGGGATGGTGGTGGAAAGGACACTGAACTGGAAGAGGGCTTGGTTCCAATCTCAGCTTTGACGTTTGTGATAAGCAACCTGGGCCTCCGTTCTCTTATTGTAAAGATGAAGAGGGAAGACAAGATGAACTCCAGGGCAGTAGTTATACAGTTTGAGAGTCACGCAGGCTAAGATTCACATCTCTGCTCTGTCTCCTAATGGCTGACCAACCTCAGGCAAGTTATGAGGTTGTGGGACATTTTAAAATCTCTGTTTCATCATCTGTAATCTGAAGACACTAATACCACTCCCTTATTGATTCCATCTAGTCTCACGGCTCTAAAAGCCATATACACAGCTGTTAAGAGGATTAAACAGGTAGCTGCTTAGAACAGTGAGTACAATATAAGGTTAGCTATAGTTGAGGTATAAGTAGATATGATTCCAGTTCTGAAATGAGCAAATATTTATTTAGCATATACTGCATGCTAGAATTATGCTGGACATTAGTTATCAGGGGAAAAAATGAAAAAGGCAAACACAAAAATCAGAAAGAAGATATCATCAGAGTGAATATCACATTTGCTACATGAGTTTGTTCATCTCCCCTTCTTCTGGACTGTTTATAATCACTCCCCCAACCTCTAACAGCTTTTTCCCACCCTCACGCTCAGTCAGTGGCCTCACTTCCGGTTTCTCTGAGAAAACTGAAGCAATCGGAAAATCTCTGCTAGCACCTACCCCCATCTCTACCCCTTATCAGCATGTGTCCATAATCGGACCCCCGCTTAACATGATAAATGGTCTGTGATCCTAAGGCCAACCCCTGCACTAGATCCCCTTTCTTACCTACTTGAAGATATCACTCCAGAAATTTTCCCTCTCTTTCTTTTTATTTTTTAAAGTTTTTTGGTTTTTTTTTTTTTTTTTTTGGCCAATCCCATAGCATGTGGGATCTTAGCTCCCTGGCCAGGGATCGAACACACGCCTCCTGCATTGGAAGGCAGAGTCTCAACCACTGGACCCCTGGGGAAGTCCCTCCCTCTCTTTCTTGCTTCATCAGAATATTCCTCTCTACTGAATCATTTTTAATCACGTCACATATTTAAAAAAAAACACCCTACTTTCTGACTCCCTTTCCTCCTCCAGCTTCCTTTCTATTCCTCTGTTCCTATGTACAGCCAAACTTCTGTCTCTCATTCTTTCCAATTCTTTTGTCTCCGCCTTTCTCTTAAACTGCTCTAATCCTGACCCATCCCCCCCACTTCTCTGAAACTGCTTTGTTTCGCTTCCATGTTGCTGACTTCAATGGTCAATCCTTAGTTCTTATCTGATTTATCAGCAGCACTTGACACATTGAACCCTTCACCCCAATTCCAGGACAGCACATTTTTCTCCTCCTGCCCACTGGCTGCTCCCTTTCAGTTTCCTTTCCTTATTCTTCCTCATCTCCAAGACCTCTTAACATTGACATGCTCCAACACACAGTCCTTGAATTTCTTTTCTATCTACACTCATTCAAATCTCATGGTTTTAAATACTATTCATGTGTTCCCCAATTCCCAAATGAGATCTCTAGCTGGCCCTCTCCAGAAACTTCAGACTCAAACAGCTAACTCCCTACTTGACATCTCCATCCAGCCGTCTAAAAGGCATCTCAATCAACACAACTAAAAAAGAACTTCTGCTCTTCCCCGAAAACGCTCCAAAGTCTTGTCCCATCTCGGCTGATGGCCATCCCATCTTCCAGTTGCTCAAGCTAAAAAACCTCAGTTTTATCCCCAACTCCTCTTTCTTTCACACTCTTCATCTAATATCAGGAAATCCTTCAGAATCTGATATGTCACACCATGTCCACCATTACAACCCTGTTTTAAGCCACCATCACCTCCTCCCTGGAGCACTGCCATGAAAATGTAAGTCAGATCATGCCGCTATGCTGCTTAAAATGCTGTAATGACTTCCCATTTCAGAAACAAAGTTCCTATAATGGCCTACAATGCCCCAGGATCTGACCCTGTGCTTTCTCTGACACTCACCTGAACCTTTCTCTCCCTCGATCGGGCCACTCTCACTGAATGGGCCTCCTTGCTGTGTCCCCAGCACCTCTCCCTCTTGCGGTTCCCTTTGCCTAGACTATTTTCCCTTCCTTTGCATAGTCTCATGGCTCTGCCCTCACCTCCTTCAAATGTTTGCTCACAAATTATCTTCTCAACAAGGCCCTCCCCAATCACTAACTTCAAAATTGGACCCCCCTCCTTAAGCATTTCCTATTACTTTTCTCTGCTTTATTTTTCTCCTTACCACTTATCAACTTTTAATATACTATAAAATTCACTTACTCATTTAATGCCAATCTCCCTCTAGCTTCCAAACTAGAAAGAGAGCTGTATTTCCAGCATCTGTAACAGGGTCTGATATAATAAATGTTCAATAAATATTTGTTGAATGAATGATTGTATGAATGAATGAACCAACCTTCCTCAAGTAATACATCCTATCACAGAGATTCGAGACAACTTTCTAGAAGTCTTCCTAGAGATCATCATTATAGCCTGGAGGAAATGCATCATGCAGCTAGCTATAAGTCTGGGTATGATAAGCAAGCTTTAAAGCACTTTGAAAGACTGAGGTGATATTGATATCATATTAATGATCAATGTAAATGGCAGTTTCTCAAGGGAGGCAGTCCAGTTGGCTGGGATAATTTCCCAAAGGATGCAGGCCCGACTTAAAAGGGTTCTATATTCTGGCACATTCTGTGCACTTGGCCTCTTCCAGCAAACTGGCTCAGTGTCCTGCTGACACCCATCCTGCCTGCGCCTCCTGCTGGCTTAGCTTCTGCTCTGACAGCACGAGGACTGGGGCAAAAGAGAAGAAAATCTCATTGACAGCGCAGCTGTGGTTCACCTAGTTCTTTCTGTGTATACATCTCATTTAACACAACATTGATGTGAATTCACTTACTGACTCAGCACACACTTACTGAACTCACTCAAGGGCTGTGCACTGACCATCGAGACAGAAAGAGAAAGACACATTCCAGGCCCTCCAGATGTTCATTCTCTTGAGGGAAGACAACACACAAGTCATTATCTTGCATTATTGTTTTTTATAGACCTTATCGCTACCTGACATAATCTATTTACTTATTTATGCTCTCTTTCCCCACTCACTAGTACCTTTATCTGGTTCACTGCTGTATCTCAGTACCCAAGCCACATAGCAGGCATTTGATGAATATCTGTTGAAAGAATGAAGACTATAAAAAATGCAGGGAAAAATGAAGAAGCAATATCTAAGTATGCCTGGGCAATTTATAGGAGATTTTCCAAGAAATAGATTACTCAAAACAAATCTTGAATAATGACTAGTTTTCCATGAAGTTTGGGGGAAAAAGTTGGGGTGAAAGTTAGGAAGAGGAGCAGATTCTAGACAAAGACCACAGCAGGTGCAAAGGTACCTAGATGTTCATGGAGATTGTTTTCCCTCACACTTCCCCACAGGGACCATAAACTTCTGAAAAGCAGGAGCTGTTTAACATTTCTCCTGAGCAATCTCCCTTCCCCCTGTTCCTAGGACAGAACTGGGCCACTAGGAAACTTTTGTGAAATAACTTCAATTATCTTCTAGATCTCTGATAACTTAAAAAAGGACAATTTTCTTTTAGACTGTGTTCTCAAATATACCATGCAGAGCAGAGAATAAACCACAAAGCTGAAGGTAGTACTAGACATTCTCTAGTTGACATTAGTTCCTAATATAAGGAACACATACTGTCCCTTATTTGCAGAGCAAAGCTCTGGTCCCATCGCAGCCTCCTAACACCATTATGAGGCAGCCTGGGGAAAGCACCATTTTTCCACTGTATAAAAGGAAAACAGGAAGCCCAGAGGATTAACATACAAGGAAGGCCAGAGCCATCCTGGATCCCAGGTCCCTTGATGGGAGACCCTCTGTCTGACCTTGCTGCCTCCTTTCCAAGCATGGTCCTTTGCCTTTAAGCATGCTGAGCACATGCCTGCGATGACCTCTTCTAACTGCAGTACCACTGGGAGAGAAAGCCCCCCCCACCCTTCCCCAAATGGGCCTCTTTCTTCTACTGTTCCGACTCTGGGGTATCCCAACCACCTTATGGTAACTGGGGGTCATCAGATCAGCTGGGCTCTTTCCAACCTGCCAACTGCACCTACTGGATTCCCAAGGTTATTTCCGTTTTCCTGTAACTACTATTTTCACTGGATTTAGTAGTCACTGTCACATTGCTGGTGGCAGACAAGTCCCAACTGACTATTTACTGTCATTACTGAGGGCCTGGTTATGCTCCACTGGAACAATCCTCACACAAGCCAGAGTTTGTCAACTAGTTACGAGACTGATTAACAGTCACTAGAGAAATAGCTCATCAAAAAAATGGCAAAAAATGATCAACTTAAAGTTCACTTTTTCTGCATTTTCTTTTCTTTTTTACACATTAAAATATTAACTCATTCAATCATCTGACACAATAAAAGTCTTACAGTATTTACCCACTGAGGACACCCCACAGCATTGGGAACATTGGGTGGAGACTGAAGAGAGAGCCTGAGGGTTCCGGGACTTCCTGAGGGACATGAAATGAGACAGTCAGGTGCTGTGCAGGCATCTCTCATCACCCGGATCACGTGGGCATCTGCTAAAGATCAAAACAAGCAGCAGATGACCTGCCCAGGCCCAGAGCCCATCGTCCTGGCCCTGCATGAAAAGGCCTTTGAAGTCAAAGGGAGTTCTGTGCACCTGGGTCGGCCCACAGGTGAGTGGAAAGGAGAGGCAGGTGGCCTAAGGGGACGGCAGGTTTGGTTTCTATGACGCCCAGCGCTGGGGAAGGGGGAAGGCGGTTGCTCTGTGCGACACCCTCTCCTGCGAAGCCGAACATCAGCTGGCCCACAGACCCCTACAGTAGGTCCTGGGCACCCGGTTTCCTTTTCTGCCCTTCAACTCCTCTCACTTTGGCTCATTTTGCTCCTTCCACAGATAAAGAAGGGCTGTGCTTTAATATGTGACCCTCCAATGTGCTGCCTTCGGCCCTACAGAGCAGCCCACTCTCTCCCTGCCCCTCCTCTCAGTCCTGTGGCTGAGGCTGTTTAATGTCCCCAGGCCCTGGGCCCAGCTGGGGCCCAAGTGGGGAACTGAAGGACAGCCCTGCTAGCAGCTCACCCCCGAGTTGGCCTTGGGGCGTGTTCCTCTCCAACTACATCCCCAAGTCTCAGGACCAGCTCTCGCCTTGTCCCCTGTGAGCAGGTTCCCTCCTGTGCTTGGACATGACCCCACTAAATCCCCTTTGCCTCTTTCTGAACTTTCCGATCTTCTGGTCATTTCCAGCCCATCCTCTCAGAAGCCTTCCCTGACTCGCAAAGGGGGTTGGAGCCTCACTGTGGTGCTCCATAGCTCCCCAAATTTCTCCTCTTGTGATGTTCATCAGCCTTTGCCACCCTCACTGTGGGGAGAGGCCACCACTCTTCCCCAGTGCCTTGCCAGGGCCTCGCCCCCCAGTGCTCACCTAACGTCTGTGCATTAAAGAACGAAAGAACGTGTCCTGCTCCAAATCATTGACGGTTTAACCACAGAGACAATTCCCTTCACCCAGACTCATAGACCATAACGACAGTGGGGCGGGCAGCTGTGCCCTGGAGGCTGGAGTAGGAAGGTCCCTCCCTGGTCCTGGGCTGTACTTCCCGAGGCCTCACCTCTCCTCTGTGATTCTTTAGGATGAGGGCCCAGCACCACAGTCCACCACCAGAGCGTCAAGCCCTGCCACCTCCTGCCACACCTCACTCCCAGCCTGATCTGGCTTTAGCTTCTGGCCCTGTCATGTTGCCCTCTGGCCGCAGGTCCCAAACACCACATTACAGGCACAGCTTGCATTCACCAGCCAGCTGCTGTGGTCACGATACTGCTTCAACTGGAACAGACAAAGCTGAGGAGGTCTAATTTGATCTCCTAGCTTTGTATCCCAGACACAAGGGACATGCGAGGTAGTGGAAAGAGCACAGGTTCTGTTCTAGAGCTCTGGCGTCAGTAAGAGCCATCACACTTTCTAGCTGGAACTTCAGCAAACTGCTTTCTCAGAACCTCAGTTTTCTTGCCTGTAACTTGAACATAACAACACAGGCATCGAAAGGGGGTTGCAACACTTAAAGGAGAAAACATAAGAAAGCACCTAGTGCCGAGCTTAGAATTTGGGAAATTTTCAACAAATGCTTGCTTTCCTGCAGGCACCGATGCCATTGCTTCCCCTTCCGCCAGGACTAAGACCACGTCAAGGAAATGAGCTGGAAGATGCTTGTTCAATGTTGCCCTAGTTAAGACTTCCAACTGTCCTGCAATTTCTGTTCTTTCATCTTTTCTTGGTAACAGAACCTCTCATTTTTAGGCTGTGCATGGCTGCCACCAATGAAATGACATTTCCTGTCCCCCCCTTGCACATAGGAGTTGCCATGTAACTGGGACTTGGCCAATGGGTGTAGGTGGAAGTGTTGTCATGACTTCCCTGCTACCTTCTCCTCACAGCCCGAATAAGACAGTGTGGTTGGAACTCGAGTGTCTATTTCAGCTATGAGGTGGAAGCAAGTGGTAGGCTGTGCAACAAGAATAAAGGTGCATGGGTCTGTGACCTCTGGCAGCCCATGCTGGCATGGGGTCTCCTCCTGTGGGCTTCATTTACATGAGAGAGAAATTACCTGTCATCTTGTTTAAGCCACTGTTTTGAGGTTTCTGTCACTCTCACACAAACCTCATCCTGATTGATTACTCTCCTGTACCCTGTTTGAACAAGGTTCCCTACTGGATAATTATCAGAAGTGCATTGCAGGCCTTCAGCAAGCTTCCAGAGACCCCCGACAGAAGAGACTGCCCCTAGAGCATCTCGAAGCTGGCAATATGGGCTTTCAAGGGCTTGGACCTCCAGAGAGCTGGCTGCCCATCTTGAAGTAATCTCCATGGTGTCAGTTTACTCCAGAAGAGAGGTAAGAGAACCTAGTTTACTAAAGATCTACTACATGTAGTTATTCCTACATAAACAACTGGAGCCTACAGGGAACAGAATAAACTTGATAAACATTAAGAAATTATGTTAGCCTTGTTGCTTTGACATCTGCTGTGGTTCTTATCTGCCTGGTGACAGTCTCCAAAAGCAATTTACTCTTTTGTACTCACATCAGAGTGTGAGTTTGGGCCTTAACTAAATCAAATGGAGGAGTGAGTGAGAGAAGACCTAGAGCAGTATCACTCAAACTGAGGGCCACAGACTAGTGGCCTGGGCTCACCCTGTATGTGATTAGTCCACAGTGAGATAAGGAGCTTGTGCCAGAAGGTAGGTCAGCTGCATCACTAGGCCCATCATCTCGTTCTGCTGACATTTTTTTTTTTCACAGCAAGACTTTCTTGATGGAGGAAGTGATGGAGGGATATACATTCTGGCATAAGCTCCTTATCCGGTGTCAGGCAACCCTTTGAATAGCACTGTTCTAGAATGTGATTGCTCTCTTACAGGAACACAAAAAAATATAACCCTACCACAAACAAAGTGAATCAGAATCTCTGAGGATGGGGCCCAGGCATCTGTATTTTAGTAAAGCACCATAGCTGATTCTGAGGAATATCTCTGGTGGAAAACCACTGTACAGATATGACAGCAGAATGGAGGATAGTATCGTCTTCTCAGGAGCAAAGCAATGTGAACATCTGTGCACACTTGCTTTAAACTTAAGCTTCTTCTTCTGAGCACAACATTTTAACAGGGTCTTTCCTTCTTTTTTTCATATACTGATACAAAAGAGGAAAAAGAATTTCCTGCTTTTTCTTCCATGACAGAGCCCCAAGCACCGTCACTGTTGGCATCAGATGCCTTTAGCTGCATGGGAAATTTGGTCCTTACAAAAACAGGACAATGGTCCCAGAACGGTGACGCCTTCCGTGCATGACTCCAGGGTGACGGACCCCACTCCCACGCCCTTACCTGCAGTTCCCAGGCTCAGGAGCACGGCCACCCAGGGGACCCAGAAGAAAATGAGGATGGCAAACGTCCACAGTGGCTGGAACAGCAGGAAAGGAGAGTTGCTGATGGCTTTATTTGTGACTTGGAGAAGTTCAACTGTCAATTTTATTCTCTTTCTGAGGACAAAAATCAAGACGAGCAGAACTGCCTGGTGAGAAAGGGGTTAAATTATTCAAAATAATGAAGAACTGAGAAGAGCTGAAAACAAACCCTAATATTTTACTGACATCTCAGCAAACAACTCTTTTAAGATAGTTACTCCCTACTTTTATTATAATAGAATAGGCATAGTCTCAAACACTAACTGAGCATCTACTATGTGCTGATACTTATGCTAGATCCTGCTACTACAACAGTGGACAAGACATAGCCCCTGCTCTAAAGGAGCTTGCAATCTGGTCAGAGAATGAGAGAAAACGAGAATAAGGTCCTCTGGGGTCAGGGAACCGTCTATTTCTTTTTCCCTCCACAGCACCCAAGATGCTCAGAGAATGCTGAAGGACTGCAGAAGGTCAAGGGGACACAAGTACGAGGGAAGAGGACAGTGATTGTGCCTCAAAGCAACCTTCTGGAAATGGACAAATTCTTAGAAATGCACAAGCTGCCGAGACTGAACCAGGAAGAAATAGAAAATATGAACAGACCAATCACAAGCACTGAAATTGAAACTGTGATTAAAAATCTTCCAACAAACAAAAGCCCAGGACCAGATGGCTACACAGGCGAATTCTATCAAACATTTAGAGAAAAGCTAACACCTATCCTTCTCAAACTCTTCCAAAAGATAGCAGAGGGAGGAACACTCCCAAACTCATTCTATGAGGCCACCATCACCCTGATACCAAAACCAGACAAAGACGTCACAAAGAAAGAAAACTACAGGCCAATATCACTGATGAACATAGATGCAAAAATCCTCAACAAAATACTAGCAAACAGAATCCAACAGCACATTAAAAGGATCATACACCATGATCAAGTGAGGTGTATTCTGGGAATGCAAGGATTCTTCAATATACACAAATCAAACAACTTGATACACCATATAACAAACTGAAGAAGAACAACTATATGATCATCTCAATAGATGCAGAGAAAGCTTTTGACAAAATTCAACACCCATTTATGATAAAAACCCTGCAGAAAGTAGGCATAGAGGGAACTTTCCTCAACATAATAAAGGCCATATATGACAAACCCACAGCCAACACTGTCCTCGATGGTGAAAAAATGAAACCACTTCCACTAAGATCAGGAACAAGACAAGGTTGCCCACTCTCACCACTCTTATTCAACATAGTTTTGGAAGTTCTAGCCACAGCAATCAGAGAAGAAAAAGAAATAAAAGGAATCCAAATAGGAAAAGAAGAAGTAAAGCTGTCACTGTTTGCAGATGACAAGATACTATACATAGAGAATCCTAAGGAGGCTACCAGAAAACTACTAGAGCTAATCAATGAATTTGGTAAAGTAGCAGGATACAAAATTAATGCACAGAAATCTCTGGCATTCTTATACACTAATGATGAAAAATCTGAGAGTGAAATTAAGAAAACACTCCCATTTACCACGGCAACAAAAAGAATAAAATATCTAGGAATAAACCTACCTAAGGAGACAAAAAACTTGTATGCAGAAAACTATAAGACACTGATGAAAGAAATTAAAGATGATACAAATAGGTGGAGAAATATACCATGTTCTTGGATTGGAAGAATCAACATTGTGAAAATGACTCTACTACCCAAAGCAATCTACAGATTCAATGCAATCCCTATCAAACTACCACTAGCATTTTTTACAGAACTAGAAAAAAAAATTTCACAATTTGTATGGAAACACAAAAGACCCCAAATAGCAAAAGCAATCTCTTCTAATGGGTGGAACAGTTCTCAGAGCTTTCTGAGATATTGTTCTTCCTGGGTTATAATCCTCAAATTTGGCTTGAAAAAATTTCCCATTTCTTTCTTAAATCAACTGATTAATTTTTTGTTGACAAGAGGAAACAAATTACCAAAGCTATATCGAACTCCATTTATGTGATTTACAAATCTGTTAAATATGTATTTACAAATAGGTAAACATGTCTTTGATTAATAAAAATGGGAGATCGTAATTACTATTTCATTACAAAATTTTTTTTATTTTGAAATAATTTCAGACTCAAAGGTGCAAAAATAGTATAGCATATCTCAAGGCCCTTAATTTAATCACACCCACAAGTCCCTTTGCCATGCAAGGTAACATATTTAAGGGATTCAGGGATTAGAACATGGACATCTTTGAAGGCCATTACTTTGTCTACCACAGAGGAATACAAGCTTAGATGCCAGTATTACTGAACCAAGCATGAGAAGGCAGTAAGAGAGTCTGAAATTCAATATGTAAATTTTTACTGAATCTGCCAGTTTTCAGTATAGGTTGCTCATTCCTGCTCTCAGCTGGGCCTGATATGCTAAGTGTCCACTATGGTTTCTCTGACTCAGTTTCTGCTAAGAGTAAAGCCCCAATCTTCTGCCCAGGTGGAGGACCAGTAATAGCTTGTCTTCCAGGGTGGAGGATGGTGAGAGGGAAGGATCTGGGCACAGTCTAACTGCTTCTCATAGCAACCTTCCATCAGTTCTCCTGGTTTTATCCCTGTACCTCATTCTTGTCTTCCTGAGTTTCTGGCATTGCTAGTGGTTGAGTCATTTTGGAGTTCTGCACCATGAATCTGCTTGCTTCTGGCTCTGACATTCCCCTGTGTGGCTTATGCTCTGTCCAGATGACTCAGTCATTTTACATTGTTCATGTTTTCCATCTTCCAAAGTTTTGTCGAAAAAAAAAACCCCAAAACACACACACACACACACACACACACACACACACACACACACACACACACACACACACACAAAAGCAACCTTCTGTGCCTCCTCCTCTGCTGGCTTTGGCCTCCCTGTATATAAATATCATATTAAAGAAACAAACCTCCCTCTACCCTCACACCGCGGTCCAGCCCCCGTCATCTCTCATCTCCTTCACAGGCGAGCTTCTTCAAGTACTAGTCCACACTAGCTATCTGCACGTCCATACCTGCACTCATCCTTCAGCTGCCTGTAAACCTCCAGACCCCAAGACTCTCCTGAAACTGCTATCCCCAAGGTCACCTCATCTGACCTCCTGAATGTCAAATCCCAAGGAAACATTCCAGATCTTGCTTGACCTCAGCATGGCGTGTGAATCTCTTGTCCCCTCCTCTTTTCCTAAAACTTTCTCCTTTGACTTCTGTGACTGCTCTTTCCTCTGGCTCTCCTTCTACTTCTTCAGTTGCTATTTCTTGGGATCCTTCGGGTGGTCTCTCCTACTCCTCTGTGGTTTTAGAATCCTTCTTAGATGCTGATAACCTTTAAATAAAAATCTCCAGGGTCCAGTGGTTAGAACTCCACGCTTCCACTGCAGGGGGCACGGGTTCGATCCTTGGTTGGGGAACTAAGATCCTGCAGCCAATTAAAAACAAAATCTCCAGCCTCACCTTTCTCTAGGTGCTGGATGAGTAAGCACGTCAGTTACTGACCAGTCCTTGGGTGTCCTACAGTGTGTCAAACTCAACTTGTCCTGAACTGAATTCATTATCTTCATACAAAAACTTATTTCCCCTGTATTCCCTACTCCAGTGGCCCTAACTTTCCTGGACTCTCCAAGAAAAAATCAGGTTCCTCTCTTGCGTGCTTCCATTTTATCCCATACTTACCCTACTGTAGCACTCAACATACTCTACTGTAGATGTTTATTGTCTGCATTTCACATTACATCAAGCTCCTTGAGGGCAGGGCCGTCTGTTATTGTCAAGGACTGGCACAGTCCCAGCGCACAGCACAATCTCAATCACCTCGGACTCAGTTTCCCGACAGAGCTCTCAATCTGTCCTCTCCTCTCTAGTCCCACGTTGATGCCACAGCTCAAGTCTCAACGTCTCTCACCCAGACCCCAATAGCCTCCGCACCACCTTCTGCTTTTAATCCCCTTAGCCCCCTACCCCTGCCTCAATCCCTCCTCCAACCCAAGCTAAAGGGATCTTTGGAAAAGGTAGAGTCAAGGATATCATCTCCCTGCTCCAAATCCTTCAACATCTCCCCAGAGCTCCTGGATAAAGATCGAAATCATCATCACTGTAAATCAGGATCTTCCTGGCATGGTCCCTTCCCGCCGAGGGAACTTCCAGCAGGTTCCTCTCTTGTCTATGTGACCCCTCCCATGCTACTCCCTTGGCCTAAGATGCCCTTCCTCTTCCAGCTGGGCTTGGGCATTGCTGCCCTCAGGGACCTCATAATCAAGTGGAGGAATGTCAGAGGGCAGTGTGGGATAAACTGTGCAAAACTGCTCCCGGGGCTGGGAGCAGGGCCTCCTGCCGTAGCTGTGGGGACTGGCCTGAGGAGCCAGGGAAGATGCCCGGAGGAGACAGTAGGAATTTCCTTCTCTGTGTTCTCAATGCCTAGCACAATCAACAAGGAAGAGGGACATTTTTTGTTGTTGTCGTTTTTTACTAAAAATTTTAATGAGGCAAAATGATACAATTTTTAGGCAAATAAACTTGGCTTCTAGCTCCTGAGTGGAATGGTAAAATGTGTGTGTTTAAATGCGTGTGTGTTTTTCAACTATATTTTATATATATATATATATATATATATATATATATATATGTATGTATGTATGTATAAAATGCTCGCCTCACGTTCAAAGTACACCAGGATATTGACCACAAGTGATGAGTTAACTCTAACCCGTCACTTCCCCAGTCTCAAGGGAGATCAGCATCACCCACTGGGGATGGTGCTAGGGGTGCAGGCTGGGCAGGGTGGACAGCAGAGCTGACTCACCACAAGGGTCAAGCCTCAACTTCACCCTTCTGGGCTCTAAGCTGCAAACTGCTGCACCTCAGCCTGTGCCCCTGGGCTGACACACTGAGGCGAGCATTCGATGCCATTCACCCCATTTTCTTCATCGCTGCTAGTGGTTTTATTGAAACCACTGAGATAACTTTCCTAGGCAGCCCCCCTCACAGGCCGCCATCTCTCCCCGTGCACCACGTCACGGCGTTGCCAGCCCTGTAATGCATCTCCTCGTGGGGCGTGTGTTATCTTTGTGCTTTGTCTTGCCAGGCCCACTGCTTAGTGCAGGGCCCTGGGCATAACAGGCGCTCGGTAAATGGTGATGGTGACAGAGAAGCTAGGGCTCTTATGAGAACAAGCTCCTCAGCGGCCCGTCCTTGGCCGGGACTGAGCAGCAGTGACACGTGCGCTGAATGGAGGGTGTGCGAGCCGTGGTACGCTTCCTCACCTGCGCTCACAGCCTGCCCTTTCCCTAGCCTTACACTTGGTGAAGAGCTTTCCCCCGACCCTGGCATCTGGCGGCCATTAATGGTTCAGTGTGAGAAGACAAAGGGAGCCCTGTGGAGGGCTGGGGCTGGGGGAAGGGGGAGAAGCCAGCTCTCCCGGTTCCCAGCCCGGCTCCTCCCCGCCTCTAGTGCCCAACAGCCCAGCACACACGGCCTGGGGTGCGGGGGGGCCTTTCTTCTCCAGCCTCCTGCACATGCCCTGGCTCAGCTACGGGGGTGGCGGGGGGGGCCTGGTCCCAGGAAGAACCAGGAACTTTGCTTTATCAGATACTTGCTCACTGAGATGCAGTTCACGTGACAAACACAAACCTGACACCTCACTAGAGAGGAGAAAACGGGAAGCCTGTACCAAACGTGAGAAACGAAGGATTCCCTTAGAGGAGAGAGCTGAGCTGGTGAGAGAATCTGCCCTTGCGGAAAGATATAATGGGCGCGTGGAAACCCCGGCTGCCATGCCTCCATGAAACGGTTAGCAAGCGACACACCAAAGGATGCCCGTGGGCCACCTGAAATCAGTTCCCGACCCTCTCTGGGGCCCTGTGATTCCAGAACTGCTATCAGCACCAGGGGAGGGACCAGAATGATTTTCAGTTGCCAACCACCCTCCCCCAACAACCAGTATCTCCAGGCTCAATGCTCTCTGTTTGCCTGCTCTCAACTAGGGAATTCACCAAGGAGGCAGCGGTTCTCTCAAACCAACTTAGCCTAGCAGCCGCACGTCTGGAAACAAAGGGCTCTCTGTGTTCAAGGGCAGTGCGAGTTGCCACAGCCTTGAGAGCAGAGCATCCACTGGCTAGAGGGGTGGTGGCTCTCCGCAAACCAGGAAATGGGAACGGTTGTATGTCTGGCTCCCTCTCCACGCTGCAGCGTCCACCCTATAGCCGCCTGTGGGTGTAGGCGGTTCTACTGTGTTCAAGGGTAATGAGTCAGCAAGGGTAACGAACCAACCTCTGAGATGGCGGATGTGACTTGGAACGAAGTCAGAGCGTTTACTCATCTTTTTGAAGGCTGCAATGCATTCCTATGTAGGTATCTCAAATAAAACACAAAGGCACTAGACATGTATGTACACTCACTACACTAACATGTATATACCTGCTGCAGTGAAAGAAAAACAAGTGCTCGTTGTTTTTTGGTTAAAATCTAATTATTTGGATTTCAGAGTTCTGGCCGGCTACTTGATCTACTGCTGGAAGAGTGCTTCTTACCGTGATAACTGTAGACACAACAGCAAACCCCAGCAAACACTTCATATTCTCCCTTTCTGTGTCCAATTCTGTGCTGAGGTCATTAGTGTAGTCATAATACAGCCACCATAAGACACCACAGACAACTGGAAAGCAAAACACCGGCAGAACTCAGCACGCACGCTATGAGGTAAGCACCTGCCCCTCCCTTCACACCAGGCGGCCCTGCTCAGGCAGTGGGTCCCAAATCCCTGGGGCTTTGCAGGCAATGACCGGCCCTCTGAAGCAGCTGGATGGGGCCAGCTGAAGACCTGCCAGACCTGGGGTGGCTGCCTGTCTCTGGGAGATGCAGGGAGGTGACTCCGGAACACAGATGTGTACTGTCAGCCTAGCCCATGGGTGGGGCTGGGTGTGAGCAGGGAGGAAACTACACCAACGGGATGGTGAAAGGAACAATATTAGAGTCTAAAGTCTAAAATTTCCAAATGAGCTCTGCGGGTGACAACCTCAGGGGCAGCCTGGATATTGGCTTGGCACCTACAAAACTGGGCGGATGCCCCGACATTGCAAATGCTCTGCATTTAGGTACTAAGTGCCACCTGTACCGCATCCACAGTGACGACAGGGAGGTCACAGTTGTCTTTACTAGCCGCAGGTGGGGAAGGCACCCTCACAAGCCATAGTGCGCGTCCTCCAGCACCTGCACGCTGGGTACCTGTGATCTGCAGAACTGATTGTTTAGGGGATGAAACACCTACGGTCATGCCAATTATTTATTTATTTATTTGGTCATGCTAATTATTAAAAATGAAAAAATCCTATACTAGTTCGGAAACGGCTGCTGCCTTGAGCTCCCTGCATGCCTCTGCCCCTCGGACCTTCTTCCCCGACAACTTCTGGATGGATCCAGGATCCAGCACTGAAAAGGAAAACAGTGGGCACCGGGCAGGGTCTCCGGGACCCTGGCCCAGCTCAGGGCCTGCGTTTCTTCAGATTGGCCGGAGCCTTTGCATGACAATGTGGGTACCCACGTGTCAAAGCGTGATGTGAAAATTCAGAAGACATCCTTTAAAGCAACGGTCCCCAACCTTTTTGGTACCAGGGACCAGTTTTGTGGAAGACACTTTTTCCACGCACAGGGTGGGAGGTGGGGGGATGGTTCAGGCCGTAATGCGAGCAATGGGGGCGGATGGAGAGCGGCAGATGAAGCTTCGCTCAATCGCCCGCCGCTCGCCTCCTGCTGTGCAGCCCGGTTCCTAACAGGCCTCGGACCGGGGCTTGGGGACCTCTGCTTTAAAGGGCTTCCAACAGGCATTCAACTGACTTTTAATGGTGTGGAAACCAGTACCACTCACCTGGCTGGCTCATCTGAGAGGCGGCACAGTGCAGAAGAGACAGAAGGCTGGGCAGGAACTTTGCTGTGATATGTGAGACAGAAGCAATCCTGTGGTCCTCCCTGTCCTCTCTGGGCCTGAGTCTCCTCATATGAAACATGAGGGAGTTGGACGAGAGACTCTCTAAGACCCCATGTGGCTCAGAAACGCCAGCTTTTAAGTTCTACACTTAATGGAAAGGCTTTTCATTTAATCAAGAAGAAATCAATCAAGTGGAAATACTTACACAGCAATCCCAAAACAATCAGTGCAATGAAAATGTGAACCAGAAGGGTGGTGATGAATCGGAAGGTGAACATCATGGCCAAAGACAAGGCTAGAAAATTAAGCAAAACGTATAAATTCTAACAACCACCAAGGCATGAGGGGGATGATGATGGGGCTGGAATGCCTACACCTTCCAAACGAGTGAGGGCTGAGGACTTCCTTCAATCTCTAAATATCTTGGACATCTACCAAACAAAAAAACAAGACACACCCAGGCCCCTCTCTGAAGCATACACAAGTTAGGTCTGTGACAGTGCCACTTCCTGAAAGTGCTAGCATTCTTCTTGAATTAAAAAAAAATTCTTTTAAAGCAGGTATTATTCCCCAAAACCCTAAACTTTTTTTTTCTTTTAAGTCCAAATGAACCATCTAAAATTTTTTATCAAACTTAACTCTTTTGATTTCATAACTTATCTAAAGCTCTAACTTTGTGTTCTCAGATACTCTCATTAAATATGAAAGATGAATGCCTTTAAAAATGAAAAATTTAAGATTATAAGATGTATGTACAAAAATCTGCACATCAGTTTCCAATTTGGGGGTTTTTAAGCCTACGAATTTATTCTAAGTACTTCAGTGAATTTATAAATACTATATTACTTTTTTTTCTAAACAAGAATTCAAGATTACATATAGATATTTGGGTGTAGTGGTTAAGAACATGGGTTTAGAATCAGATAGGTCTGGGCTGAGTCTCAGCTCTGCACCTCTGCTTGGCCAAGCCTCAGACCTCTCTAAGCCTCAGCTTCCTCTCCTACAAACAGTGATAGGGTTCTGATGAGGTTTAATGTGTTAACAGCAAGCACGATGTCAGGCACATCTGGGTCATAAGAAGTCTGGAAGTTACATAATGGTGACTAGTTAAGCATCCCCAAGCATTCAGGAATTAGTAACCTTTGGGTAATGAAATTATGGAAAACTCAATTTTTAAACTGGCAAAATAAACTAACACACTATTGTAAAACAGTTATACTCCAATAAAGATGTTAGAAAAAAAAAAAGAACACAAATAACAAATGTTGGCAAGGATGTGGAGAAAAGGGAACCCCTGTACACAGTTGGTGGGAATGTAAATTGGTGCAGCCACTGTGGTAAACAGAATGGAGGTTTCTCAAAAAACTAATAGACCTACCATATGATCCAGCAATTCCACTTCTGGGTATACATCCAAAAAAAACCCCAAAACACACACTGAAAAGATACGTGCACCCCAATGTTCATAGCACCATTATTTACAACTGCCAAGATACTGAAGCAACCTAAGTGTCCCTGGACAGATGAATAGGTAAAGATATGGTATACATATACAATGGAATACTACTCAGCCATAAAAAAGAATGAAATCTTGCCATTTGCAGCATCATGTATGGACCTGAAGGGCATTATGTTAAGTAAGTCAGAGAAAGACAAATACTGTATGATATCACTTATATGTGGAATCCAAAAAATGTAATAAACTAATGAATTTAACAAAAAAGAAATAGACTCACAGATATAGAGAACAAACTATCGGTTACCAGTCGGGAGAGAGAAACAGGGAGGGGGCAGGATCGGGGTAGGGGATTAAGAGGTACAAACTATTGATACCATGTATAAAATGAATAAGCTATACGGATATATTGTATAGCACAGGGAATATAGCCAATATTTTATAATAACTATAAATGGAGTATAACCTTTAAATTGTGAATCACTATATTGTACGCCTGTAACATATAATATTGTACATCAACTATACTTCAATAAAAAATGCATTGAGAGGAAAAATGTACTAAAACTATCAATACTATACTTGAAACAAGTTTCCTAATACTCACACATAGGTATATTTAGCCCATCCTCCTTTTCTATTACTGCTCAGATAACTGACCATCTCTGAAGCTACTTCATAGTTCGTTTCATGGAATTTCAGATCATCCAGCTGAAAGGAATGTTAGAGATTATGTATTATCTAGTCAAACTCCTACTTCTTCAGATGTGAAAACTAATGCCCAGAGGGAGGATGCCTGACTTGTTACACAGCTGGTAGTGTTTCCAATGGGGTTGGTTTGCCTTAGCTTGGTTCCTGATGGACTGGAAAACAAGATAATATTATCTTACAGAGAAGATATTTTAAAATATCTCAGTAACAGGTTTCCATTCAAACCAAACCCCTAGCTGCTCCTGCAAGGATGGCAAAGGGTAAAATTCCCTGATCTAGGCTCTATTCACGGCTTTCCCTTTTCCAACTGGGCACAGAAACCCTCAGGGATTATGTTTTGCCCACTAATAATCAATGGAAGAGCTGCTACAGCTTACTGAGTGTTTGCTAGGTGCCAGGCAGTGTGCATGAGCTCTGGGTAAGTCCCTCACCTTCCCTGCTCAGGCACTTTGGGCTCCTGATGAGCATGCCCTATTGGTCCCTTCCCTTCATCTCAGTACATTCACTCAGAGCCAGGAACAACTTATGGAGCTGGATGTTCCAGGCAAAGGGACATTTTATGTACAAAATCATGGAGTGTGAAAATGCAAAGTTTATTCAGAGAAAGTGGCTGAAACTTTGGGTATGAGGAGCAGAAGACGCAGGTGCTAAAACTATCTTTCTTTCCTCTTCTCTCTCTGTCTAGAGGGGAGGAGGCAAAATGTGATCAGGAGGCAACAGAATAATCAAAGCGCCAAAGCAGAGGGAGACTAAGCTAGACTGGTCTGAAGGGCTTGGCTGATTTGGGAAAGATTACGAACACGGTCTTGGTAGAGTTCTGGTGTCGGGATGCTGGGAAATGACTGTACTTAATAAATGACAAAGACAGAATAGCAAGGAGTTGACCAGGCCTCTAACCTCCCCACTTCACCCAGACAGCCCTCTAGGCAAAAGACACAGGCTGGCCTGCTGGGAAAGGTTAAGTCCATTTCCCCACCTCAAAGGGCTTCTCCTTCCCCTGTCAGTACTACCACTAAACATGCCCCCAGGCAGAAAGCAACTTCTGAATCTAAATCTGCACCATTTTGTATTCCCTTAGCCAGGAAAACTGGCTTGGGGAAATGGGTCCCAGGGTTGAAAACACTAAGAACAGGATGGAAGAGAGCCAGCAAGGTCCATGTGACCCTGTGTCAGTTCCCACTAACAAAAGGGGAGACAGATCTCAGGATCAGAAATTTGTACTTACTATATTTTATATATATATATATATATATATATATATATGTATGTATGTATGTATAAAATGCTCGCCTCACGTTCAAAGTACACCAGGATATTGACCACAAGTGATGAGTTAACTCTAACCCGTCACTTCCCCAGTCTCAAGGGAGATCAGCATCACCCACTGGGGATGGTGCTAGGGGTGCAGGCTGGGCAGGGTGGACAGCAGAGCTGACTCACCACAAGGGTCAAGCCTCAACTTCACCCTTCTGGGCTCTAAGCTGCAAACTGCTGCACCTCAGCCTGTGCCCCTGGGCTGACACACTGAGGCGAGCATTCGATGCCATTCACCCCATTTTCTTCATCGCTGCTAGTGGTTTTATTGAAACCACTGAGATAACTTTCCTAGGCAGCCCCCCTCACAGGCCGCCATCTCTCCCCGTGCACCACGTCACGGCGTTGCCAGCCCTGTAATGCATCTCCTCGTGGGGCGTGTGTTATCTTTGTGCTTTGTCTTGCCAGGCCCACTGCTTAGTGCAGGGCCCTGGGCATAACAGGCGCTCGGTAAATGGTGATGGTGACAGAGAAGCTAGGGCTCTTATGAGAACAAGCTCCTCAGCGGCCCGTCCTTGGCCGGGACTGAGCAGCAGTGACACGTGCGCTGAATGG
This sequence comes from Physeter macrocephalus, assembly GCF_002837175.3. Taxonomy (NCBI): domain Eukaryota; kingdom Metazoa; phylum Chordata; class Mammalia; order Artiodactyla; family Physeteridae; genus Physeter; species Physeter macrocephalus. The sequence continues at coordinate 100,495,902 of NC_041217.1, forward strand.
AGGGTGTGCGAGCCGTGGTACGCTTCCTCACCTGCGCTCACAGCCTGCCCTTTCCCTAGCCTTACACTTGGTGAAGAGCTTTCCCCCGACCCTGGCATCTGGCGGCCATTAATGGTTCAGTGTGAGAAGACAAAGGGAGCCCTGTGGAGGGCTGGGGCTGGGGGAAGGGGGAGAAGCCAGCTCTCCCGGTTCCCAGCCCGGCTCCTCCCCGCCTCTAGTGCCCAACAGCCCAGCACACACGGCCTGGGGTGCGGGGGGGCCTTTCTTCTCCAGCCTCCTGCACATGCCCTGGCTCAGCTACGGGGGTGGCGGGGGGGGCCTGGTCCCAGGAAGAACCAGGAACTTTGCTTTATCAGATACTTGCTCACTGAGATGCAGTTCACGTGACAAACACAAACCTGACACCTCACTAGAGAGGAGAAAACGGGAAGCCTGTACCAAACGTGAGAAACGAAGGATTCCCTTAGAGGAGAGAGCTGAGCTGGTGAGAGAATCTGCCCTTGCGGAAAGATATAATGGGCGCGTGGAAACCCCGGCTGCCATGCCTCCATGAAACGGTTAGCAAGCGACACACCAAAGGATGCCCGTGGGCCACCTGAAATCAGTTCCCGACCCTCTCTGGGGCCCTGTGATTCCAGAACTGCTATCAGCACCAGGGGAGGGACCAGAATGATTTTCAGTTGCCAACCACCCTCCCCCAACAACCAGTATCTCCAGGCTCAATGCTCTCTGTTTGCCTGCTCTCAACTAGGGAATTCACCAAGGAGGCAGCGGTTCTCTCAAACCAACTTAGCCTAGCAGCCGCACGTCTGGAAACAAAGGGCTCTCTGTGTTCAAGGGCAGTGCGAGTTGCCACAGCCTTGAGAGCAGAGCATCCACTGGCTAGAGGGGTGGTGGCTCTCCGCAAACCAGGAAATGGGAACGGTTGTATGTCTGGCTCCCTCTCCACGCTGCAGCGTCCACCCTATAGCCGCCTGTGGGTGTAGGCGGTTCTACTGTGTTCAAGGGTAATGAGTCAGCAAGGGTAACGAACCAACCTCTGAGATGGCGGATGTGACTTGGAACGAAGTCAGAGCGTTTACTCATCTTTTTGAAGGCTGCAATGCATTCCTATGTAGGTATCTCAAATAAAACACAAAGGCACTAGACATGTATGTACACTCACTACACTAACATGTATATACCTGCTGCAGTGAAAGAAAAACAAGTGCTCGTTGTTTTTTGGTTAAAATCTAATTATTTGGATTTCAGAGTTCTGGCCGGCTACTTGATCTACTGCTGGAAGAGTGCTTCTTACCGTGATAACTGTAGACACAACAGCAAACCCCAGCAAACACTTCATATTCTCCCTTTCTGTGTCCAATTCTGTGCTGAGGTCATTAGTGTAGTCATAATACAGCCACCATAAGACACCACAGACAACTGGAAAGCAAAACACCGGCAGAACTCAGCACGCACGCTATGAGGTAAGCACCTGCCCCTCCCTTCACACCAGGCGGCCCTGCTCAGGCAGTGGGTCCCAAATCCCTGGGGCTTTGCAGGCAATGACCGGCCCTCTGAAGCAGCTGGATGGGGCCAGCTGAAGACCTGCCAGACCTGGGGTGGCTGCCTGTCTCTGGGAGATGCAGGGAGGTGACTCCGGAACACAGATGTGTACTGTCAGCCTAGCCCATGGGTGGGGCTGGGTGTGAGCAGGGAGGAAACTACACCAACGGGATGGTGAAAGGAACAATATTAGAGTCTAAAGTCTAAAATTTCCAAATGAGCTCTGCGGGTGACAACCTCAGGGGCAGCCTGGATATTGGCTTGGCACCTACAAAACTGGGCGGATGCCCCGACATTGCAAATGCTCTGCATTTAGGTACTAAGTGCCACCTGTACCGCATCCACAGTGACGACAGGGAGGTCACAGTTGTCTTTACTAGCCGCAGGTGGGGAAGGCACCCTCACAAGCCATAGTGCGCGTCCTCCAGCACCTGCACGCTGGGTACCTGTGATCTGCAGAACTGATTGTTTAGGGGATGAAACACCTACGGTCATGCCAATTATTTATTTATTTATTTGGTCATGCTAATTATTAAAAATGAAAAAATCCTATACTAGTTCGGAAACGGCTGCTGCCTTGAGCTCCCTGCATGCCTCTGCCCCTCGGACCTTCTTCCCCGACAACTTCTGGATGGATCCAGGATCCAGCACTGAAAAGGAAAACAGTGGGCACCGGGCAGGGTCTCCGGGACCCTGGCCCAGCTCAGGGCCTGCGTTTCTTCAGATTGGCCGGAGCCTTTGCATGACAATGTGGGTACCCACGTGTCAAAGCGTGATGTGAAAATTCAGAAGACATCCTTTAAAGCAACGGTCCCCAACCTTTTTGGTACCAGGGACCAGTTTTGTGGAAGACACTTTTTCCATGCACAGGGTGGGAGGTGGGGGGATGGTTCAGGCCGTAATGCGAGCAATGGGGGCGGATGGAGAGCGGCAGATGAAGCTTCGCTCAATCGCCCGCCGCTCGCCTCCTGCTGTGCAGCCCGGTTCCTAACAGGCCTCGGACCGGGGCTTGGGGACCTCTGCTTTAAAGGGCTTCCAACAGGCATTCAACTGACTTTTAATGGTGTGGAAACCAGTACCACTCACCTGGCTGGCTCATCTGAGAGGCGGCACAGTGCAGAAGAGACAGAAGGCTGGGCAGGAACTTTGCTGTGATATGTGAGACAGAAGCAATCCTGTGGTCCTCCCTGTCCTCTCTGGGCCTGAGTCTCCTCATATGAAACATGAGGGAGTTGGACGAGAGACTCTCTAAGACCCCATGTGGCTCAGAAACGCCAGCTTTTAAGTTCTACACTTAATGGAAAGGCTTTTCATTTAATCAAGAAGAAATCAATCAAGTGGAAATACTTACACAGCAATCCCAAAACAATCAGTGCAATGAAAATGTGAACCAGAAGGGTGGTGATGAATCGGAAGGTGAACATCATGGCCAAAGACAAGGCTAGAAAATTAAGCAAAACGTATAAATTCTAACAACCACCAAGGCATGAGGGGGATGATGATGGGGCTGGAATGCCTACACCTTCCAAACGAGTGAGGGCTGAGGACTTCCTTCAATCTCTAAATATCTTGGACATCTACCAAACAAAAAAACAAGACACACCCAGGCCCCTCTCTGAAGCATACACAAGTTAGGTCTGTGACAGTGCCACTTCCTGAAAGTGCTAGCATTCTTCTTGAATTAAAAAAAAATTCTTTTAAAGCAGGTATTATTCCCCAAAACCCTAAACTTTTTTTTTCTTTTAAGTCCAAATGAACCATCTAAAATTTTTTATCAAACTTAACTCTTTTGATTTCATAACTTATCTAAAGCTCTAACTTTGTGTTCTCAGATACTCTCATTAAATATGAAAGATGAATGCCTTTAAAAATGAAAAATTTAAGATTATAAGATGTATGTACAAAAATCTGCACATCAGTTTCCAATTTGGGGGTTTTTAAGCCTACGAATTTATTCTAAGTACTTCAGTGAATTTATAAATACTATATTACTTTTTTTTCTAAACAAGAATTCAAGATTACATATAGATATTTGGGTGTAGTGGTTAAGAACATGGGTTTAGAATCAGATAGGTCTGGGCTGAGTCTCAGCTCTGCACCTCTGCTTGGCCAAGCCTCAGACCTCTCTAAGCCTCAGCTTCCTCTCCTACAAACAGTGATAGGGTTCTGATGAGGTTTAATGTGTTAACAGCAAGCACGATGTCAGGCACATCTGGGTCATAAGAAGTCTGGAAGTTACATAATGGTGACTAGTTAAGCATCCCCAAGCATTCAGGAATTAGTAACCTTTGGGTAATGAAATTATGGAAAACTCAATTTTTAAACTGGCAAAATTATGTTAATGGCTGATCAAAGAGTTTATTTCATTATTATTTTTTTTTTGTGGTATGCGGGCCTCCCTCTGCTGTGGCCTCTCCTGTTGCGGAGCACAGGCTCCGGACGCGCAGGCTCAGCGGCCACGGCTCACGGGCCCAGCCGCTCCGCGGCATGTGGGATCCTCCCAGACCGGGGCGCGAACCCGGTTCCCCTGCATCGGCAGGCGGACGCGCAACCGCTGCGCCACCAGGGAAGCCCAAAGAGTTTCTTTCAGTCTTCCAAGTTTGGGAGGCAGCCGCTGTAAATAACAGGGTAAATAAGAGGCCACTACTATTGCCTACAGCAGCAGAGAGCACTAATTCGTTCAAAGAGAAGGTCAACTCTTAAAGGGGCTCATCGAGCTGAAACAGCAAATGGGAAGTCAAACGGTCACAAGCGCCTGGGGGGCTGCTTCCAGAAAGGCCGGGAAAAGGCATGATCTGGCTCAAGACCTTGACCCTCCTACAACCCAGCAGGCCTGTTCCTAGGAGGAGCTGGATACATCAGGCCAATGCCCTCTGACGCTATTTAACATGATGCACACACCTCCTTCCCTTGCTCACCAAGCAGCCTTGTGATCGGGCTTGCCTAGGGGAAGAGGGCACACGGGCCAGAGGACATGCGTTCCTGGTACTTATCATGCCCAGTTCACAAAGTGGCAATCTGCTCTGCACATCCATCCTTATGCGGAGCTGAGGGGTAGGCCCTGGAACGTGGTCACTCTCTAAGGCAGCCCCACCTAGTGAGGCCTCTGGGCAGAGAGCCAGCTGGCCTTTCCCCAGTCTTACTGCCCCCTCCTCCACTTGAACCTGAAACACTGAAAATAACTACAAAGAAAATATATGAAGTTTTATATTTAAGTCAAGAGGCTAATTTCCATTGTACAACATACATAAGTGCTAGAAACTTTGGTATAAATAGTCACTGAAATAAAATTAATTGAAAATTACCGAAGGCGAGGACACAGAGACCGAGGATTGTATCTCTTCCTGACATTATTCCACTTAGAATTCGATGGAGGGCGTCAACATCATTGATCAAAACAGATGCAAACAGGGAATAACACTCAGGCGTTTGAGGGATGCATCGATTAAACAAGGGAAAAGACTTGCTAAAACATAAAAGAATAAGTGGCAAAGATGTTTACTTAATTACTTATCTTAAGAAAAGATGTTTACTTAAAATTCTCAGCAACCAAAATGTATAAGATCTACAGTAATAAAAAGGAGTTTAACATCTTGTTTGCAGTCTACACCTTACAAAGCCAGGCATCATCTGCCACAGTGTTCAGCTGATGCCCGGATGGGAAACTGATTATGGAGACCCATAGACACCAGAAGCCTAATCTTGGGGAGTGACATTGCTGACTCTCATGTCTTGGCCCTTCCTGGATAACAAACTACCAACTCCAACACAAGAATCACATTTCTTTTAGGAACTGTTAGAGATAAGGACTGGCTCAGTCAAAAGCTGTACTAATGAAACCACCAGCTTTATTTCTATCCTCTTTAAGAAGACGTAAAAGCCTTGAGAGTTTTGTTACAAACAGAATGAGTGCTTAATAAATGAGTGATAAATGTATGAATGAAGCTGTGGTTGATAACTGCCTTGGGTAGATGAGAAAGCTGACCTCTTTTGGGGCCCTTCCTGAAATGGAAAAATGCCCAGGAATGTTCATCCTAATGAATCTTAATGAGGCCACACATACCTTCACAGCATCCTGCTCTTCTTTCCTTCTGTGGGCCCTAAACAGTGGAAATAATCCTGACCCAAGAAGTGCCAAATTATCTGACAAGTTGCTAAAACACCAGGCAGTCACCAACAGCGCATTGCCATGAAGGCAAAATGGCTTCTGAAACCCCAGCGAAGCTCAACACAGAACATACGGAAGGATCTTTCTCAGGAGTCACAACAGTATATAAGAGTTCCCAAGTCACTGAATGGTGATTTAAGAGAAGAGTAGTACAACCGAGCCGTTGTTTTTTTAAATTAAAAATTTTGCAAGTGTGATACATTCACACAGCTCAGATTCCAAAAGGTGCAATAGGATAACCTGTGAGAAACTGCACTTTCTTCTCCTTGAGCCACGGAAATACACTTCCTCACAGGCGACCGCTGTTTTGGTTTCTTGTATATCATTCTAGAGACATTTTTAGCATACACGAACATAATAGGAAATTTAAATAGGAGTCTGCTGCTGAGGCTCAAAGATAATAAAAATTATATCCCCAAATGAGATGTCAGACCCCACCAAGCAGGGCTTGTCAGAAGAGAGGTAAGAGAAAACTGGTTATTCTCTTAAATCCTTCACCCACACTGAATATAATAAGAGTGTTGGAAGTTGGAGATTAGAAGAGCATTTTATAAAATAAACTTTTAAATTTGGAATAACTTTAGTGTTCCTGAAAAATTGCAAACATGGTACAGAGAGTTTCCATGTACCTTCACTCACCTCCACCTAATGTTAACATCTGACATAGCCACAGTACATTTGTGAAAATTAAGAAATCAACATTGGTGCTACACTATTAACTAAACCACAGTCTTTATTTGGAAGTCACCATTTTCCACCAATTCCTTTTTCTGTTCCGGAATACCACACTGCATTTATTTGTTGTGTCTCTCTTGGTCTGTGACAGTTTCTTAGTTTTCCCCTATTTCTCATAACCTTGACACTTTTGAAGATTCATGGTCAGGTATTTTATAAAATGTCCTTCAAGCTATAGAATGACCCTCATATTTTCTCAGGATTAGGCTGCAGTTACGGGTTTATAGGAAGAAAATCACAGAGGCGAAGAGCTATTCTCAGAGGATCACATCAGGGGACACGACAGCAACATGACACCACTGCTGAAGTTGCCCGAAATCACTTGGTTAAGGTGGTTGGTACCTGCCAGTTTTCTCCATTGGAATGTGACTATTTTTCTCTTTCTACACTCTGTTCTTTAGAAGTGACTCACTAAATCCAGCCTGCTCTCAAGAAGAGGGAAATTAAGTTCCACCTCCTGGAGGAGGAATATCTACACACATTATCTGAGATCCTCTGTAAAGATTTATCCCATTTCTCCCATTTATTTATTTACTTAATCAGTCATTTATTTATATAAGTATGGACTCATGGATATTTACTTTATCATCAACCCTAGTACGTAGCTTCAAAATTGCTAAATAGTACCCCGTGAGAAACAAATTTACCAACAAGAGCAGTGTTTATGTACAGTATTTTAAATGTTTTGGTGTTTTGTTTTTTTTTTTGGCTTTAGCTTACGGTATGTAGTCACAGGGGTTATTTCCCAAAGTTACCTAGGCCAGCTCCTTTTCTCTCTACCCCCTTCAGTTAGGTTATGTCATACATTTATAATAAGTTAAATTCATTTGTTGTAGTCTACATTTTATCCTGAGATCTCCTGATACCTTGGTTGATTGTATTTTTTATTTGGATACAGTTGACTGTGTACAGGTGTTGGCAAGTGCATAGACTCATGTACAAGAGCAATTCTAAAGAGATGTTTTTGTTTTGTTTTGAGAGAGAGAACTGCCATGTGAATCTATCGCTGCCCCTTAGGGTGAGGGATACTACTCCTAAGTCAGATGAGAAGTGTTTCCTGGAAAACTAAGCGGCATTACAGACCTTAACCCATGGGTTAAGGTCTGAGCCCTGAGAACGGGGTGGGGCTGGTGTCCAGGACGGCTACGTGGATGACTGTGGGGACCTTAGCAGAAAGAAGCTGTGGGTAGCTGCTCAGTGACCCGGGAAAGGGGAAGGCCCGACCAGAGGAATGGGGAAATGATCAGCCAGAGCAGAGAGGCACTCGACCATGCAAGGGGCACTGCTGGTGAGAAAGCCCATTGGTGGAACTTTCCAAATAACCCGAAAAGTGCTTCATGGAGAAAGCTGGCTGGAACATCTCCCAAGCCCAGAAGACTCATCCTAGAATCAGTACTAGTCAAGTAAAAATGCTCCTGGCTCCTTCTGTCTTCTCTTCACTTTTGGTATGCCAGCCCCAAGAGTCAGAAGCCCGTTTTAGCAAGCTGGGAAAAAGGGGTGAGTAAGCAGGAGAGGAGAGAGAAGCAGAGGATCACACCTCCCCTGACCCAAGCCGTCCCCCTGCTCCTGACCCAACCTGGGGGAGGGAGAAGCTTCAACTTCCCGTCAAGTTTGAAGTCTGTCACACTGCGCTGAACATTTTAATTCCTGAATTGAAAGTGTCTTTTACCACTTAAAGTGACTGAGTCCTTACTACCTAAAAGTAACCAGAGAAGTCTTGGGAACTGTGTTTTCATCCGGGCAGAGAAAAAACTAGTCTGGCTGAATAAATGTAAAGAGACAGAGAAACAAAACTAGAGTAGCTTTCTAACTACATCCTATAGGTTATGTTTGATGTAATGATTATACAAGAAAATACACACACACACGTATACATACTTATATGTATATAAACACATAAGTCACACTTACGATATTTCCTTTTTACGGAAAAGGTGGTACACTGCATACTGCTTTATAGTTTGCTTTTTTTTTTTAACTTAATGCATCTTGTAGCTCTGCTCATATTAGAATATAAGAGATTCCTCTTATTTTTACTGAGGTAAAATTTACATATAGTGAAATGTACAGCTCTTAAACATACAGTTAGTGGCTTTTGACAAATACATATGTCAACGTAACCACCAGCCCTTTCAAGGTGCAGAACAGCATTTTTACCCCAGAAAGTTCCCTCATGCCCCCTTCCAATCAATCTCCATGCCTTTACAGGCACTATTAATCTGATTTCTATAACTAAACATTAGTTTTGACTCTTGTCTAATCCCATTTAAATGGAATCACATAGTATGCACTCTTCTGTGTCCAGCTTCTTACACTCAGCTGTCACATGTATCAGCAGATCATTCCTTTAACTGCTGAGTACTATTCCACTGTATGAATATACTACCACTTGCTTGTCTAGTCTCCTGTTGATTGCCGTTTGAGTTGTTTACAGTTTTGAGCTATTAAAAATAAAGCTGCTATCAAGGACCTACTGTATAGCACAGGGAACTATATTCAATATCTTGTAATAACCTATAATGGAAATCTGAAAAATAATATATTTATATACATACATATATGTGTGTATAACTGAATCACTTTGCTGTATACCTGAAACACTGTAAATCAACTATACTTCAGTTAAAAAAGATGCATCATCATCATCATCATCATAATTTTTAAAAAGCTGCTAGCAGGGCTTCCCTGGTGGCGCAGTGGTTGAGAATCCACCTGCTGATGCAGGGGACACAGGTTCGTGACCCGGTCTGGGAAGATCTCACATGCCGCGGAGTGGCTGGGCCCGTGAGCCATGGCCGCTGAGCCTGCAC
>NC_041217.1:100505169-100518517 GCF_002837175.3 Physeter macrocephalus
TGCTCCGCAACAGGAGAGGCCACAACAGTGAGAGGCCCGTGTACCACAAAAAAAAAAAAAAAAAAAAAAAAAGCTGCTAGCAACATTCGTTTATGTCTTTTTATGCACATACATTTTCATTTCTCCAAGTAACTACCTAAAAGTGGAATTGTTGGGTCATATGGAAAGTGTACGCTTAGCTTTATAAGAAGCACCAAACTTTTTCCAAAGTGGCTGCAGCATTTATATCCCACCAGCAATGGCTGAGACTTCTAGCTGTTCTACCTCCTCACCAGCACTCGATATGGTTCACCTTTAAAATGGGAGCCCTTCTAGTAAGCATGTAGTGATATCTCATGGTATTTTCAATTTGCATTTTCCTGGTGGCTAACAATGTTAAGCATCTTTTTATGTACCTATTGGCTCTTTGTTTATCTTCTTTTGAAAAGTGTCTGTTCAAGTCTTTTGCCTGGTTTTATTGGGTTGTTTGACTTTTTGTTACTGATTTAAAGTAGGGATCAGCCAAATTCAGCCCACCATCTGTTTTTGTACATGAAGCTTTATTGGAGCACAGCACAATCCATTTCTTTATGTATTTTCTATGGCTGCCCTTGCCCTACATTGGCAGAGTTAAGTACTAGTAGCTACTGAGATGATAATGTCCATAAAGCCTAAAATATCTACTATATGGCCCTTTAAAGAAAAAGATTGCAGATGCTGAATTAAAGAAATTCTTTATGTACATATTCTGGATTTAAACATTTGTCATATATACATATTGTGAATATTTTCTCCAAGACTGTTGCTTTTTTTTTTGTTTTGCATTTTCTTAATGGTATCTTTAGATGAATAGAAGCTTTTAATTTTGATGAAGTCCAATGTATCATTTTTTTTATGTATAGTGCTTTGTGTGCCCTCTCAAATTTTTGCCTACTTCAAGGCAGCAAAGATATTCTTCTATTTTTCTTCTAGAAGTTTTATAGTTTTAGCTTCTTAGGTTTAGGTGTTAGGATCTATCTAAAATTAGTTTCTGTGTGTGGTATAAGGTAAGAGTCCTCAATCAAAATGACCAATTCATTTTCCCCCATGTCTTTCCACTTATTTTAGCACCATTTGTTGAAAAGCCTTTTTCTCCCCATGAAATTGCCTTGCCACTTTCATTAAAAATCAATTGGCCATGTATATGTTACTCTATTTCTGGGCTCTCTATTCTGATCCACTTATCTGTCTATCCTCATTCCAATACCACACTGTCTTAATCACTGTAATTTTATAATAACTTTTGAAATCAGGTGTTATGAGCTCTCTAACTTGGTTCTTCTTCAGGTTTTTTTTGTGTGTGTGCGTGAACCTATGTCTTTAGCATTTTCTATATTTTTTAGAATAAACTTGTCAATTTCTACAAAAATTATATTGGGGCACTGTGTTGAATCTATAGAACTATTTAGGGAGAAGAGACATCCTAACAATATTAAAACTTCCAATTCATGAATTAGGTATATTTCTCTACTTATTTAGGTGTTCTTTAATTTCTCTCAGCAATGTCTTATCAAAGTTTTCAGTTGAGGGCTTACATGTCTTCTGTTAAATATGTTCCTAGTTATTCTATACATTTTTGATAGTGTTGAAGATGGATTTCAAAATTATTTCCTAATTGTTTGCTGCTAATACATAGAAATGTAACTTGACTTTGTAGTTTGCAGATTTGCTAAATTCACTTTGGATTTTCTATGTAAACAATTAGGTCATCTATTAATAAAGATGGTTTCGCTTCTACCAATCTATTTTTTTTCCCTTACTTTATTGCAATTCCTAGGACCTCTATTACAGTGGTGAGTAGAAGTGGTAATAGCATATATCCTTGCCTTGTTTCTAATTTTAGGTGGAAAGCATTTTATAGTTCACCATTATGTATAATATTAACTATAGATTTCTCATAGATGCCCTTTGTCAGACTGAGAAAGTTCTCAGCTATTCCCAGCTTGCTAGTCTCTTATTTAAAAAAAAGAGCTAAAGAGTGTTACATTAAGTGATATATCATTATTTATTTAAGCAGCCCTCTATTGAAAGCCATTTAGATTGCTTTAATTATTTTGCTATTATAAATGCTGCAGTGAATAACCTTATACAAATGTCATTTCACACTGGAACATGTATACCTGAAGATTAAATTCCTAGAAGTAGAAATGCTTGATTAAAAAGCAACGAATGTAGGGTGGGGGATCAAGATGGCAGGGCAGGAGAATGTGGAGCTCACCTCCGCCCACAAACACATCAAAAATATATCTACATGTGGAGCAATTCTCATGGAAAACTAACTGGAAACCAGCAGAAGAACTCCTATACCACCAAGGCTGCAAGAAAGATTTCTACATAACCAGTTAGGACAAAAAAGGCACTGGGTTGGGACCTGTGCCCCTGAGAAGCAAGCAGGTCAAGCCACAATCTGGGCATCCGAGTCCTGGGCTCCTGTGTGGAGAAGACAAGCCCCCTTTCCTGCTGGAAAATCTGCTGCGACGGACAGAAGGGCTAGAGAAGCCTAGACTCTGCTTGCAAGAAGTGTGTGACTGCTGTCTTGCTGACAATCAGGGTGGAGAGAGCCATGCACGGGTGGCTGCTGCCTCGTCACACTTCTTAATCAGAAGCGGCAAACACCCTGGCCCTGCTCACTCCACACCACAGCCTGCTGCGAGATCAGGGCAAAGAGTCAGTTTAGTTATGCAGAACCAGACCAGGTCACCTGGTGTGTGATCCAGGTGAAGCCACAGAGGCCATTGCGCATGGATAGGGCAAGTGGAGCCATAGTGGCCACTGTCAGGGTGAGCACAGGGAGGTGCCACAAGTGCACACAGAGGCTAAGGGCTGAATCTCAGGCAGACAGGCCCTGGGAATTCATCTAGCTACACAGAGACAGCCCAGAGGGCCTGGAATGCGGTCCAGGTGGGGCAGTGATGGCCACTGTCAGTGCATTCAGGAGTAGCAGATTATCTCCCAGTGAGAGCACCCCAGCTAAGCCCACTTCACACCACAGCTTAGCCCTAGACTTGGGGCAGACAGGTCCTGGTAGAAAACTGGCACTGAAGCAGCATAGATGGCAGGCGGGAGCACAGCCACCTAAACTCCTGCAGCCACAACGTCCTGACCTGCAGCCCCAGCCCACTCCACACCACAGCCTTGCACTAGATATGGGATGAACACACAGAGAAAGGGATGCTATCTTGGGCTGCTTCTAAGCAGAGCCATGGGGGCCCACAGGTCCTCTGTGACCGCACGGGCCTCACTTGCTTTAGTATTCACCTCCCTAGGGGTGGGGCACGCAATCAAGGGCAATAGAGCCTGACTGAACCTGACCTTCAGGGCTTCTAATCCAACAACTGGGGAGCAGACCCTGCCCCTGACAGGGTGACAACAGCCACAGAGCAGAAGGGAAGCCCCACCTCATATCCTGCACAGGGTCTAGAAACTACAACATGAACTACACCTCTTATCAAGGGGATAATGGCCAGCAAACTCTGAGGAAAGACCTGGCTGGCAGCCATACCCAAGCCAGGAACTTGCACCAAAGACATTGGACATGCACAGTCTACACAGAGATGCTCCCACATAAAAACACTCCTTCAAGACCACAGTAGATAATTGTGTCTCCTAAATTTATAAAGACAGAGAAAGTTAAATAAAATGAAAAGGCAAAGGAACTACTCCCAATTAAATGAAAAAGAAAAATCCCCTGAAAGAACAAACAATGAAACAGACCTCTCCAATCTACTACACCCCAAGTTAAAAAAGTTGGCAATAAAAATGGTAACTTAATTAAGAAAGATTACTGATAGAAATGCAGATCACTGTAACAAGGAGTTAGAAACTATAAAGATGAACCAATCAAAAAGATACAATTCAACTGCCAAGATAAAAACCAATCTTGAAGCAATTAATAGCAGAATAAATGACACAAAAGAATGAATAAGTGACTGGAAGATAGAATAATGGAAATCACCCAATCAGAACAGCAGATAGAAAGACAAATGAAAACAAATGAAAGCAACATACGAGATCTATGGGATAATATAAAATGTGCCAACCTACACATAATAGGCATTCCAGAAGGAGAAGGTAGGGGGGATTGAAAATGTATTTGAAGAAATTATGGCTGAAAACTTCCCAAACCTTAAGAATGAAACATATATCCAGGTGCAGGAAGCACAGAGGGTCCCAAATAATATGAACCCAAACAGACCCACACCAAGACATATCATAATTAAGATGGCAAAAGTTAAAGAGAAGATTCTAAAGGCAGCAAGAGAAAAACAAAGAGTCAGTTACAAGGGAACCCCCATAAGGCTATCAGCTGATTTCTCTGCAGAAAATTTGCAGGACCTGAAGGGAGTGGCAATATATATTCAACGTTCTGACAGGGAAAAACCTAGGATGCTCCACCCACCATGATTATCATTTAGAATAGAAGGAGAGATAAAGATTTCCCAGTGAGGCAAAACAAAAATCATTCAGCAATACTAAACCTACCCTAAAAGAAACATTGAGGGTCTTCTCTAAATAGAAAAGCCGCAAGAATTTATAGGAAAGGGAAAATCATAATAGAAAAGGCAAATATATAAAAGGACTGAATAAATAAATAAATAAGCCAGTACATAGATTAAACAACAATAAAAAATTGTAAAAGCAATTGTAATTACAATAAATTGGAAAAGGATAAGCATGAAGATGTAAAATATGACATCAAAAGCACAAGATGTGAGGGAGGGGAGTATAAAAATGTAGATCTTTTAGAATGTGTTTGACCTTGAATGACTATTAGTTTAAAGCAAGTAAATAGATACAGTTGTGGGTCAACATGCTTGAACTTCATGGTAACTACAAATCAAAAACAGAACAGATTCACAAAAGACAAAAAGAAAGGACTCAAGCATACTACAAAAGAAAGTTATCAAATCACAAAAGGAAAAACAAAAAGAAGAAATGAATGAAGAAGAACTACAGAACAACTGGAAAACAAGAATTAAAATGGCAATAAATACATACCTATCAATTATTACTTTAAATGTCAATGGACCAAATGCTCCACTCAAAAGACATAGCATGGCAGATTGAATAAAAGAAATAAGAAACTACAATATGCTGCCTGCAAGAGACTTACTTCAGGTCAAAAGACACTCACAGACTAACAATGAGGGTATAGAAAAAAAATTTAATGTAAATAGAAACAAGAAGAAAGCAGGGGTAGCAATACTCATATCAGACAAAATAGGCTTTAAAACAAAGGCCATAAAGAAAGACAAAGAAGGACATTAAATAATGGTAAAGGGTTCAATACAAGAAGAGGATATTACACTCTTTAATATTATGCACCCACTATGGGACCTCCTAAATACATAAAACAAATACTAACAAGCATAAAGGGAGAAATGGACAAGAATACAATAATAGTAGGAGACTTTAACCCCCCACTGACATCAATGGACAGATCATCCAGACAGAAAATCAATAAGGCAACAGAGGTCCTAAATGACACAATAAACCAGTTGTAACTAACTGATATCTACGGGACACTACATCCAAAAAAACCATAATACACACTCTTTTCACACGCACATGGAATGTTCTCCAGGATACACCATGTACTAGGTCACAAAACAAGCCTCAAAAAATTTAAGAGGACAGAAATTATTTCAAGCATCTTTTCTGACCACAAGAGTATGAAACTAGAAATCCACCACAGAAAGAAAAAGAGGAAAATACTAAACAACATCTTACTAAAAAAAACCCAAAACAAACAAACAAAAAAAAATGGGCCATGATGAAATCAAAGAAGAAATTGGAAAATACCTTGAGACAAATGAAAATGAAAATATAACCTTACAAAATCGATGGGATGCAGTAAAAGCAGTTCTAAGAGGGAAGTTCATAGTGATACAGGCCTTCTTCAAGAAACAAGAAAAATCTCAAATAAACGACCTAACCGGTCACCTAAAGAGTTAGAAAAAGAACAAACAAAACACAAAGTCAGCAGAAGCAAGGAAACAATACATATCAGAGAGGAAATACATAAAATAGAGATAAAAGAATTGAAAAGATCAATAAAACCAAGAGCTAGTTTTTTAAAAAGATAAACAAAATCAACAAACCTCTAGCCAGCCTCACTAATAGGAAAAGAGAGAGGATCCAAATAAACAAAACAAGAAATGAAAGAGAAGAAATAACTTATACCACAGAAATATTAAAACATTAGAAAATACTATGAACAGTTATATGCCAACAAACTGAACAACCTAGAAGAAATGGTAAAGTTTCTAGAAACATACAGCCTTCCAAGGCTGAGTCAAGAAGAAACAGATAATTTGAACAGACATTACTAGAAGTGAAATAGAATGTGTAATAATAAAAAAAAAAAACTCCCTGAAAACAAAAGTCTAGGACCAGACAGCTTCACTGGGGAATCTTACCAAACATGTAAAGATGAACTTATATCTATCCTTATCAAACAATTCCAAAAAGTTGAAGAGAGAGGAACACTCACAAATTCATTCTATGAGGTGACCATCACGCTGATGCCCAAACCAGACAAAGACACTACCAAAAAAGAAAATTACAGGCCAATATCTTTGATGAATATAGATGCAAAAATCTCATCAAAATATTAGCAAACCAAATCCATCTATACATAAAAAGGATCAACAGAGGTCCTAAATGACACAATAAACCAGTTGTAACTAACTGATATCTACGGGACACTACATCCAAAAAAACCATAATACACACTCTTTTCACACGCACATGGAATGTTCTCCAGGATACACCATGTACTAGGTCACAAAACAAGCCTCAAAAAATTTAAGAGGACAGAAATTATTTCAAGCATCTTTTCTGACCACAAGAGTATGAAACTAGAAATCCACCACAGAAAGAAAAAGAGGAAAATACTAAACAACATCTTACTAAAAAAAACCCAAAACAAACAAACAAAAAAAAATGGGCCATGATGAAATCAAAGAAGAAATTGGAAAATACCTTGAGACAAATGAAAATGAAAATATAACCTTACAAAATCGATGGGATGCAGTAAAAGCAGTTCTAAGAGGGAAGTTCATAGTGATACAGGCCTTCTTCAAGAAACAAGAAAAATCTCAAATAAACGACCTAACCGGTCACCTAAAGAGTTAGAAAAAGAACAAACAAAACACAAAGTCAGCAGAAGCAAGGAAACAATACATATCAGAGAGGAAATACATAAAATAGAGATAAAAGAATTGAAAAGATCAATAAAACCAAGAGCTAGTTTTTTAAAAAGATAAACAAAATCAACAAACCTCTAGCCAGCCTCACTAATAGGAAAAGAGAGAGGATCCAAATAAACAAAACAAGAAATGAAAGAGAAGAAATAACTTATACCACAGAAATATTAAAACATTAGAAAATACTATGAACAGTTATATGCCAACAAACTGAACAACCTAGAAGAAATGGTAAAGTTTCTAGAAACATACAGCCTTCCAAGGCTGAGTCAAGAAGAAACAGATAATTTGAACAGACATTACTAGAAGTGAAATAGAATGTGTAATAATAAAAAAAAAAAACTCCCTGAAAACAAAAGTCTAGGACCAGACAGCTTCACTGGGGAATCTTACCAAACATGTAAAGATGAACTTATATCTATCCTTATCAAACAATTCCAAAAAGTTGAAGAGAGAGGAACACTCACAAATTCATTCTATGAGGTGACCATCACGCTGATGCCCAAACCAGACAAAGACACTACCAAAAAAGAAAATTACAGGCCAATATCTTTGATGAATATAGATGCAAAAATCTCATCAAAATATTAGCAAACCAAATCCATCTATACATAAAAAGGATCATACACCATGATCAAGTCGGATTAATTGCAGGGTTGAAAGAAAGGTTCAACATATACAAATCAATCAATGTGATTCACCACATTAACAAAAGACAAAAACCACATAATCATTTCAATAGATGCAAAATAATTTGACAAAATTCAACATTCATTCATGATAAAAACACTCACCAAAGTGGGTATAAAGGGGACATATCTCAATATAATAAAAGCCATTTATGACAAATCCACAGCCAACACAATACTCAACAGTGAAAAACAAACGCCTTCCCACTAAATTCAGGAAAAAGACAAGGATGCCTGCTCTCATCACTTCTGTTCAACATAGTATTGGAAGTCTTAGCCACAGCAGACAAGAAAAATAAATAAAAGGTATCCAAATTGGAAGGGAAGAGGTAAAACTGTCACTATTTGCAGATGACATGATACTCTATGTAGAAAACCCTAAAGTTTCCACACAAAAACTACTAGAACTAATAAATAAATTCAGCAAGGTAGCAGGATACAAAATTAGTATACAGAAATCTGTTGTATTTCTTTACACTAATAACAAAATATCAAAAAATTTAAAAAGTCCCATTTAAAATCTCATTAAAAAAAACACATAGGAATAAAATTAACCAAAGAGGTGAAAGACTATATGCTGAAAACTATAAAACATTGAAAAAGAAACTGAAGAAGATTCAAAGAAATGGAAAGACACCCCATGCTCTTGGATTGGGAGAAGTAATATTGTTAAAATGGCCATATTACCCAAGGCAACTACAGACTTAATGCAATCCCTATCAAAATACCCATGACATTTTTCACAGAAATAGAACAAATAATCCTAAAATTTATATGGAACCACAAAAGACCCCATATTGCCAAAGCAATACTGAGAAAAAAGAACAAAGCTAGAGGTACAACCCTTCCAGACTTCAGACAATGCTACAAAGCTATGGTAATCAAAACAGCATGGTACTGGCACAAAAGCAGACATATAGATCAATGGAACAGGATACAAAGCCCAGAAATAAACCCACACACCTATGGTCAATTAATCTACCACAAAGGATGCAAGAATATGCAATGGAGAAAAGACAGTCTCTTCAATAAGTGGTGCTGGGAAAACTGGAGTTACTTGTAAAAGAATAAAATTAGAACATTCTATAACACCATATACAAAAATAAACTCAAAATGGATTAAAAACCTAAATGTAAGACCAGATACTAAAAAACTCCCAGAGGAAAACATAGACAGAACACTCTTTGACATAAACTGTAGCAATATTTTTTTGCATCTGTCTCCTAGAGCAAAGGAAACAAAAGCAAAAATAAACAAATGGAAACTAATTAAACTTAAATGCTTTTGCACAGCAAAGGAAACCATCAACAAAATGAAAAGACAACCTATGGATTCGGAGAAAATATTTGCAAATGATGAGACTGACAAGGTGTCAATATCCAAAATATACCAATAGCTCATATAACTCAATACTGAAAAGATAAACAATTTGATTAAAAAATGGGCAGAGAATTCAATAGACATTTTTCCAATGAGGAAATGTAGATGGCCAACAAGCACATGAAAAGATGCTCAACATCACTAATTATTAGAGAAATGCAAATCAAAACCACAGTGAGGTATCACCTCGCACCAGTTGGAAGTGCCGTCATCAAAAGTCTACAAATAATAAATGCTGGAAAGGGTGTGGAGAAAAGAGAACACTTGTACACTGTTGGTGGGAATGTAAATTGGTGTGGCCACTAGGGAAAACAGTATGGAGGTTCCTTTAAAAAACTAGAATTAGGGCTTCCCTGGTGGCGCAGTGGTTGCGTGTCCGCCTGCCGATGCAGGGGAACCGGGTTCGCGCCCCGGTCTGGGAGGATCCCACGTGCCACGGAGCAGCTGGGCCCGTGAGCCATGGCCGCTGAGCCTGCGTGTCCGGAGCCTGTGCCCCGCAACGGGAGAGGCCACGGCAGAGGGAGGCCCGCATACCACAAAAAAAAACAACAAAAAAACCAAACTAGAATTAGAGCTACCATATGATCCAGCAATCCCACTCCTGTTTATATACCAGAAAAAATGAAAACTCTAATTCAAAAAGATACATGCACACCAGTGTACACAGCAGCACTATTTATAATAACCAGGACAGGGAAGCAACCTAAAATGTCCATCAACAGATGAATGGATAAAGAAGATGTGGTATATACATACAATGGAATATTACTCAGCCATAAAGAAGAATGAAATACTGTCATTTGCAGCAACATGGAGGGACCTAGAGAATATTAAACATAGTGAAGTAAGCCAGAGAAAGACAAATACTATATGATATCACTTATAATGTGGAATCTAAAAAATATTATAATACAGATGAAACTATATACAAAACAGAAACAGACCCATAGACATAGAAAACAAACTTGTGGTTACCAAAGCGGAGAGAAAGGGAGTATGGGATTAACAGATACAAGCTACTATACATAAAATAGATAAGCAACAAGGATTTACTGTATAGCACAGGTAATTATAGTCAATATCTTATAACAACATATAATCAATATAATCAGAAAAAAACTGAATCACTATGCTGTACACCTGAAACTAACACAATACTGGTTTTTTTTAAGAGTTCTTTAAAAATTAATTAATTAATTAATTTTTGGCTGCATTGGGCCTTCCTTGCTGCACGCAGGCTTTCTCTAGTTGCAGTGAGCGGGGGCTACTTTTTGTTGCGGTGTGCGGGCTTCTCATTGTGGTGGCTTCTCTTGTTGTGGAGCACGGGCTCTAGGCTCGCGGGCTTCATTAGTTGTGGTTCGCAGGCTCTAGAGCGCAGGCTCAGTTGTTGTGCCACACGGGCTTAGTTGCTCCGCGGCATGTGGGATCTTCCCAGGCCAGGGCTCGAACCCGTGTCCCCTAAATTGACGGGCGGACTCTTAACCACTGTGCCACCAGGGAAGTCCCCTAACACAATATTGTAAATCAACCATGCTTTAGTAAAAAATTAATGAATGTATGTACCTTCATGATTGATGAATACTGACGAATTACCCTCAGGATCCTGCCTCAGCATTGTATGAAATTGCCTATTTCCTTACACTCTTGCCAAGGGTGTTTTTTTTAACATGTTGCCAGTCTATGGTGTGAAAACATTAGAGTCTTAAATGGAATTTCCCCTATCGTGAGGGAGGTTCATTCTTTTTTAGTATCTTTAAAAAATATCGTGCTTTTTCTCTGCAGCATCTATTCATATTCCTGTTTCATTTTTATATTGAGATATTGGTCTTTTAAAAGTTGACTAGTAGGACCTTTCATAAATTAGAGATTAATCTTTTTATATGAATAGCAACTTATTTGCCTGTTAATTTTGCTTCTAGTGTTTTGTCATGCAGAAATATTTGTTTTTAATGTAGTCAGTGAATTTTTAATTTTATGCCTCCTGAGTTTTAAGTCATGGTTAGAAGCCTCCCTTTCTTCAGGCTATAAGAGAATTCTCCCATGCCTTCTAGTACTTCCTGGTTTCACTTTATAAGTTAAAATATTTAATCCATTTGGAATTTATCCATATAAGCCACGAGGTATAGATCCAGCTCTTCCCTCTGGATGCCTACCCAGCTGTCCCAACCTACATGTTGAATAGTCCATCTTTTTGTCACTGATTTGAGATGCCATTTTTAAAAATCATTTACTAAATGCTTATAAGAATTTGGGTCTATTCCTGGATTATATAATATCTTTCACTGATCTTTCTACATATGAACTAGTGCCCAGCATTTTAATTATTAAACATTGTTTTAAAAACTGGAAGGGCTGGTTTTCCTTGTTTTTCTTTTTCAGATTTTTCTTGGCCATTTAAGAAACTTTTTTCCTTGCAAACTTACATCAGCTTATCTAGCTACTGAAAAAATCCTGCTATTTTTATTTTAATCATGATAAACCTACAGCTCAACTTAGACAGAAATAACATCTTAATAATGTAGGGAGAAGTAACATTTTTATAATGCTGAGTAATACTGTCAAGAACAATTTCTGTCTTCTGATTTGTTCAAGCTTTCTTTGTAGGTCAGGAATATATGAAAGTTTTCTTCCTGTGGCTCTTGTACATTTCTTGTTAAATTTATTTCTAGGCACTTTTGTGTTTTTGTAGGTGCTTTTTCTTGCTGTGGTAAAAGAAGTCTTTTCAAAAAACATATGAATGCTACAGATTTCAGTATATTTATCTTGTTCCCTGCCACCAAAGTTTTCTTGTCATTTGTAGCTTTTCAGTTAATTTTCTTACCACCTACAGAGTAATAATTTTACCTCCTGCTTTCCAACTTCTAAACCTCTATTTTCTTTTTCTTTGCTTTTACTAAACAGTCTTAATACCAAAGAATCTGAACTGTTTCGAAAGAAAATGTTTTCTGAACTTTCATTTAGTGTTTCTGAAAAATAAGGTCAGATATATAGATTTAATGTCATTTTATTTTTCCCCAAACATAATTTTCCCTAAGACCTTAATTTTGTCAACATAGTTTGTTAAACATGGTGCTTTTTAGGCATTTAACTTCCCTGTACTGGTAAAGAATGACCCATCTTCCCCCGGAGAGTGATGGAGAGAGGCATGTAAAGTGTGGGTCACCCCTGGTGACCAGCTAGCTGGTAGGTGGCTGACCAGGTAGATGCCTACGGAGTACCTCATTAGCTGGGGCAGGGGATGCGTCTATTGGCCACAAACTGTGGTTTTCTTCCTTACTTCTGCTTTTCCTCTCCCCACCAGCAAAGCCACTCAGATATGCTGGAAGTAATTTGGAGAGCTGACTGTATATTTAGGTGACTCTCTATATGGAATTTATTCAAGCAAACAATGCAGTGACATGCACAGGCACCAATGTGAGAGGCTAGAAACAGAATTTACTGGAGGGAAAAGTCCAAGCCTTTTACATTTTAAATATATGGGGGACTCAAAATACAATATTACACTGAACACCAAAAGGAAAAAGATATGCTTGCTTGCTATCTTCTGCAGTAGTTTTTCACTGCTCTTAGAAGCTCATTCCTAGGTATACAAATCTTCTTGATATTCAGTCATTGCTCTAAAAGGGTATGTTATACCTCACGTGACCAACCCAGAAAGAAGAAACAATTGGCTTAGTCAGAAAGAGGTATTTAGAAAATGTGCTTTGGCCGTATAGCCACACTTCTCATGTTTTCAAGCTTTTCACTCTTGGCATTGCTCTTCCATGATAAATATGATAATTTCCATCTTAAAACAACCACTTGCTTGTGTAGGAAAAGGAAATGGAGCCCTCGAGCCTATTTCTATCTCCCTAACTCCATCCAAGAAAAGCCAGTCAATCAGCAGTTTTGTCTTCATTTGAAAAGTTAGTGTTGGAAAGGTCTGCATTTAAGGGGTGAAAGGAGTAGGATTGGCTTGAGTGGTAGAAAAGATGGTGCCCCGAAGGCACAGGGTACAGGACCATCCTTCCCCCGCCCCCCCCCCCCCCCCCCCCCCCCCCCCGCCCCCGCGC
>NC_041217.1:100518610-100542601 GCF_002837175.3 Physeter macrocephalus
TTCCCCCGCCCCCCCCCCCCCCCCCCGCAAGCTTGGTGTGAGCCTAAGGAGGCCATTTGCCAGGCAAAATAAAACCAACGAAGTCTTGACTGTTTGTTTTGGGTTATAGGAACAAATATGGACGCTGTTTGGGTTTGAATGCCAGCTCTTCCACTTGTGCAACCTTAACCTACCTCTGCATCAGCTTTCTCAGCTGTAAAATAGGGTTGAAACAATATCCACAACACAGAGGTTTTATGAGGTCCAAGTAAATTAATGCATGTAAAGAGCTTAGAAAAGTATCTGGCAAGTATCAGAGCTCAATAGATGCCTGTTGTTATCATTATCAATATCAAGATATAAGCTTCCCATGGAATTACAGTTACCATCCCATTTACAGTAAGAGAAGAGTTTATCCAACTCTGGTTAAATTACAGCCTTAAAAATTCTATTCTCTTTCAATTCCTTCTGCAGGTCCAGTTACAAATCGTGTTCTTTAAAAAATCCTTCTCAAAAGACAAACACTGCACTACATTACTTATATGTGCAATCTAAAATAGTTAATCTCACAGAAGCAGAGAACAGAATGGTAGTCACCACAGGGGAGGGAGGGAAAAGGGGAGATGTTGGTCAAAGGGTATAAAGCTAAAAAAAAAATTTCTCTCCACCTGTTAAATAATTTTCTTTCAAGTTACTACAACATTTTTGTTTTTTTTCCCTGGATTTAGTTATGTTTCATTGAGACATGTTTATGACATCTAACAAAAATCAGAATTAAAAAAATAAGATATTATAGAAAAGTGATATGGTATTCTCCTCTGGAAATAATTCTCCCCTCTTTCAATTACTTATAACACAAAGTATTTATTTTAGAAAAGAATTGCACAAGGATGGTTAACTATATTCTTCCTCCTATTCTGTTAAAATCTCATTTTTTAGCACCTGCTATCTCCGCATTTTTCAAGCTGCATTTGCAACCTGTTAGAAGATTATGAAATAGATTACTTTTTGAAAAAGTGAAATAGAATAGAAACTATTAGTGTGAATCATAAGCAGTAAGGGGAAGTCTTGTTTTGTGAGACTTTTATTTCTATTCCATATACAGAAGTATGTATGAAGGTACGTATACTGGGGTTGTGATGTAATACATGTCTTACTGTGAATCGCAGTCACGAGTTTGATGAACACTATAGTAGGAGGTTGGCATGATGCCTTGGTTCTACTTAAATTGTCATTATCTTGAAGGGATTTTGCACAGAGGTCTCATTCACTGTAAACATATGTACAATTTTCAAAAGAATGGTAATGCAAAATAAACCCAAGTCCTCCTCCAGTTACATCTCAGCATCCTGATGGTGGCAATGATTATTAATTGCATTTTTCCCCTTAGTCTTCTCAATGGCTCACACGTGAGCCATTTACCATGGCAGTGCAACTACTGCTTCACCATTACAACTTTAATTATAGGGGACCTCCTCTGTGCCAAGTACCGCCCTAGTTGATAGAGATGAATAAGACACTGAAAGTAGTTTGCTGAGTGGTGTTCTTGAGAAGGAACTGTATTCTATTCTCATTGAGAAGAAAGGTGTGGACTCATTTGGCCTTGCCCACCAAGGCCTGTTTCTTATGTAGAAATCTAGAGCTAAAAAAAACTAACAATGTCTGGTTGCAATAAAAAAGCAAAAGTAAATGATTTCTACTTTGTAATAAATAGCTGGAGTAGAAAAAACACACCAACTACTTTATAAAATCATTCATTTGGTAATAATGCATATAGTGCTTTTTGCTAGCTCCAGGGTTGTCATTTGAAGACTATGTGTATTTTTACTGTTTGTTGATTTTTCTCCTTATTTAGCCTGGTTTCTAATCCATTGTCCTAAGCCAGTATGTATATTGCAATTAGCCCCTCCTTGTTTATCCCTGGCCTTCTGTAAACCGTAAGCTCCCTGCAGGCAGGGGCTCTACTGGGTATCTCCTTTGCGCTGCTTTCTGTGATACGCAGAAGAGTAACAGCCTCCCACCAAGTACCCAGTAACTTTTGTTAATGGATAAGGAAAACGTATGGAAGCTTTTACCTTGGAGGAACTGGTAGCCTGGGGCACAGCGAGTCTGCATTTGGATTCTGAGTGTAGTTGAAGGAATTCAAACTATAAACACAGAGGAAGGACCCTGGAAGCAGAAGACACACAGACTGTACCACCTTCCTACATTGTGCTTATCTTTCTAGGGGAGCCAGTAAGGAAACCATAGTCATTTTACCAAACTGGAAAAAAAAAACAAAACAGAATAAATCACTCAGGTTTAGAAAACAGGTCTCTGGGTGACCTAAGACAAAAAGAATCAGCATCAAAACTGAGACTGAGCTAGGTCCTCTCTTTTTCTCTCTCCAAAATGCCAAATTCAAAACTGAAAGTTATATGATTGGTACTAAAACGATAGGAAGATGAATTATTATATAGGCTTCATATTTTTAACCCAGCCTTGCAAACAGCTTTTAAAACTCTGGCACCCCATTTCACAGGCAGATGAAATTTGCAGTGGGTTGTCTCGAATTTCTTTTTACTTTCCTTTGCTTATTTAATGCTTAAAATATAAATCTGAAAAGCAGGCTCAGAGCAAGTTACATAAATGCTTTTGGAACAGTTTACGGCTATCCCACTGGTCAGTGAAACTATCCATGGCTCGAACATCTTAATGAAAGAACATACCTGTCGGCAATTCAACCCAAAGCCTGTGGGTGCCTCTCTAGGACTGGATGTGCCAAGTGCACAGAGCTCTCTGACCTCCATCTGACCTTGCCTTTGGGCCCTAAATGTCTGCTGTCTCCTCCCGCTCTCTACCGCAGACCAGTCCCTGGCAGTTAGCAGAGAACAGCTAGGGTTTCAGATGAATTCCAGATAAACCTGAATGAAATTGAACAGCTCAGGAGAAAATGTTTATGGCCCTTTCCACACAAGGAGAGGCACCCACGGGAAGGACAGTTTCCAGTTTTGCAGAGAAAGCCAGGGCAGGGCAAGTTATCTAGGTCTGTACAGGTTACCCTGCTGTGGTCCCCAGCCTCAGAAGGAAGAATGACCCCATCCCTCAGTACCTACCACTAGTGTTTGCAAAGAGCTGGACCTCTTCCAGGGTATTAAGCTGCTCTTCAGGACAGCTGGACACACAGAGAATGGTGGAACTGAACCTCACATCCTTGACTTCCAGGTTGCAGGAATTCATAAAAAACACGTGTCTAGGAGACAAATGAAACAGGAGAAGAATGTTGCAGAGCATTTCCTGTCACTGAGTTTGATTGTGGGACTTAAAAATATCCATACGCTATCAAATGTGGGAATAATTAAGGCAAACTTTCATCATCAAATACTTCCACATAATTTAACATGTATTATGCCTACCTGGGTTCATCTATGGAGTTGTGCAGCTTGGGAACCGTATTCAAATGTTAACAAAACTTCCCTTTTCCAGATTCAGCATTTTCTGGGATGTTGATAACACTAGGGAGTTCTCCGAGGAAGTCACTGAGGAAGGGAAAGGACTGATTAAACTGTCCCTGGTTTGCTAGGTGAGGCCAGCGCATGAACTACTCATGAAGTCCACAGAAAGCATATTTGCACCCAAGAGTGTTCAATTATACCTCAGAGAATAGCTGAACCCAGGGAAGTGAGAAGTGGAGAGGAGGAGACCGAGGCTGTGAATTAAAGGCTTACCCCTCCCCCTGCCTCCCAGTTTGAGACAGGAAACTCATGAGACCCTTCCTGCTGCAGCTGCCCAGCCACCGGGCACAAGAACAAAACTGGTTGTTGACATGAACAGGGTCACATGCTGGTTGGCAGTGGCAGCTCTCAGGCCCATGCCCTACACTTAACCCGGTTGCTGAGATCAGAGGAATGTCAGACCAAGAGCCCTGTAGGCAGTCCTCCAGGGGAGGGACCGGAGAAGGGGTGCCAGAAGCTTCTTTTTCCTCCAATTGGGGTTGGGAGAGACGTGGGTGGTGTAACAGGAGACGGGGGAACAGATTTCCTAGGTGTATGATAAATATGTACTTTATTCTACTTATTAATTTAAAAAAATTGTAGTAAAATACACATAAAATTTTACCATCTTAAAGCTTTTATGTGTGCAGTGGCATTAAGAACATTCACATTGCTGTGCAGCAATCACTACCACCCAGAACTCTTTTCATCTTGCAAAACTGAAACTCTGTACCCACTTAATAATAATTCATCACTCCCAAACCCTGGCAACCACCATTCTACTTGCTGTCTCTATGAATGTGATTACTCTAGATATCTCATATAAGTGGAATCATAAAATATCTTTTTGTAACTGGCTTATTTCACTTAGCATAACATCCTCAAGATTCATCTATGTTGTAACATGTGTCATAATTGCTTTCCTTTATAAGGCTGAACAATATCCCAGTATATATATATATTTATATATATATATATATTTATATATATATATATATTTATATATATACACATTTTATTCATCTGCTGATGGACACTTGGTTGCTTCTACCTTTCGGCTATTGAGAATAATAAAATATGTACTTTTCATTTCAAAGAGGATGACTATTTCCCAGCATTGCATTATGAATACAATGTCCAAACAGGAGCACAGGTGCATCTGGGGAGCCCCTTCCTCTCCTGTCTTCTTTGTGAGTGACACCCACAAGTGCAGGGGGAAATGCCCCTCAGGCAGTCCATGTTCAGCAGTGCAAAGCCCCCCTCCTCAAGAGCAAATTCAGGGGTAGAGGAGGCCTGGTCGGAGATTTATATTTGGTGATTCCAAACTTATACTCAGAACCTATCTAGACCTTTAAGATTTCTTTCCTAGGAGCTACTTTTGATTATCAAGTCTTGAAATTATCACAAAGCTGTATCCATCTCAGAATATCATGGCCAGGGATTTCTCTCCCCTCAGGGGATTCCTGTCTCTTCTCTCCCCTTTTTGTTTCTGTGTTGGAGTCGGTGGGAGAAAAGTGAGACACCAAAGCTGTGAGTGCCAAAGCTGAGAGTGTAGGCTGGGGAGGGAGTGGGACACAGCTCCCCAGCATTCCCAGGTGGGATTCAGGTATTTCCACACAGAAACAATACTGTGGATGGTGTATAATTAGTAACATGATTCTGATACGTTATGGATAACAATAGTGACAACTAACATTTATTAAGCCTTAGCTCATGCAGTGTCTCAGTGGATCCTTAAAACAATCTTGTGAGGTGGGTCTAATAACCAGTTTAAAAAGATGGAGACTCAGCTCAGAGAGCTTAAGTACTCTGCCCAATTTCAATTTAGGACTGGCTGATTCTAAAACCTGTGTCCTTACTACCGCACACATCTCCCTCTCATGAGTTGGGCGGACAGAGTTTTGAGTGGGAAAACAGTTTCCAGGCTCAAACGACTAATTTATACAAAGTTTTGAAATCTAGCCCCTCTGTAGGTTGGGGACTTACTTGAAAACTTACTTTTTTAGGGTCATGTCCTGCCCCGAAAGAGGGGCCCCTTCTACTGGGGAGTTCTTCTTGCCACACACGTTGCCAAAACTGTCGTAGCCGAAGAGGAGTCTTCCTGTGGCCCCAGCCGTCACTGAGTAGCCCATGATGAACACCTGGCAAAACCCAAGTAGCCGCCATGAGAGCCTGGCCAAGGGCTGGAAACGGGTCCCCCACATCCTTGGATGTTGATATAAAATGGAACCGGGTGGAAACAAATATCCCCAGCATCACTGCACTTTGCTCCTTCATCAGTAATACCAGCAAATCAGAGCAGTTAGCGCGCTGCTCCTCTAGTACGTGCTTTAACAGGTTAGGGAGGGAGAACATTCTAAAACACTGAAGCAGATACCTCTCTATTTTCTCACCAGTTTGTGCTTCTCACCTTCTTCTCCAAGAGTCTGTCATTTTTTTCTTCTTGGCCTAAGTTCACCAGGATAATTCAATTTTTTTCCACTTGAGGTTCTTGTTTTATCTAAGGTCATAAGCAAGGCTATGCTGCCTTCCCTGAGGTTCTATCCATCCATCCAACCCTTCCTTCCTTCCACTTCCCTCTCCTACTCCCCTCCCCCAACTTTTCTTTTTGTCTTGTATTTAGGGGATTCTAACCCTCTGTCCATAACAAGTGAGAAAATGGTGTTTTGGAGTAAGTCCTTAAAAATACACAAGATAAAGATCTCAGGAATTCTGCTGGACAAAAACATCATGCAATCTATAGTCACTTTTGTCCAATTCCGTAATGAATGTGGAATATTTAAAATATTCAGCTCAAACGACTGTTCCCTTAATATGCATTGACAGGCCCTCTGCTCGGATTGAGTCTGTATCTTCCCATAACATAAGCTTAGTGTTGTAAGTTTCTCAAACTACAATGCGTAGAATACCATTTAATACTTGGAATATATAGCACTGGTACCATATGTTCCAAAGGTACGTTGTCCCAAAGTCAAATATGTTTCAGATACTCTACATTCATTACTAATTTAGGAATCAAAATAACAGTCTTAAAGTGCCCAGTGTGTGCTAGAGACTCTTGCTGACGGACATAGAAACAAACACAACCGAACCCCTGCCCCCGAGGAACTCGGCCTAGAAGACAGGCAGGGCTCAGGGCTTATAAACAGCTGGCCTCCTGGGGAAGGAAGCTCTCTGCCCCTCCTACTCCGCTAGCACCTCCTCAGTCTCGAGGTCAAACTCCAGGACCAGTGGGTCACCCTTGCCGGTGGACAGACCCCTTACCCTTTACTCTGAGGCTGTGGCTCTGGGTGTGACCGTGGGCCCATGTGGCTGACGTGATAGGCTGACCCAGCCCCCGGGTGCTCCCATCCTGCCCTTCCTTCTGGATTGTGGTCAGATCCTGATTGGTTTTGGACTTAGAGGGAGGAAAGGAGTCCTGGGCTTCTGCCCGGCTCACCAGAGATCTAATAATGAAGTGATATTTCCCATTTATCAGCATTCTTTATGTTAATGTCCCCCTTGGGAAGCTTGTGGGGAGGAATGGAAGGTTTTTTCGGGGGGGGGGTCTTCTGGGGGGAACAGATTTGGGTAATCCTGAGTCCCTGTCATACTACTATTACTTAAAACCATCAAAATTTTTTTCCAATTTCAAACACACAATTGCAATTCCAAACAGTAGGCGTGTATAGCAGTTATGGTGGGGTTATCAAGGAGGTCACCTGTACTGGGGGAGATCTGGAAAAAGGAGTCTTGAAAGATGAGTAAGAAAAGGCAAGGTGGGAGAGGACACTGGAGAGGTAGTAGAGGCAGAGATGGTCCAGGATTTGAGCCGTTCTGTTGTGTCTTACACACATATAAAGAAAGGCTGGCACTCTTTCTGTTTATAATAGACTGTTCCTGCTCGTAATTCTGGCCCCTCACCCCAAACCTCCTTTGTCTAGCCCTAACTCAGGGCAGCACCATCAATAATCCCATTCCGCATGTGCCTTGTCACTGGTCAGGATGTCACAAGAAAGACCAGAAAGCCAAACAGCAGAGAGGCAGAAAAAACACTCCTTGCTATCTTGGCTGTGGTTAAAAAAATGTTGCAAAGATACTAAAAGCTAGTCACCTAAGGAAGAACTATCATTATTCAAATTTAATATAGTAAAGAAAATGTGGGCATTTCAGATTTATTTTGCAAAGGACATATAAATTTAAAGCAGTTTCTAGCTCTGTACCACCTCTCAGATGGTTCTTAATTCTTCAGGCTGTGATGGGCCATCTACAAATCCTTTCCTCAGAAAGCCGTTGGTTGAAGGTTTGGTAGTGCTGCACTAGGTTTGAATTGTAGGTGGCTAGGGAAGATCATTAACAGCCCAAGTTCAAAGCTGCCAGGTACTGGCAGAACAGCTGCTCCCTGCATTTATACAATAGCAGATCCAGAGAGAAATACCAGCATCTGTGGGCAAGTTTAGGCAGAGGTGTTGTAGGCACAGTTTCTCGCAGCTCCTAGAGAAGAGCTCCAAGGGTCATAATAGAAGCAACACAGAACATTCAATTATGCCTTTAAGGACCAACCTTCCATTGTGCCTGTTATTACCCACCTGCCTGTGAGAAACCAGTCGGTAAGTCAACAACTGAAAAAATGCCTTTCTTACTTGGAAAGAAGAACAAATATATTTTAGGGTTTATTCAAATTTGTTTCCTTTGAACAGAGGTAATTATGTGATAGCTATTGTCCAGCTTTATAGATTGATCATTTACCATGCAGCAAAGAGCATGGCTCAGTCTGGAATGGATGATTTCATGAACATAATCTTTGAAGAAGTTGAGTGAACTTTTTTCTGCTGTTACCTACAACTCTAAAATAAGTACAAAGGCTACAAGATTCAGCTTCCAAGAGACCCTCCCAGGACAAAAATGGCACAGCATGATGAGGTGTACCATCAATCAGACACATCTGGAAACTAGAGTAGGAAGGGGGAATCCCGTTACCTTTCAAACTAGAGGGTTTATAGCAAAGGCTGGTTTACCTATTAGCTGCTAAACACAACATATGGAGAGGGCATTACCCTCAGCTAAAGTAAGAAGAATGTATTGATATTTCTAGGCTTACACTGGATTTCCCTTTGTTAGAGGAACATGTTATCAATATTTGGGGGGCTGAGATGAGATGGTAAAAGAACTTCCCCTCAGTGAGCTGGGATAATAAAAGACCACATATTGGCCTATTAAATAACAATCCCACTGCAAACGGTGGTTCTCATTTCGTAATGGAGTCTCGCATTAGAACGTGACTGACGGCAATAAGCCAGCCTCTCCAATTTACCGAGACTAGGAGGTTGAGACACCTGACAGGAATTTCCGAGAACTGCAGTTTACCCTGCGGTACTGGCAGATAGATCGTTCCCTGAGCCACAAACTTTAACCTCGTACCACCCGGAGCCTTCTCCCCAGGAAAGACCCTGGGGACGCGATTTACATTTGGGGCACAGCTATCTCGGGACACACACACATACTCTGGTCTCTTCCCTGCCAGGCGCTCACACTTACTTACCAAACCAGCCCAAAAGAGAAAGAACAGGAACAACCAGGCCTTATCTGTGCATTTCCTATAAATCTGAGGTCGCCACTGTCTTTGCCTGAGGGTTCTCTCCGTGGAAACCTTCCAGAAAAAGAAGGAAGAGTATTGAGGAAAAGAGGATAATCATATAGGTCCCAACCTGGAAAATGAATCGAAACTTACTTGAAGACTGCTCAGAATAACCCATTCCTTTTTTTTTTTTTTTAAACGTGGCCGCCTGAAGCTCTCATGGAGCCTTTGAAACACCTGTCCTGTGCAGAGCGGGTGTTAAGGTCCCAGTAGCCGAGTCCTTACCTGGAGGTGCCCCTAGAGGCGGCCCCAAGTTGGTGCTGGGCGGCCAGCCTCTCCCGCGCCTCCACCCCAGGAGTGGGGTCTGAGGTCCTCCCCGCCAGGTGCCCCCAGGACGCGGCGGCGCCGGGGGCGGGGGTGGGGCGGTGGGTATTGATCCGAGGGGATCCGGGGAGGCGGAAGCGTCCGGGCGGGCAGGTGCTTGGAGGGGCCCGAGGCTTCCCCCGCGGTCCCTCCCCCGGGGCCAGGTGCAGGCCTTACCAGGTGCTCGGCGCGGAGGCACTGCATCCTGCGCTCCGCCCCAGGGGCCGCGCACTGGGAGCCCACGCAGAGCCCACGGCGGGCCGGCCCGGGGCCCGGCAGTCAAGCGGGGGGAAGGGGCGCAGCGCCGCCCCGCGGCCGCCTTCGAGCGCCACGGACTTCGACCCGGGCGCTGCCCCGAGGGGCCCCCGGCCTCCGCGAGCACCCGGGCCGCCCGCCTCAACCTCCGCGCGGTGCGGCGCCCGGGAAGCCCGTGTTGCCCGCTGAAGCGCGAGGTCCCCGCTGGCCCCGCCACGACCCTGGGCGCGTCCTCTCTGGGGCTTAATGAGCGGGCGGCCACCGCAGTGAGCAGGAAGCCGAAAGTCTCAACAAACCCTTCCAGAGGGCGGGCCAGGGTGGGGTGCTGAATTACATCTACATAGCTAACAGGTGAGTGCCCTTACCCTGCCCCTGATTCTGTTTTAACTGCTTTAAGGCATTACTAAACAATCAAAAAGGCAGAAACTACCGTTATCCTCAGTCTACAGATGAGGGAAACTGAGGCACAGACAGCAGCCATGTGACTAGCTCGGGGACACACTGCGAGAAAACTGTAGAGCTAGGAGTTGAACCCCGCCACGACACTCTAGGAGTTGTAGCAGTGGTCCGCTTTTTATCAGGATGGCGGCCAGGGGCTGCTGGCTCTCTCCCATAACGCGTGACCTGGAGAAACTAAAGCAGCTGGAGGAACCACGGGTTCCAGGAAGTAAAACAAGAATAAAAAGCCTGGGGAGTCTGAGGACTGCCGTAATCTGTGAGCATGTGGGCAGTGGGTGGCGGGAGGAGAGGCCAAAATGTTAGGTGGTATGAAGGAATTTCAGGTTCTGTTCTCACCTCTCTGTCCCAATAATGGGACAATCATTGTCAGGCTGTTCACAATTGAAATGATAGCCACTGCAGAAGCCACTGGTGGAGGAGTCCTTCGGGTAATAGCTGACCGCGCAAAAGCGCTATCGGGGTGAGACATTAAAACAACTGAAAATGGGCCCTCTACCCCCTTTCACTCTCTACTCCTCCGCATCCACACCCTCAGGGCTGCTAGGTTACTGTTTCTTTTCAGCACTGCTTCTCGCTGAGGGAAGAAACCTGGCTGAGGAATAATCTGGTGTAGTGTCAGAGAGTGGGATGGACAGACGGTGGTTCTCTGGTGCCTGAGGCTTCAGTTCTGGGCTCATCACCGCCCTCCCAGGGGAGAAACCTGGCTGAGGAATAATCTGGTGTAGTGTCAGAGTGGGATGGACAGACGGTGGTTCTCTGGTGCCTGAGGCTTCAGTTCTGGGCTCATCACCGCCCTCCCACCCCTAACTCACTGGGCCTTCTGGATGCATATTTATCAGACTAGCTGAAACTCCAAGCAAACATGAATTCACAGGCCAAATAACTAGACCTGTGAGGAGTACAACTACTATAAAACAACCACAATTGAACAATGCATACCATCTGAAACTGAATTATTAGAACTGATGGACCAAGATTTTAAAATAAGCATGATAAATCTATTCAAGAAGGTGAGGAATGACAATGGCAATATGAATCAGGAAAAAAAATCATAAAACTAAAATGAATAGAAACATTAAACATGAAAAATATGATAACTGGAGTGAATATTCATTGATGCTATTTATTAATAACATGGGATAAATAGTAGAAGAGATGCAGCTGAAGAGGAATCAGTGCTTGGAAAGAGTAGTTTCAGCAGCTCTCCAGAAGCAACAGGAAAAGGTTAAAACAAATAAGGCAGCTTATTTTACAATTTTCTAATTAATATCAAGAATAGAACTAGAACAGAAAGGGAATGATATAAAAATGGAGAGGAGGAAATATTTGAAGACACTGTGGAGATAAATTTCAAGGTTGAAAGAAAGACATAAACCTCAGATTGAAAGGGCAAGTCTCAAGCCAAATATCTTTATTGTTTTAGGAATTTCTTAAAAATCCATTCATTGGAGCAATAGACTGACTACCCAACTAATTCTCATCAGAATTACAGCTTCTCCTCAGAACCCTAGATCAGTCAACTGGGTGATCCCATGACTGTGCCCTTCAAGGCTCACTTCAAACCTGCCCCTTGCTGTGCCCACCAATCCTCAACTGTTGAATGACAAACTTGCCCAATCTAATCAGCCTCCTTGCATTGAAAGACCCATCTTATACCAGACCCTAAAAATCTTATAAATATCCTATTCTTGAAACACATCAATTATATTTCTGTTCATGAATTTACAGTAATACGAAATAAAAATAAAGCCTCATTGACTGCCCCTAGAAGGTTCTAGGGGACAAACTTATTATTTCAAAAACTGATAAATAAAGGGAAAGAATTAAGCACATATTCTGTCTCTTCCACCTGAACCATACATCAGGGTAATCATATAACTGATAAAGGAGACTTCTCTTTATAGAAGTATTCTGGCTTCTAAGTGCAGAAGGAATGATAGAATTTAGGACCTCACAGTTTTCCAAACATCACAAAACAATGTTTGGAAGGCTGACAATCAGACATCAGCCTCCTCTCAGTGAAGAACACACTGTCACCTGTGAAAGAGTTGTGCCAGAAAAGTTCACATGAATCTGCCTATCGATTTATAAGAAATATAGGGAATAGAGGAAACAAGTCAAATGACACCACAGGGATGCCATCAGCAAAACCAAGAATAGGAACATCTTCAGACACACGACCTAGGGTTTTAACATCAACAACAAAAACAACAGTAGCAGCGGCAGCAAAAAGATTATAAGAAAAAAGACAGGGAGGGGAAACCTGTAAATTAAAAGAGACTTGGGGGATATTTTAACTAATGACGATGTATGGCCATTGTTTAGATCCAGATTAAACCAAGTGGAAAAATAAAAGGAAAGAAGACCATTCAGAGGACCATCTAGGAAATGTGAATCCCAATTGGCTATTTGATAACTTTAAGTAACTTCTATTAAGGAATTTGGGGATCTGATGATGTCATTGGGGTTGTTTAAAAAGGAAAGTCCTTATCTCTTAGATTTACATACTGAAACTTTTACAAGATGATACAATATCTGGGATTTGCTTTTAAAAATCCAGGGCAAAGGGCAATGGGTGGAGGTGTGGGGGAAACAAGATGGACCATCAATTGATACTTGCTGAAGTTGGGGGCAGTATACATGGGGGTCCATTAAATTATTTTTTCTACTTTTATATGTTACACACACACACACACACACACACACACACACACACACAGAAAATAACAACGCGTGCCACCTCCTAGTCTCCACATAGGAAGCTTCTAACACTGTATGCATGTACCTGTTATTGAACATACTTGCCTTCTCTCCTTTTTCACTCCCTACTCCCTCAACTTGAGCCCATCCATTCCTCAGGAGCAACACTCCCTGCTGGGCCTTAGGATGGTTGTGTCTGGCTGTTACCATAGCCAAGGTGCCAGCTCTCATGGTTTCCCTCCCCCTCAGCCTCCTCTCCGACCCCATCTGGGCCCCCAGTGCTTCTGTAGCACTTTGGTCGTAACATTTTCTCCTCTTCTACATGAATCTCTTCATCCCCTCCCTCACGCTGGCTCTTTTGCCAGTCTATCCCTAGGTTTCTCATGATTCTTGCACTTGTCTTTCCTGATATTCTAATCCAAGGCTTTGGCACCTTCCTTAACTTCTTGCCAAAGATCCTGGACCCTTGCTCCTGTCCCGGTCCAGCCAGGGATGCAACTAGAACCACTCAAGTTGCCTGCTTTGCTTTCAAGTGTCTGACCATTACCCTTTGGGTCAGGTACTCCAGGTGCAGATTAAGGCTTGAGCCAAGCTTCAGCTGGTGTGTCTTATTGATGCTGTGCTTTGGGGCCAGCACCTGGGAAAGGTCTGGTTTCCCAGCCTTCCTTCCACGTTTCTCAAGCTTCCTTCCCTTCCTCACCAGCTCCTGTGGCTGAGTTCCCAGCATGATTTGAACCATAGCCTGACACCCTATGGTCAAAATACTGTGATGTTGGACTGTGATAAAGCAATTTCCCTTCCAGGAATTACGGCTCACCTTAGAGAGGCAATTAGTAGAGGCTCCAGCGGGGCCAGGACCATCAACTCAGGCCTGCGGGATCTTTCATCATTCTTGCCTTTCCTGTCAGTTGTGAAGACTCATCCCTCAGATTGGAAGCCAGAAGTAAGATGGATACAAGGGGTCTTGGGTTTGAACTTTGGTCTTTGTAGTTGGTCCAGGAATGGGTCAACATGCACTTGACAGATAAGGGGGCTGCAAGGGGCCATTTGGCTATGAGATAGGGAAAGGGGGTGGGAGAAGGGAGCCAAGAAACATATGTGTGCAAAGGAGTCTCAGCCCTTTGGAGCTGGGTTGAGGTAATTTCAGGATGAAAGAGTTGGAGGCTCAGAAAAGTCTTTCTTTTCTCCTTTAAATCTTTGGACAGAAATCTGGTCTCTGGGACCTTGATTCTTTTTAGCCCATCTCTGTTCAGCAAGGATTGACAAAGCATTTACTTTGTACCAGGACTTGGCCAACCCTAGGGGCACAAACACCAAGCAGGAAGATTTGGCCCTCAAGGTCACGCTTACTTGGGGGTTGGTGATGAGATATGAGACACGTGATGAGGGTTTTTTGCCCAGCGTGATGTTTCCTGAAGCCTTCCTGGGAAAGACTGCCTGAGTGGAGGGGCAAAGGATGGGTAAGAGATGGAGAGGCACAGAAATGTAGGGAGGGCATTCCAGGCAGGGGACACAGCAGGGATAGAGGCCTGGCTGCATGGAACCACACAGAGAACCCCAAGCAGTGTAGCATGATTGGGGGAGGAGTGTGAGTGAGGGAAGGAGGGTGTGGTGAGTCTAACAGCAGAGAGTGTCAGGCCCGGCCTGCCACGCCAAGGAGCTGCTGGTCCTTCTATGGTTATATCTTTCCCATTCACCCTCACTTTGTAGGACAGCTTTTAGAGAATGCTGCCCTGCCCTGGTTGCGCTCAGAGGACTGGAAGGAGGGGGGCTTGTGTTCTCCTTGTGCCTCAGCAGAGCCGGGAGCAAGAGTGACAATCTTGGGGCTGGGCTTGGTGAGCGCGGCAAGAATCAAGTGAGAAAACTCTTATGGGGAAGTGAGACGGTACAGCCTCCAGGCTCCTAACGAAATGTGGTCCTTGGAACACAGCTGTCCTCAAGCCCGAGGGGCTTTCAGTTTGGTTATTTTTTTATTACAAAAAGTTATATATATTAAATTACATTGTGTTAATATATTCTTTTGTATGTGTCAAGTGTTGCATAATAAAATTGTATGTAACTTATATATGTTACATATTTCACATGTGCGAGTTCTAAGGCCTGTTAACATGGAACACTCAAGAGTCCACCAGCCAATCTCAGAGCTAGAATATTACCATGATGTTCCTCCTTGAACACACCCCTGCCAAACCTTCAATCTCAGAGGTAACCAGTGTTCTGAATTTTGTTTATCAATCATCTCTTGCTTGAGCCTACTTATTTCACATTATCCTGTTCCTTATTATAATTTAGTTTGCTTTTCAGGGGATGTTACAAAAATGGTGGTATATGGTATAGAGTTATTGGAACTTTTTCACTCATAACTGGGTTTTTTTTTTCATACTTGGTTTTAAAATTGAGGCTGGTTCTTCATAGACTTAATCAATTTAAGCACAGACTTTCTGACTGTAACGTGGAAGAGCAGGACAATCAGATTCCTGATTTCTCAAATTCTGTTGAGGATAAAATGCTTGTGCTGCTAGGGGCTGACTGCTTGGTCTCATTTGTTGGCTTTCCTTTGTCCCACCACTTTCACTTAGTCTGATTGTAATGTTATTTGTGTAGTAATCAGATTTCTTACCTCCCAGGTTTCTATATTTGTGCGGTGCAGAGCCATCCTATGAATGGCTTTGAGACACTTCCTGCTTCCCCTCACCAAGCGTTTGTACCTGTCTCTAGGACCTTTTGTGTCCATGCAGGTCTTCAGAAACCATTTCCTTCTTTCTGTGTCTTATAATGGATACTGAGAGTTCTAACGGCAAAGCCATAGGAAAGCCTTCAGAATGGTTCTTTGATGGGGCTGGAGACTGAGC
Organism: Physeter macrocephalus; assembly: GCF_002837175.3. Lineage (NCBI taxonomy): Eukaryota > Metazoa > Chordata > Mammalia > Artiodactyla > Physeteridae > Physeter > Physeter macrocephalus. The sequence goes on from NC_041217.1 coordinate 100,534,249, forward strand.
GGCAGGAAGTTTATGACCTGATTCTTCTTGCGTGTTCTGAGGAACATTAGGCCTTGTATTACTTTCCCAGGGATGTTGCAATTAATTACCACACATTTGGTAGCTTAAAACAACAGAAATTTATTTTCTCCCAGTTCTGGAGCCTGGAAGCCTGAAATCAAGGTGCCAGCAGGACCATACTCACTCTGAAGGCTATAGAAGGAGAGGACCCTTCCTTTCAGATTCTAGCGGCTTTAGTGTCCCTTGGCTTGTGGCTTTATCTCTCCAATCTCTGCCTCTCTTCCCGTGGCTTTCTTTTCTGGGTCGCCATGTGTCTTTTTTCTGTCTTTTGTAAGAACACCCATCATTGGATTCAGGGCCCACCCTAGTCAATTCAGAATGACCTTATCTCAAGATTCGTACCTTAATTATCTTCATTCCAAGTAAAGTCACATTCTGAGGTTCCAGGTAGATGCGTCTTTATTTTGGGGGGAGGGGGGTGACATTATTTACCCACTACAGACCTGCAGATGCTACTTGAAGGAGATGTCCTGTGGTTGGATATGTTTTGGAAGTATTCTCTACACCCCTCTCGGAGCATCACACTGTGCACCAGTGTATCAGAGACTGGACCACAGTGTGTGTGTGTGTGTGTGTGTGTGTGTGTGTGTGTGTGTGTGTGTGTGTGTTAACAACTATAACACTGCTTTGGGAAGTGCTGTTAGGGACTATACATTTTTGGAGGACATGGAAAACTTACCTTGTGTTGAAATATTCAGGGTCTTAGAATGGATGGAATTATTTTCAAGCACCTGGAAAGCCCTCCTTCCCCATACCTACCTAGCTGATCAATGCTCCCTCACATTTCTTAGACAAGAAAGCCTTTTAGCTTACACTGAAGGAAAACTTCAAATACAAATGGCCCTGGAGAGGGCATTTGAGCAATATCTTTTTACTAATGCGAATGACTAACATCAGAGCCTTTCTTATCCAAGGTCTTGGTAGAGGGAGGAAGAGACCCGGACCTCAAAGCCACCAGGGCTTCTGAAGTCTTAGGGGTGGCAGGACAGGAGCTCAGAAGTCAAACTTCAGCTTCCTTTTAACCCGTTCAGGGCCAGTGCTTTTTATGCACAATTCAATACATTTTATGGCTAGAAGTCCTCATCTGTTTAACCTGAAATATAAGACTACCTTTGCATTCTGACACCAATACCCGATTCATTAAGATACTGTCTATTTTTGCTTTTTGCCAAATATCTGATATAAATATCAGAATTTTTAATCGATACAAGCATAAACTTCTAGAAGGCAGATTGAATTTTGTTTTATAAAATTGTACTGTATATGATTACCTGTGACACTTCTTTCTTCTCATTCAACAGGTAACCTGTCCCTTTGCATTAAATGGGCCATGTTGTGTTGTTGGTTGGAAAAATCCACCAACACAAATGTGCTCTGATTTTTAAGTTCTTACATGCAACTCTTTTGAGAGAGACATTTGCCTATTTCTTCTGAATTTTATCAATCCAAAAATCTTATCTTTTTCTCTTCTGGGCTGGGGAAAGAGGAACAGGAAAGGAGAGAGAGAAGGGAGTGGGAGAGTGGTGGTGTGAGGGGAGAAGCAGTGGATGGAGAATGTGGAAGCTCTGTTACCAGCTGTAGGATTTTAGGCAAGTGCTCTTTCCTTCTGGGCCTCTTTGTAAAATGAGAGAGGAGGACCACGTTCTGTCTCCTTCCAGCTCTGAAATTCTGTGATTTAAAATTACATGGTAGAGGTATGGAAAGTAAGAACCCAAAGTAAGTAGAAGAAAGCAAATGAAAAGATGAGCAGAAATAAGTGAAATAGAAATGAAAATATCATAGAGATGGTCAATAAAAACAAAAACTTATTCTTTTTTAATAGATGAAGAAATTTTATTTTACTTTTATTTTTTAAAATACTTATTTAGTTAATTTATTTATTTTGGCTGTACCAGGTCTTCGTTGTAGCATACGGGGTCTTTTAATTGCAAAATGTGTGCTTCTTAGTCGTGGCATGTGGACTTCTTAGTTACAGCACACGGACTTTTAGTTGCAGCATGCGAACTCTTAGTTGCAGCATATGGTGTCTAGTTCCCTGACCAGGGATTGAACACGGGCCCCCTGCATTGGGAGTGTGGAGTCTTACCCACTGGACCACCAGGGAAGTCCCAAAAACTTACTCCTTGAAAGACTGAAAAAAGAAAAAAAGGCAATTCTGTGTCAGACGGGTCATAACTAAAATAGTTTGGAGATAAAATATGCAAAATACCCGGTGCATAATAAGAGATAGATACTAATGACACGATGATAGATGATGTGACACCTCCTCCCTATGTTGCTATCCTTTTTTCTTCCGTACTCCTTAGTTTTCTTCCTTTAAAAATTTATATTCTTAATTCCACCTTTATTCCATAGCCACATATTATATCTGATACTGGCACTCACACTGTTAGAAACTTGGGGCAATAAAGAGATTATAACCTCAAAGCCGTGGTACTGAGGACCGATGCCGTTGCCACTTTCTTACAACAGGTGGCACTGTAAGCCAATGGCTGCGTAGTCAATCCAGCCATAAGTTGTAGCATGTTTTTTTCCCCACATCTTTCACTCAACATATGGATTTACTGTAGAGTTTTATGCCCCCTGAAAGCTGTTATCAAAATGATGTTGCCTCTCATTAAATCTTAATATTGTCTTAGAATGGAAGACATTCAATATGTTATGAACTTATGAATCTGAAATGAATTGATTACCTGTAGAGAATGTTCAAAATCACTGAACACAAGTTATTACTGAAGAATTGAAAGTGGTGCATTATTTAGTTATCTAGGAATCACTTTTGCTTTAGGGTTGGGCAGACTCAGTAGTTTGAAATGCAGCTTGGACACTTGCTGTGTGATCTTGGACAAATTTCTTATCCTCTGTAAGCCTGTTTCCTCATCTTTAAAATGGAGATAACAATGGCGAATTTGGAAAATTGTTATTCTATGCCTACCGTATATCTTGGCTCAAGACAGTTTCAATAACCTCTAGCTAGTGTTATGTAATTTTTAAAAGCTGAGGTTAACAATGAAATGTGAAACAGACCTCTGTTAATTTATCAATATAACAAATAGGGAGAGTGCACCTGTGCTATTCCATGAATTAGCTAATTGACTTGGGGACTGTGGATATTGGGCCCTTGTTTGGCACTCAACCCAGATGGCATTGTTTTATCATCTCCAATGGTTCCCAGAACAGAATCTCCTGGGATGTTTGTTAAACAAGTGGTGGGTTCCTGGGCCCACCCAGACCTACTAAATTAAAAATCTCTGGAGGTGGGGCACAGAATGTGTCTTTAAAATGAGTTCTCCATATTGTTTGTAGGGAATAAAAATGTGATAACTCTGACCTAGAGAATGATTTCCTACAGAGTAGTGTTGGGATCGTATTAACTTAGCTTAATTTCTGTAGTACTTGAATGATATGTGATTTTAATTTGTTTATTGGGTATCGGAAAAACAAAACTAGAGGACAGCTCTGGTTCCTTCTGTTTCCCCGCATGTCACTCATCTTTCACAAGTCAATTGCAGCTGAATGGGTCTTGAACTTGCAACTGGAAGGTAAATAAATTCTGGAGATTTAATGCACAGCATAGTGATTGTAGCCAACAATAATGTATTATATATTTCAAAGTTGCCAAGGGACTAGATCTTAGATGTTCTTGTCACCAAAAAGAAATAATTTTATGACGCGATAGAGGTGTTAGCTAACGTAATCACACTGCAATATATAAATGTATCAAATCAGCATGTTGTACACCTTAACTTACACTGTGTTATATGTCAATTATTTCTCAATGAAAACCTACAACCTATGTTAAAAAAATGAATGGATCTGCCATGACAGTGATAAGGTGTCATCTCTATTGTGTGAAATAGTCAGAAAAGGATAATTCTAGATTGGTAAGCGACAGTTCTAGATAACTGAAGTTTAACCTTTTTAAATGTCTACACTATTTTAACATTTTTGATGGAAATTATTGATTCAACAAATACTTGTTGATGGCTTCCTAGGTCCCAGGCTCAGGTGCTCTTTGTCAGTACGCTGAACACAAGGAATAGAGCACACGGTGTGTGGAGCTGGGAGACCCAGCTGGACCAGCTCTCCACACACAGCAAGGCTCCTGAGAAGAGGGCCATCAGTCCCCTCAGTCAGGACCTGTCTGGATGGGCATTCTTTCTGCTGCCCTTCACACAGTTGTCGTCAGACTTTCAAGTCTCCCATGACATTTATGATGCCCCTCAAAATATCAAGTCGCCTGTTTCTTCCTCCTCAAACGTTCCTTCCTTCCTTCCTTCCTTCCTTCCTTTCTTCCTTCCTTCCTTCCTTTCTTCCTTCCTTCCTTTCTTCCTTCCTTCCTTCCTTCCTTCCTTCCTTCCTTCCTTTCGTTGTGCTGGGTCTTAGTTGTGGCAGGCGGGCTCCTTAGTTGTGGCTCATGGGCTCCTTATTTGTGGCATGCGAACTCTTAGTTGTGGCATGCATTCAAATGTTTTCATTGCTTTCTTCCTTCCTTCCTTCCTTCCTTCCTTCCTTCCTTCCTTCCTTTCGTTGTGCTGGGTCTTAGTTGTGGCAGGCGGGCTCCTTAGTTGTGGCTCATGGGCTCCTTATTTGTGGCATGCGAACTCTTAGTTGTGGCATGCATTCAAATGTTTTCATTGAAGGCAACTTAAGGTGCCAAAACCCGTGAATATACAGCTATCTATATATCTACAACGTGTATACACACATACATACATGCGTATGTGTATTTGGGTGGAAGGTCCAGCACACTTTCGCTCCTGCACCCTTGATCTACTTCTTGATCTACTTCTCTAGGTCAAAGTGGTTTTCTAGGAGACAAGTAACATGACAGGAGACAAGGTCACAGTGAAGTGAGCCACACACAGTGTTGGATGTCAGTGTGGGATGAGGCAGCAGAGGGCCCCTGGCTGAGAGCATTTGCAGATGCAAGTCAACACTCACTGCCAGTGAGCACAGCTGTCATTGTCACAGAGCTTAGGACAGCGCTCAGAGCGTGGGAGAATATAGATTGCCATCTGCTGTATGGGTTGGCATCTCTATTTATTTTGATAGCTTACTATTTCAGAGACAAATGGCATTATAATGAAACAGTAGTATGGCTGCTTCAACTGGGGGCATGTGTGTCTCAACTTTCTTAATGACAGAGGGTCATTATTAGGAATATAAATATTGTACTTGGGACTTACTGTGAATAATTTGTGTCGCTGGTGGTGGACAGGTGCATTTACCCCCTGCTGAGTGGCTCAGCCCTCTCGGTGCTGTGACCGTCTCCACGTCCCAGGGTCTTCTTGTCACCGTGTGAGCCTCTTGCCCCTCCTGGCACCTTTCTCCTCTCTGATGCCCTCTTCCATCTTCTCTCTTCTCTTTCCTTTCCTCTCTCATTCTGAATTTTATTATCTTAGATGCTTTGTTTTTAGAGCCTTTTCTAACCAATGAGAATGTGTCCTGCATTGCTAACTAAGACCATTCAATAAATTTATCCTTGCCCCAAACCAAAGCCATTTTGCTTTATGTTTTTGAATAGCATACAAAGACTATAGAATCAGGCCTCACATATATGTAGCCTCCAGATGCCAGTTTTACAGTGCATTTTATTATATTTGCTTTCATCTGCTTATCTCTAGTTCTTAGATTTTTAACTGGCTCTTGTTCTTGTGTTCAAGGCTTTTCTGGGTGCTTCTGGGTCAGTGGTTGTTCTGGACAGTTAAGGGTGCCAAAGGCCAGAGTGCAGGTCATGACTACATTGACCAGTAAAGTAGTTCAGACAAAGTGTTTCTCAGATTGAAATCAATGGGCTTCAGGGAGACTGTAAGAGCACTCCAGTAGGTGTCAGGCTCTCACACTGTTCTAGGTTTTTTTTAATTTACTATCAAAATGCAAAAGTTACCTGGATAAGCACATATGGGGCCCATCTCCCAAATGCGTGTGGTCACTACCTGGCACCAAACAGCCAGCCCCCTGGGGTGCGGCCAGGACAAGGGTGAGGAGAGTGAGGCACCCGGGGGTCTAGGAGCTCGTGCCTCCTGAAATTTTGCACCATGGGCACTGCACCTGCCTCACTCTTGTCCGGTCTGTCTCTGGGAACTTCCAAATGTCTTCACTCCAAATACTCGGAATTCCACCCTGAGGATGGAGCTAAATACCTTTAAAAAGAATATATGCCTCTCATGTTCTAAGTGGTTATTAACCAGATAAAATGAACAGCTTAGAAAACGCTACCTTTCTAGTTACAGCTTGGGCCTCTTAGGCAGCACTTTGTTAGCTTATTGTTTAAGTAAATGAGAACTGATCCAGGATTTCTCCTCTGCAGTAAATAAAAGTCCTATTGTGTTATACTTGGATGTACGCAAGGAAACAGGAGGATACAGAGTGAAACTGAAGTGGGCCAGAAGAAAGGGGACCAAATGTGACAAACAGAAATAAAAGCACCAGTTTTACTAAGCAATGCAAAGGAGGCTGGAAGAAAGAGAAGGCCCCCACATGTTGAGAAAAGGAAGCATCGTGAAAGTGAGACTGTTTTCAAAATTAATTCAGAGGCTTGATGCAATTTCAAATTGAATCCAATAGGATTATTTGTGAGGGAGAAGTCTTGGCAAATTTAAAGTCTCAAAATTTATCTAAATGTATATTCAGACAAGATCACATCAAATTCTAAAGAAGAGGAGGAGGATGAGATTGCACCATTAAGGGAGCACTGCTGTCATCAGAGAGTAGCACAAAAATAGTAATGGGATGGAAGGATACAGTTCTTGGAGCAGAATTGATGGCCTAACGATGGTACATGTTATATGTACGTGAATTCGACATGTATTACAAAGAGAAAGACTAAATAAATAATAATAAATAAAATTAATCCTTGTTGGAACAAGGCTGCACATAAATGAACAAATATATGAAATAAACAAATAAATAATAGTCATAAATAAAGAGAAGGAATCAGTATAAGTTCTCATCTCACACCATGGCCCCAAATACATTCTTGATGAATTCAAGTTAAACAGATAGTACATCACAGAACAACTTCATGGATGTAAGTTTTAATATTTGTCAAACTTCTAGAAGATGGAAGACTGAGTTTCCAAGTGGTAGAAAGAAAATCATAATGGAAAATACGTGAGTACAGAACATAATGTAAAATTTATGAATTCAGGACTTCCCTGGTGGCGCAGTGGTTAAGAATCCACCTGCCAATGCAGGGGACATGGGTTCTATCCCTGGTCCGGGAAGATCCCACATGCCGCAGAGCAACTAAGCCCGTGCGCCACAACTACTGAGCCTGAGCTCTAGAGCCCGCGAGCCACACTACTGAGCTGGTGTGCCACAACTACTGAAGCCCTCATGCCTGGAGCCCGTGCTTCGTAACAAGGGAAGCCACTGCAATGAGAAGCCCACGCACTGAAACGAAGAGTAGCACCCCCTCGCCGCAACTAGAGAAAGCCCGTGCACAGCAACAAAGACCCAACTCAGCCATAAGTAAATAAATAAATAATGGCTAACATTGTAAAAAAAAATTTCTGAATTCAAAATTAAAAAAGAGATTGTCATATTTGTTGCAAAGAGTTTCCAAAATCCTTGGTATACTTGTTCTAAGGTATGATCATAAAGACTATAGAGAAAAATGGGCAAATGAAAGAATTGGCCAGTTCACAGCAGAAGACACACAAGCACAGGAATAAACACACATATGGAAAAATGCCAACTCCTGATATTAAAATGAAACTGCAGGTATAGAACATTCATTGATGTAAACATTTTAAATACATGCATTTAAAAATAAAATGATCCGTTGCTGGAGAGAGGGTGATCTAACAGGTTTGCTCACACTTAGAAGAAATTCGTTTGTGTTTATCTTTTTTTTTTTTAACATCTTTATTGGAGTATAATTGCTTTACAATGGAGTGTTAGCTTCTGCTGTATAACAAAGTGAATCAGGTATACATATACATATATCTCCATATCTCTTCCCTCTTGCGTCTCCCTCCCACCCTTGCTATCCCACTCCTCTAGGTGGTCACAAAGCACCGAGCTGATCTCCCTGTGCTATGCTGCTGCTCCCCACTAGCTATCTATTTTACATTTGGGAGTGTATATATGTCCATGACACTGTCTCACTTTCTTGCAGCTTACCCATCCTCCCCCCTGTATCCTAAGTCCATTCTCTAGTAGGTCTGTGTCTTTATTCCTTCTTGCCCCTAGGTTCTTCATGACCATTTTTGTTTGTTTTTTTAGATTCTATATATATATGTGTTAGCATACGGTATTTGTTTTTCTCTTTCTGACTTACTTCACT
>NC_041217.1:100542691-100543942 GCF_002837175.3 Physeter macrocephalus
GTTGTCTTTTCACCTTGTTTATGGTTTCCTTTGCTGTGCAAAAGCTTTTAAGTTTCATTAGGTCCCATTTGTTTATTTTTGTTTTTATTTCCATTTCTCTAGGAGGTGGGTCAAAAGGATCTTGCTGTGATTTATATCATAGAGTGTTCTGCCTATGTTTTCCTCTAAGAGTTTTATAGTGTCTGGCCTTACATTTAGGTCTTTAATCCATTTTGAGTTTATTTTTGTGTATGGTGTTAGGGAGGGTTCTAATTTCATTCTTTTACATGTAGCTGTCCAGTTTTCCCAGCATCACTTATTGAAGAGGCTGTCTTTTCTCCAGCTACGAATTTTGATAAATTCGTAGCTCCTTTATCAAAGATAAGGTGACCATATGTGAGTGGGTTTATCTCTGGCCTTTCTATCCTGTTCCATTGATCTAGATTTCTGTTTTTGTGCCAGTACCATCCTGTCGTGATTACTGTAGCTTTGTAGTATAGTCTGAAGTCAGGGAGCCTGATTCCTCCAGCTCCGTTTTTCTTTCTCAAGATTGCTTTGGCTATTCGGGGTCTTTTGTGTTTCCATACAAATTGTGAAATTTTTTGTTCTAGTTCTGTGAAAAATGCCAGCTTCCCTCTTGCGTCTCCCTCCCACCCTTGCTATCCCACTCCTCTAGGTGGTCACAAAGCACCGAGCTGATCTCCCTGTGCTATGCTGCTGCTCCCCACTAGCTATCTATTTTATATTTAGTAGTGTATATATGTCCATGACACTGTCTCACTTTCTTGCAGCTTACCCATCCTCCCCCCTGTATCCTAAGTCCATTCTCTAGTAGGTCTGTGTCTTTATTCCTTCTTGCCCCTAGGTTCTTCATGACCATTTTTGTTTGTTTTTTTAGATTCTATATATATATGTGTTAGCATACGGTATTTGTTTTTCTCTTTCTGACTTACTTCACTTTGTCTGACAGTCTCTAGATCCATCCACGTCTCAACAAATGATGCAATTTCATTCCTTTTTATAGCTGAGTAATATTCCATTGTATATATGTACCACAACTTCTTTATCCATTCATCTGTTGATGGGCATTTAGGTTGCTTCCATGACCTGGCTATTGTAAATAGTGCTGCAATGAACATTGGGGTGCATGTGTCCTTTTGAATTATGGTTTTCTCTGGGTATATGCCCAGTAGTGGGATTGCTGTGTCATATGGTAATTCTATTTTTAGTTCTTTAAGGAACCTCCATACTGTTCTCCATAATGACTGTATC